>NC_090396.1:69817193-70134449 GCF_036365525.1 Heterodontus francisci | reverse complement strand
TCTCCGTGCAGAAATAGCGGATTACATTTGGGTGCTCGTCTGATTCCCGGAGCAGCTGTACCTCGCGAGCTGCAAAGCTGAAGCATTCTGGCAAAATCCTTTTCACTGCAACATATCGATCATCAAACTTGCCCCTTGAGGGCAAGTTAGCAAAATTACAAAATGTTAGAGCTTAAAATGTAATCTGGATCAAAGTCACTTAAAGGAAGATAGCTGGTTTTAATGTATATATTCCAAATTCTGAAAATGAATCAAAACATACTTGAACACGATAGTTCCTTCAGCACCATGACCCAGGACGTCTTTTGGATGAAACAAAATCTTTCCAACTCTCACAATATCAGAATCGTCATCTGAGGAACAAAGGCAATAAGATAAAGCTATTACTTGCACTCTGGGACTTGATGCAAGGCAGTGACTGAATTTCTCGGAATAAGGCTAGGTCTTTATCAATGACACTGTAACAGAAAACAAGACTGATATGTTTACCTGCACTGGTTCAGTTTAATTTTCCTGACCATGAATGAGACACCAATGGGCTGACTGCTCAGTTAGGATGCTGCAGATATTGGGTGTGAGTAGCATATATCCCACATATGCTCCCAAGGCCCAGCCACCCAACTGCCCGGATGAAATCAGAATTGCAGGTTTGAACTTCTATGTGAAGCATGCGCGGGCTATTTGTTGCTCTTCCTTTGCAAACCACTGGTTTGCTGCGTATTCTCCACTCGTGGAGGAAGGAGGGTCTGATCTAAATTCTTCTGTATGCTAAATACAGCAGGATATGCAACTGAAGTAGGGCAAGCTAGGATGATGCTATTTTAATTAACACCACAGCAAAAACATGACAGCTCTTTTCCTTTTCTTCCCTTGTCCTGACATTGTTGCCTCCCCACCTCGCTGGGTTACAATTCTATGGACTCCAATCATTCAGCCAAGCTTTACCTCCGTCCTCTTGTTCTGTGGCCGAGCTACCAAACTCCGAGATGGAATGATTGGAGTAAAGTGAATGATTAGATGCTCGCGGGGATGCACTTGGCGTGTTGGTGCTTGAACTTTCTGTTCGCAATCTGGATGTCTCCAGGAAGGCCGATTCCGGACCCAAGAGAGGAGGGCGGAAAATGAGCTGTCGTTTGTGCATTAGCTCCAGCCTTTCTTCCAAGTGCTTCTGAAACTGTTGGTGTTGTAACTGTTGTTGCTGTTGCACAGTCTAAAAACAAAAGCATTTTTATTTTATTAACTGTTGCAGCAACTGCATTGCACAAATAGTTTTTTTTTTAAAAAACAGCCCATGGCCAAATTTGCATTGTAGTTTGACAGAATTGCACCTGTAGGTTCCAACCTTTCCTCAATTACTTATACAACCTACATTGATAGCATTTCCCCTTCCAAAACCAGATGCTTAATTTTACATTAGAATCACATAACGCTGTATTTACTGTAAAAAAAAAAGCCCATGTGGCCCAACAGGTCTGGGCCAGAGTTTATGCTCCACACGAGCTCCCAACAACCTCACTTCAACTCATCCTATCAACATATCCTTCTACTCCTTTTCCCCCTCATGTGCTTATCTAGATTCCCCTTAAATGCATCTATGCTATTCCCCTGAAACACTATGTGGAGCTCCACAGTTCTCACCACTTTTCCCTTTAAAGAATGGATATCAGATTCTTGATTTCCGTAGTAAGATTTATAACTAGAACTGATTCAAAAGAAACTTTACAGCTAAATTCCACACAAGATTCAACATTTAAGATACTTTTTGTTTTTAAAATGACAGGATCTGATCTCGAGTAAACTAATAAATGGCTTCTTGCAATTAAACTTTGTATCCATTGTAATAAAAAAAATTACAAGTCAGGAGTGAGAAAAGGTCACTCTGCCCATCCAGTCCATTCCCTCCCACACCATCCACTGGTCCCTAATTTAATACCAGGCTCCTTCCTTACCTCCACTAAAAAAAAGTGTTAATCTCTACAAATTTTAAATGTTGTAGACAAATCTACATTTAAGTTTTCATTGTCCTTGATGGCGTTTAGCACCTTACATATTCTCAATTATGTTGTCTTTGCTTTGTTTATGAAAATTGTTTCCAATAAAAAATTCAGAACCAAAACAGAAATGAAGATATATTCTGAAGTTTAACACTGGAAACTCACTGAATGTTCATTTCCTTCCTTATCCATAATTGACCAGGAGAGGGCACCCTAGTCTATGATTTCTAATGCATGAAGTCACCGTAAAGCATAAATCACAAGGAAGCGTCAAGTCTCAAACCACTTACAGCCACCAAGCTCCTTTATTGGGAGGTTTCTTCCCAGTGATGCCAACATCAACTGGCAAACTGAGGGGCTATATTAAAACTGCCAGGTGGGCACAGTAGAATTTGTACCGAAGTCCTAGAGTATCAGTATACATGCTCTGACCTGGGAATCCTTAGAGTTCCCAATCTCATCCATCTTATTGGGAAAATATTAAACATGAGCAAGATTCGCTCTCGGGAATCAGGGGAGAAATCACAATATAGGACAGCGCTCTGGGAATAATGTGCTTTGCTGGCCTGTCGCAAAGGAGGAGGTCAGTAAAAAGCAGGGGCAGTGGTGGTTGGGGGAGAGCAGAGGTTCAGCGTTTTAAAAAAAGAGAAATCACTTGGGCCAACAATAACTTCAATTTGCGAGACAGTGCCAATGGAGGTCACCCATACGTACAGGGATCAAACAGGCACCTGTGTGGGAATGGAAGGCTTTTGACTACTCTAAAGAGGTTTGTCTACATTGTTTGCATGAAAATACAGATCCCATACTAAGAAGAACTCTGCTCATACATTCCACCACAAAAACAAATTTGGCGGCACAGTGGCGCAGTGGTTAGCACTGCAGCCTCACAGCTCCAGGGACCCGGGTTCGATTCTGGGTACTGCCTGTGTGGAGTTTGCAAGTTCTCCCTGTGTCTGCGTGGGTTTTCTCCGGGTGCTCCGGTTTCCTCCCACAAGCCAAAAGACTTGCAGGTTGGTAGGTAAATTGGCCATTATAAATTGTCACTAGTATAGGTAGGTGGTAGGGAAATATAGGGACAGGTGGGGATGTTTGGTAGGAATATGGGATTAGTGTAGGATTAGTATAAATGGGTGGTTGATGGTCGGCACAGACACGGTGGGCCGAAGGGCCTGTTTCAGTGCTGTATCTCTAATCTAATCTCTAATCTAATCTAAAACAATGAGCAAGAGAAAGTGATTTTCATAACCAATGCACCCATGGGTCCCATTGGCTGCAGGAGGACAAGGAAAAGCGATGATGTTTTGTACCACGCTGGTTTGGGATATCGCACAATGCCCCTTGGCTGAGTCTTACGAGAACATTCACTGTTACATTGGAAAATATACCAGTGTGAGGTGCCTCAGTGTCGAGGTAACCTGAGCAAGCACCTCAATGGTTGAAGCAGATAAATGCACTGCCTGGTGTAGTATTGAGACGTACAGAGCAGGAGTCTGCCAGGTTCGATTCCTGCTCTGTGTTGAGTCAGCTGATGCAGTAATGAGTGCATTACATTTAGGCTCCAGGACCAAGGAGGGCAATAAAATCCTGTCAGGGCCACCCACTCCAAATCACTCGACGGAAAATGTCTATACATGGGTATCACAAGGCTCGGATTGAGCTCAGCTACATCGCTGATGGTCAACTAGGTTGTGGCACTCACTATCCAAACTCTCACTGAACAGCCCCTAGACGAGACTTCCCCAAAGAGCAACCGGCACCAATGGAACTATACCCAAACCAAGGTCAGCCTTCATCTGCCAAGGCCCTGAACTCTGGAATTCCCACCTAAAACCTCTCCAGCTTTCTCTGTTCCTTTAAAATGTTTCATAAAACCTACCTCTTTGATCAAGTATCTTTCTTAATATCTCATTATGTGGCTTGGTGTCTAATGATGTCTGATAATCACTTCTGTGAAGTGCCTTGGAACATTTTATTATATTAAAGGCGCTACATAAAGACAAGTTGATGCTAAGTGAACAGACTAGCAAACTGTGGGGTTGGGGGGAAATGTGGGAGAAAGAACAAACGAAAAAAAGAGGTTGAATTAAGAACCATTGAAGGCACATCTGATTCTACACCATACACTTTCAATCGCTAAACACTCTCCCATCATCCATTACTTTAGCTCACTTAAGACTTTGGCGTGCATTACCTTAGGATAGGTGATAACAAAGGCCACCCATCCTGCCAGCAGAAATGTACTAAAGACAATTGTGGCCATGTCTTTTAATACAGAATCCACAGGAGCTTCGAGCTTGGGTTGTGATTTGCTGTATTTTTCTTTGAGGTCATTAAGAATATCAAAATCCTCTGCAACTTCATCAATGTTTGGGAAATGCTGTAAGAAATTTTTTAAAAAGATCAATGTACTTACAGCTACAGTGATACAGAAATAGGTATTCACGGAAACACACACATCCAATATTACATTAGTTTTGAGTATTAACACAAAGTAACTGCTATTATAAAATGGTGTCACACCCAAAGGTCGGTAAGTTGGTACTGAGTCATTCAGACCAGTAAGGTCCCAGGCTTGACTGGTGGTTGCTCCTGCTCCAGGCTGGGGCAGCACAGTGGGCATGATCAGGGTTCCTTAACTAGGGAACAGTGGGAGGAATGGGTGGAAAATATCTCTAAAAAATTGGCAACGTTCCTGCTCCTAATCGTTATCCCATGGCCCCCTGAAAAGTGGATGTGCCTTGATCTCCAGTGAGCAAGAGGTATTCCCATGGATGGTTAGTCTTCTGATGTAGGAAACTTACTGGAAGAATGACCACCATTTGGTTGAGAAAGCAGAGGGTGGCCAGCACCCGTGGAACTGTACCTCAGTCCCACTCTTATTCAGCTTCATTGAGTCTGAGTCCCAATGACATGGAAAATAGTACCTACACTTGACTGTCTGTGGCAGCTTGTATAACAACATGCATGTTAAAGCCATTTCCATACTAGTCACTGAGCAAAATAGATGTACAACATTCAGTAATATCCCCTGTAAATTATCTAGTTGTTTCACCAATCCAACAGACTTGCTCTGATGCACCTTGTCAGATGGGGCCTTGATAAACCCCATCTGAAACACTGCTACAGTTTTGGGCACCAAACCACAAGTAAATATTGGTCTTGGTGCAGGGTGCAATACAGATTTGCCAGAATGATACCAGGGCTTAGAGGATTACATTAGGAGGACAGGTTGCATAAACTTGGTTTGTATTTCTTGATTTTAAAAAGGTTGAACTAATTGGTCTTTGTAAGGATAAAATTAAGTCAATAGAATAGAGAAATTATTCCCTCTGGTAAGGGAATGTAGAACAAGGGGCAATCTTAAAATTTGAGCTAGGCCATTCTGAAGGGAAATCAGGAAGCACTTTTTCCAAAGGGTGGTGGAAATCTGGAACGCTCTGTCAAATGGCTGTGGAACAATTGAAATTTTCAAGACTGAGGTGGATAGATTTTTGTTGCATAAGAGCATCAAGGGAGATGAAACAAAGGCTAGTTAATGAGGCTGAAGTTGAGGTACAGATCAGCCATGATCTAATTAAATGACGGAGGTAGCCGAGGGGCTGAATGACATCCTGCTATTTCTAAGTTGCACATTTTAAAAACACACTTTATTCTGGATCATATAAACACAGTTCACAGATCAGTGTGTAGGTGCACGAGAAACAATTGAGACATACATACATCTTCAAATATCTCATTCTGTGGGCTGGTTGTGATCACATCATCTGGAATTTTCTGTACATTCTCAGGAAAGTCATTCAGGATCTTGGTGTGAGCTGCTAGGGGCATTTCATGGTGACCTGAAAATAATAAATCCACAGCTCAACACCGTCTAAAGTAGCAAATGACAGCAGTGAACCCCACTCAGGTTGCAACATTAGGGAAGATGTTCACTGTGTTGAAAATTCTGAAGTGAATGGGGTACTCAAATAAATGTGAATCTGATTATCCTCACATTACAACAGTTGTATCCTAATAATGATAAACAGAAAACCCTTAGCAACGTTTGTCATATTAGAATATATTACAGGCCAATCACTTCTCTTACCAAGATCACGTAACATTTTACTCTACAGGATGTCAGGAGCAGTGGTAAGTCTCTCTTTTACAGTAATTCAGCTACACTAAATTGTGGTCAAAATTTGGTAGGTTTGCCGGCTTCTATTAAATCTGCAACAGATGTTTCCTGAATTTATTGGCTAGCACAATAAAAAGATTTAATTAACTACCTTTGAAGAAGAAATAAAATTTCAAATAAGAGCAATTTAATTCAGCCATGATGGGAATGCTGGAATTGGAAGAGGAAAGAGAGAGAGTGTGGATTGTAGAATGCTTCATTGTAACCACAGGGGGTTTTTGTTTTGTGGTCCCAGGTCAATTAATTTACTCATCGACATGAAGGTGAGAATTCTTCCACCTATATTTTACCTCGTGTTTTCCAGAGCTCCCCAATCAGGACAGGTTACAAGTGGGGTACACCTCCTTCTGACCTACACCAGTGCCAGCATCACAATTTGACAGTAAACAAATTATTTTTCTTTTCCAAGTACCACCGACAATCAACACCAAATTAAGGACAGCACGATATGTGCAGAACCAACTCAATTCAGTTTAGATGAGCTCTTTGCAGCTGAGAGAAGAATCTTTCATCCTTTCAGCATGAATATACAGACAGACACAGGTCCAAGTGATGATACAACCGTGCTAAACATCAGTATCACAGTCGCCCAGAGTGACCAACTACACATTAACCACAACTGAAAGACATTAAAAGTGTGTTGCATTTATGTTCAATTCAGCAGGGAGAATTAGATTTCCCAAAATCACATGGCCCTGATGTAGATAATCCAACAGTTGTAGCACTTGTTTTTTCTCTTGTGCTTATTAATTTATGGCAAAGTTTCCTCGCATTTTTCTTTGTTGTGTGTGTTCTGCTCACTGCACAGTGTGGTCCCTTTAAGATTGCTGTGCAGCTGCAAATGCGCGCATCTTAAAGGGCTTGATTGTACACGACCCATTTGTTGCACTGTTGGGCATATTCTGGATTGCTGCGCAGACATGCACTTGTGCAATCTAGAACACTGATTTAGGTGACCGCATGGTTCCATATTCCTGCCCCAGTTTAATTTCCCTTTGATGCATTTTGTGATTTTGGCCACATATTAACCACAGAAAAGTTCTCGCATTCTAAGCTGATGAACTGCTTCTAACTCCATCCACCCAATGGAAGACAACTTTCTTCGTTGCCATGACCCAGACATGAGACATGTGCATGTAATTTCTGTGTAATTCTAACAGAGAAACAGCTGTTTGGCCCAACCAGTCCATGTTAGTGTATATCCTTCATGAACAGTAGCCCTAAACTATACCTCAGCGTGTTGAAAGAGGTAGCTATGGAGATAGTGGATGCATTGGCGATCATCTTCCAAAATTCTATAGATTCTGGAGTGGTTCCTGCAGATTGGAAGGTCACAAATGTCACCCCACTATTTAAGAAGGGAGGGAGAGAGAAAACAGGGAATTACAGTTCTGTTAGCCTTACATCAGTCGTAGGGAAAATGCTAGAATCTATTCTAAAGGATGAGATAAATGAACACTTGGATAATAGCTATCTGATTGGGCATAGTCAACATGGATTTATGAATGGGAAATCATGTTTGATAAACCTATTTTGAGGAATTGATAAAAGGGGAGGTACTGGACATGGTTTACTTGGATTTTCAGAAGGCTTTTGATAAAGTCCCCCACAGGAGATTGGTTAGCAAAATCAAAGCACATGGAATAGGAGGTAATATACTGGCATAGATTAGGATTGGTTAACAGGCAGAAAGCAGAGAGATGGAATAAACGGGTCATTCTTGCGTTGGCAGGCTATAACTAGTGGAGTACCACAGCAATCAGTGCTTGGGCCCCAGCTGTTCACAATATATATCAATGATTTGGATGTTGGGATCAAATGTAGTATTTCCAAGTTCACGGATGACACAAAACTAGGCGGGAATGTGTATTGTGAGGAAGATTCAAAGCAGCTTCAATGGGATTTGGACATAGTGAGTCGGCAAGAACGTGGTAGATGGAATATAATGTGGAAAAATGTGAGGTTATCCACTTTGCTAGGAGGAATAGATGTGCAGAGTATTTCTTAAATGGTAAGAGATTAGAAAGTGTAGATGTACAAAGGGACCTGGGTGTCCTTGTCAATAAGTCTCTGAAAGCTAACATGCAGGTGCAGCAAGCAATTAGGAAGGCTAATTCCTAATTTATCGCAAGAGGATTTGAGTGCAGTAATTAAGTCTTGCTTCAATTGTATAGAAGCTTTGTTAGACCGCATCTGGAGTAGTGTGTGCAATTTTGGTCCCCTTACCTTAGGGAGGATATTATTGCCATAGAGGGAGTGCAACGATGGTTCGCCAGACATGTTCCCGGGATGGCAGGACTGTCCAAAGAAGAGAGATTGGGGAAACTGGGCCTGTATGCTCTAGAGTTGCAAAGAATGAGAGGTGATCTCATTGAAACCTACAAAATACTGAAAGGGATAGATGCAGCGAAGATGTTTCCCCTGGTTGGGGAGTCTAGAACCAGGGCGCACAATTTCAAATTAAGGAGGAAAGCTACTTATGACTGAGATGAGGAGAACTTTCTTTACTCAGATGGTTGTGAATCTTTGGAATTCTCTACCCCAGAGGGCTGTGGAAACTCAGTTATCGATGATGTTTAAAGCAGAGATTGATAGATTTCTAAATACAAATGTCAAGGGGATATGAGGATAGTGTGGGGAAAATATGGGGTTAATGTAGGATTAGTATAAATGGGTGGTTGTTGGTCAGCACAGACTCGGTGGGCTGAAGGGCCTGTTTCAGTGCTTATATATAAATAAATGCATTGAAGTGGATGATCAGCCATGATTGTATTGAATGGCGGGGCAGGCTCGATGGGCTGAATGGCCTACTCCTGCTCCTATGTTCCTAATCCCATGTGTCCGTTTTCCTTTAATTCCCCCTTTCATTCAAGCACCTACTTATTCATTCATTCTAAAAAGTCCATCATGTAGCAAGGCTTAGATCAAAATTTTCAAATTTTGGGGAAAGTATGGGGAACACATGACCAATTACACTGCCGATGAGCCCCTGCTAATGCTATGGCTTAGGTGGTAGCACTCTCACCTTTGAGTCACAAGATTCTGGGTTCAAGTCTCACTCCAGGACTTGAGCACAAAAATCAAGGATGACACTCCAGTGCAGTACTGAAGGGATGCTGCACTGTTGGAGGTGCCGTCTTTTGGATGAGACGTTAAACCGAGGCCCCATCGCCTGCTTGGGTGGATGTAAAAGATCCAATGGCACTATTTTGAAGAAAAGCAGGGGAGTTTCCCCTGGTGTGCTGGTCAATATTTATCCCTCAATCAGCATCACTAAACATTATCTGGTCATCATCACACTGCTATTTGTGGGAGCTTGCTGTGTGCAACTTGGCTGCCACATTTCCTGCATTACAACAGCGACTATACTTCAAAAGTACTTCATTGGTTGTAAAGCACTTTGAGACATTGTTGGTCATGAAAAGCGCTATATAAATGCAAGTCATTTTTTCTTTTGCCTCATGCCCCCACTAGGGGAAACTTCACTGGCATGTAATTACTCTTACCTATCAGAAACCACTGGTTTCTCAGGTAATCGATTGTGTTTGTGACTCCCGGTGTGTACTTAACATCAATACTGGGGGTAGTGTCACACTCCCCACGATCTGCAATTGTAATACGTTCTGTTTTGGGACCCTCAAGCAATGGAAATGCACTGCCTCGTGGCTGCAAATATAAAAATGGTATTAAAGACTGTTGGAACACATAATTATCAATAAAAACATTTATACTCTCTTGAATTCCTACAGAATCAAGTTTATTTCTTCAACCACCACCTCTTAGACGCACCTTGTTCCCTCATTAAAGAATCAAAGAAATTTACATATTTTTCATAAAATATAGATTTCATATTGAAAGCTGGAGTTAGACTTATTAAGCAGCAGAATGAAGAGGAGAGAGATAAATTCAACACATCAATAAACCTAGATGAACGTGAGAAATGTACAATGAGGTGTTCAGTATTAGCACAAACACCCACTGCTCTTTTCACCTGAATGCCAGTTGTGCAAAAGGCACTTATGAGCAGAGTATTTATACAGAATCACAATACCTTAGCTGGGCAAGTGTTTAAAAATAGGCAAACTGAAATTGAAACTTCCCAAACAAGTGTTTCTTTTTTAAACTAAAGCTGGTAAATAAATGCTGGCCCAGTAGCTCAGCTGGTTAAAGGAGTAAACATGCTGGGAAAGCTCTTGGTTAAATTCCCAATCACCAAGTCAGCTGATCCCTCCCCCAGGTCACCCTTAGGTGCAGTCTATTTTTTTTCCAGCGTCTCTGGATTGGTAAACGGGGATAACAGTCTGCCAGGATCTCTGTCCCTCTGAATTTATAGGCAATAATCTCGGGCGAGGGGAAATTGGATGGATTGGGCATGGTTGTCGGCCCACCCCCAGCTTGGTAGCCTAATATTCTGCTGTCACTCATTACTCAGACACTAGGTGAAGAGTGGCCATTTGATCAAGATAAGAGTCCAGTCTAAACAAGTGCATACCAAAGAGGAGAGAAATCAGAGAGGGAAACAAATACAGTAGTTGATATCTCCAAACTAACATTGGTTTTTCATTTTAAATAGTTATGAATTAATAATTTTTAAAATTAAAGGGACACAGTTTGATGCATAACATTGTAATTGGATAATAAAACTTCAATTACGTACCATAACAGCCACTCCTTCATGCACCAGTGATGATGAGGCATATAAACTGGTCGAGTATTTTCCCACATACAGAGTTGGCCTAAAATGAAGAATGAGATTTGCAGTTGAAGACCAATGGAAATTTAACAAGTCATCAGAAGTCTCTGCCTTGTGGTGTTTACAAAGGGTCTACGCAGTCTGCTGAATGGGGGGTGGAGGGCGGTTTATGGATTTTTGTTCTTTTTGATTGTTAAAGTTTCCATAAGCCACACCTTAGCTGTAAGGAAAGACAAGTGACTTGTGCTAATGATCTAATCAGCTACAAAGGAGCTCAACGACAGCTAACTGGTCATTCAATTTTGCTATGTTAGCAGCATGAGACTAGAGGGGAAATTGCGGAGTACGCCTCCTTGACCCCTCTGATAGCGCACTGGATCAACAGACTATTACAAGTATTTACAGCACAGAAATGGGCCATCCAGCCCAACAGGTCTACACCACTGTTTGGGTTCCACATGAGCCTCCTCCCACCCTCTCTTCATCTGACCTCCATCAGCATATCATTTTATTATTTTCTCCCTCGTGCTTATACAACATCCCCTTGAATACCTAACATAGAACCAATTGGTAAATCTTTAAAATAAAATACTTGTATTTTTGTATGACTCAATTACTTTTTGGAATGTAGGGACTGTTGCTATAGCAGCCGTTCTTTCTCAACAACGTCCCGTGAACGGCAGTGACTGGTTAATATCTTTTTTTTGTGGGAGGAATGTTGGCTGGGACACCGGGAGAGATCTCTGCTCTTCCACAAGTAATGCCATAGGATCTTTAACATAAATTTATATTGCACAGGAGGCAGCCACTTGGCCCATTGTGCCTGTGCCAGCTCTTTTTAAAAAAAAAGCTTTTCCCCATAGACCGTCAATTTCTTCTTTTCAAGTATATGAGCCAAATATTTAAAGCAGCTTGAGTGACATGAGTTATTGGTCACAGAGACCTGATCGACTCTCCACCCCAGATTGTGAATTATCACTTACATCTATTTTGTTGAAACATATTGCAATACTCACTAAGGTAAAGTGGATTAATAATTAATATATCAAACATGTAATTGGTGATTATGGGACTTCCAAACACAAGGTTAATGCTGCTCATCAAGCAATCTTATCTGCCACTGCTTGGTTAATTGTGTCAGTTTTCTGCAGGCCTCTAGATGGAGGGCTTCACAGAAGCAGTACATTACCTTGGAGCAAAGATGAAGCATTTCCTTTTGCCTCACTAGAAGCATTCTATACCCTCCTCATTCCCAAGCATCTGATCACAAGGCAGCACTGACACTAGGCCATTGTTCCATGCTCAGAACAGGCAGACTGTTGATGCAGAAAGCAGTGAGAGATGGGAGAAGCAAAAGGTTAGGGGTGGGTGGGGGAGGGGGAGTGGTGGACAGGAAGGAGATGGAACAGAATCATAGAATGATTACAGCACACAAAGTGGCCATTTAAAGTGCTACTGAAACTTACACTCAAGATACTGTTTACCCCTTTCGCAATTTTAATGCATTATTGATGCAGTCGATTCACCCCAAACTAACGTTTACATTGGTACTATACAGGATTACTGACCAGTTCTATACTGCTCTGCAGCAGTCACTAGGTTAACAAACAGCACACTGTACTTACATCAGCTTTTTTTTGGTCTCTGCCTCTTTAGGAAAAGGATATTTCCACTTAGTGATACGGCCCATATCTCCTGACATGAATGTGAGGTAGCGGAGGGTTTCGATGCCAACGTTCGTGTGCATCACTTTCCTCAGTCCTTCCCGCTGCCAGATGTACACAGCCACCACTGGTGATGCGTAATTCTGAATCCAGAGAATATCTCCCGATTCACTGTCTACTGTTACCACCAGGCCATCTCCATTCGACACAAAGTGGAGCATTTCTGCAAGTAGAAGGTTAGAATTAATACAAACAAAACATTTCATTGCACCAAAGGTGCAGTGGCAGAATGGACAATTTCTGCTATTGACAATATCAGATACAATGGAACTACACAAAAATGGCCCTTCACGTCAGGAACGTACAGTTTTTTGGGAGTTGGAGTGCTGGATACGTGTGTCAAACCAACAACTGTACTGCACATGATTGCTCAGAATCATGATTCCCCCACTGCCCACTCCACAGTACATAAACATATCAAGCTCCCCCCTTCCTACTTTGCCCCCTCCCTCCCAACACACTACAGGATTAGTAAAGACTGACTTCTGAGACTGAGGATACAAGCAGCTCCTCAGGCAGAGGCAGCAAAAGAATGATGTCAGTAGCAATGCACACAGGGTATGGCTGCCTAGTGGTTATGGCACTAGAGAAAAGTGACCCTGAGATTGGGTGTGCTAATCCCTCCATGGCAAGCCGTAAAACTGAATTCAATAAATCTGGTAAATTGTGGGTAAACACCAGAAAAATAACCACCAAAACTGATAGCTTGTCATAAAGAGAAACAAAAGGCTCACCAATATCCTTCAGGGAAGGGAACCTTAGGACCTGTTGTCATGTTCTTTTTAAATAAAAGAAACAAGCCCACATATGCGTGCATGCAAACAATGTGAACTTGAAAAACTAACAAACTCTGCCTGGTTTGGGCCTGCATGTAACTCCAGTCCCTCACTATTAACTCAATATCCTCAAGGCAATGAACAATGAGCAATAAATGCAGCCGTGCCAGCGTGGCTCACATCATAGAACAAATTCTTTGACATTAAAAAGCCAAAATGATGAATAACTTTTCCAAACTGTACAGCGATAATTCAATAATTTCAGTAAAATGGTTAATTTACATGCAATTTGAGCACAGATGTGACGTGACTGTATAGTTATTTCCTATCTGCTGTTGCCCAGAAAAAATTCCAAAATGCAACAGCAGCTGCCTCTGCAGAGATAGAACAAGCAGCTATTCAATTCAAACCATTCTTACTGTATTCAGTGTCCTCATCAGGTAGGGTGGCAGAGTAATCAAAGTAGGTGGCATTCCATCGCAGCTCCCGGTTCTTAGTGTCATACATGGTGATTGTGTACTCTGAAAACAGAAGAGTGCGTCAGCACAGAGCAGCCTTGAGATCCAGGCACAAAGGAACAAGTCGGTCCGGGTACTAAAAGATAGGTGGGTGCTATTTATACCGTCACCAGAATTCCTTGCATATTGACAATAAACTGCATTCTACCTAGGTCTGTGGCTAGCTTTCACCGACACAGGCTTAATCCAACTGCATAAAGGTTACAGCCACAATGCTTTGTGTTCCATTGCAACTCTCAGTTTTTCTGGAATGCGACATTCTAAATTTCAAAATTACCCACTTTCTCCCCAGGCTGCCCTGCAGTGCACACTTTGTCTCGTCAATTTCCTTCCCTCCTGACAAGTATCGACTCCTCAATGTTCCATATTACTGTTTCAGGTCCCAGCTACCTCCAGTACCTGCCTCTAAGTGGCTAACATTCATATGTGAGCACTGACTGGGTGTTTTGATCCCTTATTCCATTGCTGGTATAGGGTTGTTCAGTCACATTATAGCTGGGAATCACCCTGTCCATCAGTGAATAGAAATCAGGATTCCTGGCTGACTTTTCCCTCCCCCACCCAGGGGTGCTGAGGCCAGTTAGAGTGCCCCTGCCTCTACCCAACTTTCAGATCTGCTAACTCGGGACTCGCCAGGCAACTTCCTGTTCGATATGGCTCAACAGCTGCAGAAACCTGCCAAGACACTGGGAGGAGCCAGTCACCCAATTGAAGCACAATTAGACCAAAACAAACTAAAACAATCCTACACTTCACACAAGATACTGCAATCTAGGGGAGTCCTCATCTGTTGCTTCTCCAACACATTTGTGTTCATTTATGAAGTATTTTTATAAATTTAAAGATTAATATTTTAAATGGACTAAACCCTTCCCCATGAGTTCCCTATCTTAGTTGCGCTACTGATAGCGGGAGCAAGCCAAAGTCAGGCACCTACTTGAAAAGGAGAAAATGAATTAAAACCAAATGGGGAGTAGCTGCTGTTATACAGAAAAAAAAAGCAGGTGCTTCTTTGGAGTGAACACAACAAAACTGAGGGGGAAAAAAAAGAGCAATGCTCAGAGGCATAGAGAATGAATGGAGGATCAATCGCTTTGTTTAGCTCCCAGTCTGTACCATTCTTAGAGACATGCTGTCTCCCTGAGTAGAGGGGATAGTCACACCTCAGCAGGCATGCAGTGGTCATTACTGGAAGATTGACAGCAGGCCTATTGAGAGAGATAAACATAGAGATTCAGGACAATGGTTCACTAGGTAAACGTACGCGTGTAGGGTTCTATCCTCGAGCCTTATTGTGTGCTAAATCAGCTGGGATAGCAGGGCAGTTTCTAGAAATGGCCTCAGGTGATTCCCAGCTTGAGACAAGGGGGAAACTTAACCAGGGTTCCTGCTCACTATGCAGCAGCCCAACATGGATGTGTATGTGAATGGACATTAGCTGGAGCCGGAGACAGGTTTGTTTTCAATCATCTCTATTATAAAATTTTCATCAGGATTCACTGTCCAGATTGGCTCAGGATATGTGGCTACTTGGGTGCAGTACTCGAACAGCTACTGCCCATGAAAATGTACTCAGTTGGCAGGACTAAAGAAATTTCAGGGAGAAACAAGGAACCAGCCACTCTCCCCTTGTCCCTTCTTCCCTGAAAACTTCTTTCATCATGGGAACAGTCGATAAGGCATGGCCACTGACATTGGTGCATCTTGTGGATTGATATTGCAGGATCTTGTTTTTAGGAGGAAATGTTACCCCAGACTCATTTTGCTAAAATAACCCAAAACCTTCTATTGCAAATTGACACCCAAGTCAACAACAGGCACCTGATACACAAAAAGCCTAGGATCCATCCATTCAGCATCCTTTTGATGCTGGGCATGTCCCCCACTTGAGCCCCTGCTAAGCCTGCTCTGAGCCACTTGTCCTCCATGCTACTCATTGGATTTATTTCAAATGGCTATGTCTTTTCTGTTAATACTGCAATAAAATTAAAGGGAGGAAAAAAAAATCACTACATAAAAATATAAATATGACAGCTCCCAATTCATAAATATAACTTCAGCAGGTTAGATAGAGTACAGGACAGCAACTATATTCACCCAAACATGAGCTTGCACTTTGCTCTCCTAGGCGCAACCATAAACAAAGCAGGAGACAAATCTGAATGGTGAGTAATTACCTCCACCCCAAAACCATTTCCTCCGATATTCCCATCAGGACGAATCAAATGGGGACACATCAAAGCGAATGACATTGGGAAATAAAACCGACTCTCAAAGTGGTCTAGATGGTTGCAGTGATCAGGCTTTGCTGGGATTAATGTTTTAGTGAAGACTTCTGATTAGCCCACTAGAGAAAATTAACTTTAGCTGACACTTACAATCAGAAATTGCCAGAGATGCAACTACTTGCTCACTTCTGCTTGGGTAAAACAGGTGGAACTGATCAAGGCTCCTTCGACAGCACTTTCCAAACCTGCAACTTTTACCACCTAGAAGGACAAGGGCAGCAGACGAATGGGAACACCACAACCTGCAAGTTCCCCTCCAAGCCACACATCATCCTAACTTGGAACCATATCGCTGTTCCTTCACAGTCACTGGGTCAAAATCCTGGAACTCCCTTAACATTATTAGTGTATTTACACCCCAAGGACTGCAACAGTTCAAGAAGGCAGCTCACCACCACCTTCTCAAGAACAATTAGGGATGGGAAATGAAAGCTGGCCTTGCCAGCAATGCTCATATCCCAAGACAACAACTTATATTTATATAATGCCTATAAGATAATGCGACGTCCCAAGCCACTTTACAGGAGCATTATAACACCAAGTATTACACCAAGCCATAAAAGGAGACATTAGGTTAGATGACCAAAAGCTTGGTCAAAGAGGTAGGTTTTAAGGAGTGTCTTAAAAGGAAGAAAGTGAAGTGGAGGGACGAAGGGAGGGTATTCCAGAGTTGGGGCCGAGGCGACTGAAGGCATGGCCAATGGTGGAGTGATTAAAATCAGGGATGCACAGGAGACCAGAATTAGAGGAGTGCAGATATCTTGGAGAATTGTGGAGCTGGAGGAGTTTACAGAGATAGGGAGGGGCAAGGCCATGGAGGGATGAGAAAACAAAGATGAGAATTTTAAAATTCAAGATGTTGCCACTGTAGGTCAGCAAGCACAGGGATGATAGATGAACTGGACTTAGTGCAAGTTAAGAGACAGGTAGCAGAGGTTTGGATGACCTCAGGTTTATGAAGAGTAGAATGTGGGAGACCATCCAGGAGTGTGGTGAAATAATCAAGTCTAGAGGTAACGTTGGCATGAATGAGGATTTCAGCAGCAGATGAGCTGAGACCGGCGAAGTCAGGCAATGTTAGAGGTGGAAATAGGCAATCTCAGTGATGGCACGAATAGGTCAGAAGCTCATCGAGGTCAAATGTGGCACCAAGGTTGCGAACACACTAGTTTAATGTCAGACTGTTGCCAGGGAGAGGAATGGGGTTTGGAGCAGGGACCAAAAACAATGGCTTCAGTCTTCCCAATATTTAATTGGAGGAAACTTTCTGCTCATCCAGTACTGGATGTCGGGTAAGCAGTCTGATAGTTTACCAATAGTGGAGGAGTCAAGAGAATTGGTGGTCAGGTAGAGCTGGGTGTCACCAGCATAAATGTGAAAACTAACACTGTGCTTTAGGATGATGTCGCCGAGGGGCAGCATGTAGAAGAGAAATAGGAGGGAGCCAAGGATAGATCTTTAGGGGACACCAGAGGTAAAGGTGCAGGAGCAGGAAGAGAAGCCATTGCAAGTGATTCTCTGGCTCCGATTAGACAAAGAAAAATGGAACACAGTGAGAACAATCCCACCCAGCTGGCAGACAGTGGAGAGGTGTTGGAGGATGGTGTGGTCAACTGTGTCAAAGGCTGCAGACAGGTTGAGGAGGAAAAGTTTACCTTTGTCACAGTCACATAGGGTGTAATGGGTGACTTTGAGAAGAGCTGTTTTAATACTGTGGCAGGGGTGGAAACCTGATTGGAGGGATTCAAACATGGAGTTCTGGGAAAGATGGGAACGGATTTGGGAGGCGACAGCACAATCAAGGACTTCGGAGAGGAAAGGGAGGTTGGAGATGGGACTGTAGCTTGCAAGGGCGGTGGGGTCAAGGGTTGGCTTTTTTGAGGAAAGGGGTGGTGAGAGCAGATTTAAAGGAGAGAGGGACAACACCTGAAGAGAGAACCGCTTGCAATATCGGCCAACATGGGGACCAGGATGGGAAGTTGGGTAATCAATAATTTAGTGGGAACAGGATAGAGGGAACAGGAGGTGGCTCGCATGGACAAGATGAGCTGAGAGAGGGCACGAGGAGAGATAGGAGAGAAACTAGACAAAGATGCAAGTTCAGTGCTAGGGCAGGGGGAGCATTATAGGAAGTTGGGCCAGTGGAAGGGAGGGACGCAGCAGAGGCAGCTGATTAGGTGGTCTCAATCTTAGTGACAAAGTCGTCCAGGAGCTCCTCGCACTAACTGTTGGAGGAATGAATACCAAAGTTGGAACTTTGCATATATTTAAATGCAGTTCTACCAAATCATCATTTTACCAGAATACTGATAACCCAAAGAGTAAAACAAACCTATTCACAGACATAGGAAAATTACTTCAGGGGCTTTTAATCACATTCTAGTTTTAGCATATGCACAAGGGACATATATAATATACCTGTACGCCCAAGGTATAGGAGAGGTGTTGATGGACACATGCTTTCTGCAAAAGAAGCTGTTAACGTCTGCTGCTTTACACCAGTCATTGGGTCCACAACATACCAGATATCCTGCTTCTTTCCTGAGGGGACACAAAATAAAATTGTCTTCCAATAACATGTTACTTAAGAAATTACTAACCTACTCTTCATGAGACACATTAGGGATCTTCAGATATACCACTTTGCAGGGAAGACCTCAACCATATAGCTTGATTCAAAGCCTTCAATTTCCTGCACTTCCTAATACTGAAACAGGACTGTTTACCCCCTTAAGGAATACTTAGTAAAATAGTTATTTCTCACCACTTACCATTCAAATATAATCAAAAACATTATCTGTAACCCTTATTTGCAAGAACTAATTTAAGCTGCAGGGGGCAACTATAAAAATACCACAGAGTTTGGTGTTGAAGTTAACCTCAATCTCAAGATCTCCAATCCACTTTAATGAGTCCACAAATAAAGAACTTATTGTACCTGTTCTAATCAGATGTTCAATGATCTAAGATTTATGATTATTTAAACCTTTGCCTATGCTGAGGGATTTCTATAAACAGAGTCTAGCTGGAATAAAAAGGTTTGAAACATAGATCTCTGATTAACCTATGACGACTATGGTGACTATGCTAAATTGAATTCAAATGACGATCTGGAAATATTACTTCAAACTGTGTTTCCAGACATCTGATTTAACAATCACTCCATCCATAAAATAAGCATCTTACACCCCACTATTGCCAAACATTATCTGATGAAAAAGATTTACTCCCATTTTATGTATCGCATTATATTACCACACTCACGGCCTTCTAGTTACTTGCACAGACAGAAAAGACATGGAGCTAACTGTTACTTGGTAGCACCACTGTGACTCAAGCATATCAATTTATAATCATGTGACATGGTGTCTCAGCAGTGATGGCCAGAAGTGGGGCTGCTTGATTTTCTTTGGCCTCCTTATCTCGAGAGACAATGGGTAAGCGCCTGGAGGTGGTCAGTGGTGTGTGGAGCAGCGCCTGGAGTGGCTATAAAGGCCAATTCTAGAGTGACAGGCTCTTCCGCAGGTGCTGCAGAAAAATTTGTTTGTCGGGGCTGTTACACAGTTGGCTCTTCCCTTGCGCCTCTGTCTTTTTTCCTGCCAACTGCTAAGTTTCTTCGACTCGCCTTTATGGCTGCCCGCCAGCTCTGGCGAACGCTGGCAACTGACTCCCACGACTTGTGATCAATGTCACAGGACTTCATGTCGCGTTTGCAGACGTCTTTAAAGCGGAGACATGGACAGCCGGTGGGTCTGATACCACTGGCGAGCTCGCTGTACAATGTGTCTTTGGGGATCCTGCCATCTTCCATGCGGCTCACATGGCCAAGCCATCTCAAGCGCTGCTGACTCAGTAGTGTGTATAAGCTGGGGATGTTGACCGCCTCGAGGACTTCTGTGTTGGAGATACGGTCCTGCCACCGGAGGCAGCGAAGATGGAATGAATTGAGACGTCGCTCTTGGCTGACATACGTTGTCCACATCCTGATCCATTTCTAACATTTTGCCACCTGGAAGTCAGGCGTGCTGACCCCTAAGTTTCTCATTTATTACCCAACCCTGCTCCCACTCACCTCTCCCCGTCGCCTCAAGCAAGAAGGGTGGTGGGGGGTGGGGAGGGTGGTGGGGGGTGGGGAGGGTGGTGGGGGGCGGGGAGGAAGAGATCATATGATCTAATCCCAAGTCACTAGAAACCACAAGTGGGTCCCAGATTATTTCTTCTTCCTACTGTGGAAGAATATTTCCAAGGTGTCCCAGCCGAGAATGGAATCCCAACACGTGGGAAACCATTTGAACAAGTACACCAAGATGCTGCGTATTTAACTGCAGGATCACAAAGCAGAGGCCTTTACTGCAACCATCAGATTGGAGTATATATGAACTTTACTCATCTGCAAATATTAAGGAACATTTTGCTAGCTTGTCTGTTTCCAACGTTTTTTCCTTCCAGCAAAAAGTGACTGAGCATTTCCTGAAGTCTTTTCTTCCCCAGCGAACACAAGTACACAGTTTATAACTCACTCTATCTTGCATAATAGTTGAAATCTAGAAACAAATAGGCAGTACTGTATTGTGAAACTGGTAGTTCACTCACCCATATACAGTATACCATCAGAACTTCGGCAAGGTGATGCCTGAACCAATTCAGGGATTGTGAACGGAAGTTTCTGTAGAAGAGATTAACGGTTTCAGTATAAATACAGAAACTAAGAACAAGTTTTTAAGTTGGGTAATACTGGAACTAAATGAGGTGCACCACACATAAAAATCATGTAATAAAACCTAGCAGATCGCATTCATCCTCAAATCAGGCCCCTACAAAATCTACAGTTCAAAACTGAAGCCGGAATCAATAAGACTGATTTAGTAAGATAATTCCCTGTCTGTATAAAATGGCACTTGGACCCACCATCATAATTTACAATGTCACAGCTTGAAAAGAAATATATAGACACGAGTAAAAATATTGAAAAATAAAAAGTACAGGTTTTCTGTAGAGCACCCAATCAACAAACAGAGCAGCTCCACACAGAGTGGAAATGCTGGAACACGCTGAGTACAGATTATGGCAAAGTATCTCAGCTCACACACACAGTACCCCAGGACTGTGCTCTTGACTTGTTTGGAAGGGAGCACTCTACCTAATCAGATCAGTTTTGCTGGCTGACCCAACAGAGTAGAGATCTCAGACTCGGTATATGCAACTATCAAGTTCTGAAAGAAAGCAGCTTTCATTATGCATAATAATATCTTAACAGGCTAGGTTAATGAGTAATGAGAAAGCCATTTAAATACTGCTCTAAATATTTCCATTCAACAGATACATGTGAAACCCTGGGGTTAGGTGGTACATTTTCATACTTGTTTGATCCCAGAATCTTTATTCTCGAAGTCTTCACACTGAAACGTTAATAAAAGTGCTCTCTCTGCAGTTTACAAATTAAACTTTTTTCTAAATATATGGTTGGCAGTAATATTTCAAAGTTGGACACTAAACTGGCAATTTCAGAGACCAAAGGATAGCTGGTTTGGGAAATTAAACCACCACACTGAAGCAGTAGCTGCTCTTCTGATCTTGGGGAAAGGCACTTCATTTAGGTAGCCTAGAGAATTATACAGGATGTACAGCATGGAAAGAGGGCATTCAACCCAATCAGAGCTGACTCTAATTACACTATATCTGACCAGAGTGCTTGATGCGGATACTGAATGCCTGAAATAGGACAAAGTCCCATTTTCCAGCATTAATATCACTCCCCTTGATAGACACAAAGTTTACAAAGTCATTAAATACAAGAATTAGTGGATAGCTAATGGGGTTTAAAAGTATTTAGCAATCAAGCCAAAGAAAAACATGCTTTTGAACGGATACAAGTTAATTCAAACAGGTGAGACTACATAAGCATTAACTTACAGTTAGTCCTTCATTGTTTTTGCCTCCCAGTGTATACAGGCTGCCATCATTAGGATCAGGAAGAAATGCTGGTCTGCAAAGAACAAACAAACAAGTCACTGGCAACAGCATTTCTAATTATAGAGGATGATGAACTACCAGCCTCAGCTGGGCCACTTTACTATACAGTACTGAGATCGACCGGTAGCAAAACCCAAGTGTTATAAACATAAAGCCAACTGGATTACACATTCAAGTTGTTCTTTTGTGGGGAGAGCCCCATTGCAGTTAAGAGACACAAATAATTTCCCACTTAGCAATTTTGAAGGAACTAGCACAACATAAAGATAATACTATGACAGAGCAACAAAGGCAGTAACACTGCAATGTAGTATAACACAACATGGGAGTGATACTGTACTTCCTGCAATGTGCACACAATAATATACACTTCACCGCTCATATAGAAGTGGGTCAAACCTCTGCGACAGACTCTAACCCAGTACCTGAGCCAAACTGGTCTACAGAACTCCAAGCTTTGCATTGGTAATTTGAGCTGCTATTTTAGATGGTTAAATTCCAGCAGTACCACCTACAGACACTAAGGGCCTTCTAAAGTCTTGGCTCTGTCAACTTTTGCCCTGGTTCTCTGGCATTGGGTAAGCGAGGTGCCCTGTGGGAAAAGAGCATATGCACTCTCTACTGGGAAAACAGAAATTCTACAAACAAATTTCTCAGCAGATTGGTTTGAGACATAAACGTGCTGTTAGGTTCTCAAGTGTATTTGGCTGACCAAAAAAAATTCCAAACATATATAAACGCGACATTGCTTGTAGAAGGAACTGTGTTCAACAGCAACATAACAGCAGTGACACTCTGATTTACTGCACTGCTGCAGATAAGTAAGTTAGCTTGCATACACTACATCAGTGTAGCAATGTAGGTCAAGTATTCACACAGCAGAGAAAACAGGAAACAAGAAATTTTGAACAGGGTCAAAAGCAACAGGGAAAGGTTTTTTTTTTTAAAAAGACAACTTTTGCAGAATGGAAGCCAATAAGATATGATAGCATTGTGATATGTTACAGGAATGGAGTAATGCAGAGAATTTGAATTCGGTTTTTAATTACCTGGAAATGAAAAAAGGCTGGTTATGAGTCAAAATGATCACTAAGCTGTTGAATTGTTGCCAAAAGCCAACTGGTTCACTAAAGTGCTTTAGGGAAGAAAGCCGGACGTCCTCTATGTGGCTCCAGTCCCACACCAACATGGTTGGCTCTCAACTGCCCTAGCAAGCCACTCAGTTGCATCAAAATTACTACAGTGGTTAAGGAGGAGGCCCAGCATCACCACCTCCTGACAACTAATTCCAACCTGGCCAGTGACACCCACAGTCCAGAAGAAATAAAATGGCTGTGGGACAGAATTTCAGATTAGAATGTAGTCACTAAAAAGACTTGTATTAAAAGAATGACCTGGGATGGGAGAGTGGGGGATGGTGTCAGAGGACCCGAGTGCAGGCTGGGAACTGGAGAAGATATGTGGAGTAAGAACATAGCGAGATCTCACTAAGTGAAGGTAGGAACCCTTAATTTCAGAGTCAGGAATGAAGAGCTGGGCGAGGTCATGGACTTTGTTTGAGGGTGAAGTTGGCCCATAGAGTTCTAAATTAATTTAAGTTTATGATGGGCAGAACGGGAGAGAATAGTGAGGTCAGCACTCTAGGGAAGTATGTACACAGGCAAGGTCCAAAACTTTATGGGTATTTGGAAAACAATGGGAGTCTCCAAAATGGTAGAACAATGATTCACAATTCCAGCTCTCAACCCTTAACACATATGCTGTTCTGTGCCTTTTATGTTAGATGTAAACAGCTGCATTAGAAACTCACTCTGTTAGATGCATGGGCACTTGAAGCACAGGATCTGTATAAGACAAGAAAAAATGTTAGCAAGTTTATAATCACTCACTGTAACACAAAGAAAATGGGACAATGCAAATTGTGAATCTATCTAGAAACTCCATTCCTGATCCTGAAAGATTTTTCTTTCTAATTTTACAAGTTACACAGATCCCTTATTCAAAACCAAAGTCTCAAATTTTACAAACATACATGCTAATAAACAGGCAACCACTTTACCTTTAGTAAAAGAAAATATGTAATAAACAGTACTAATGAAAAAACATGATTAAACAGTGCTCTACGGACAAAATGGTAACTGACTAATACCTGTATTAATAGATGTTGCAGGCGGCCATTTGGCTTAGCTGGCAACATTCTCACCGCTTGGGTGGAAATTGTGGGTTCAAGTCCAATAACCATGCAGTATGGAGGGATCACTGCCTTGTCAACACAAGACAAAGCACAGGGCACAAGCCCAGGTTTCCTGTTTTTATAGTTCAGACGGATCCTAATGATCCCATGACACTATTCTCCTGGTAACTCCTGGTAATTCATTCCTCATCCAAAAATAGATTAACAAATGGTCCATTCTTAATACCATCTAAATGTGCATAATCCTCTCTCACTTAATACCATCAAAGAACAGTTTGACTGATCATTCATCTCTTGACTGTTGGTAGGTCATAACTGGATCAGAATGGTCACCATATCTGCCCACATAACAGACATATTGGCATGAAAGGTATAATGCAAACACACATTTTTATTATAATTGCTGTGGAGCAGAGGCATGGTGAAGTGGAAGTCAAGGATTTGGGAAGATTGGGAGAAAATATTATGCTTTTCTCAAAGTGGGGTGCATCACAGTATAGCTTAAAAGGGCAAAGAAATAAAGTTATATTTTATTGTACTTCAATAATTGAGGCACTTGAAAAGATATAATCAAAACACGGAGGACAAGTGCAGCTATAACCAAGAGACAATGATATCCATTAGGATAGATTTTAAAAATCCTCATTAGAAATCTGCTTTCAAGCAGGACATTTAGAAAAACATAATGCAATCAAACAGAGCCAACATGGTTTTATGAAAAGGAAATCATGTTTGTCAAATTTGTTAAGAGTTCTTTAAGGATATAACAAACAGAGTGGATAAAGGGGAACCAGTAGATGTAGTGTATTTGGATTTTCAGAAGGCGTTCAGTAAGGTGCCACATAAAAGGTTATTACACAAAATAGCAGCTCATGGTATTGGGGGGTAATGTAAAAGCAAAATACTGCGGATGCTGGAAATCTGAAATAAAAACAAGAAATCCTGGAAATACTCAGCAGGTCTGGCAACATCTGTGGAGAAGCAGAGTTAATGTTTCAGGTCAGTGACCAGTCTTCAGAACTGTCAAATATTAGAAATGTGAAAGGTTTTAAGCAAGTAAAGCAGGGGTGGGGCAAGAGATAACGAAGGAGAAGGTGTAGATAGGACAAGGTCAGAGAATAACCGACCAGAAGGTCATGGAGCAAAGGCAAACAATATGTTAATGGTGTTTTGAAAGACAAAGCATTAGTACAGATAGAATGTTAACGGACTGAAAACTGAACAGCCACAAGTACAAACACGAAAAAAAAACTGGGTAAGCAAACTGAACAAACCAAGATGAAATAAACAAATATAAAAAAGAAAAAATAACTAAAAATAAAAGTAAAATGGGGGGCCCCATCATGCTCTGAAATTATTGAACTCAATGTTCAGTCCGGCAGGCTGTAGTGTGCCTAATCGGTAAATGAGATGCTGTTCCTCGAGCTTGCGTTGATGTTCACTGGAACACTGCAGCAATCCCAGGACAGAGATGTGAGCATGACAGCAGTGGGGGGGGGGGGGGGGGGGGGGAAGTGTTGAAATGGCAAGCAACCAGAAGCTCAGGGTCATGCTTTCTGACTAAGCGGAGGTGGTCCCTAAAGTGGTCACCCAGTCTGTGTTTGGTCTCCCCAATGTAGAGAAGACCACATTGTGAGCAGCGAATACAGTAAACTACATTGAAAGAAGTACAATTAAATCGCTGCTTCATCTGAAAGGAGTGTTTGGGGCCTGTGAAAGTGGGGACAAAGGAGGTAAATGGGCTGTTATTACACCTCCTGCGATAGAAGGGGAAGGTGCCATGGGAAGGGGACGAGGTGGTGGGGGTAATGGAGGAGCGGACCAGGGTGTTGCAGAGGGAACGATCCCTTCGGAATGCTGACAGGGGAAGGGAGGGGAAGATGCGTTTGGTAGTGGCATCACGCTGGAGGAGGCGGAAATGGCGGAGGATGATCCTTTGGATATGGAGGCTGATGGGATAGAAAGTGAGGACAAGGGAAACCCTGTCACGGTTCTGGGAGGGAGGGGAAGGGGTGAGGGTAGAGGTGCGGGAAATGGGCTGGACACGGTTGAGGGCCCTGCCAACAACAGTGGGGTGGAATCCTTGGTTGAGGAAAAAGGAAGACATATCAGAAGCGCTGTCATGGAAGGTGAAACTGGGAGAATGGAATGGAGTCCTTACAGGAGGCAGAGTGTGAGGAAGTGTAGTCGAGGTAGCTGTGGGACTCGGTGAGCTTACAATGGATATTAGTAGACAGCTTATCCCCAGAGATGGAGACACAGAAGACGAGGAAGAGAAGTGTCGGAGATGGACCATGTAATGGTGAGAGAAGAGTGGAAATTAGAAGCAAAGTTGATAAAGTTTTCCAGTTCGGGGCGGGAGCAGGAAACAGCACCGATACAGTCATCAATGTACTGGAAAAAGAGCTGGGGAGGGACCCTGAGTAGAACTGGAACAAGGAATGTGCGACATAACCCACAAAAAGACAAGCATAACTAGGACCCATGTGGGTACCCATAGCAACACCTTTTACTTGAAGGAAGTGAGTGGAGTTGAAGGAGAAGTTGTTCAATTTGAGAACAAGTTCTAAGAGCCGGAGGAGGGTGGTGGTGGATGAAGGCTGGTTGGGCCTCTATTCAAGGAAGAGGCGGAGAGCCTTCAAACCGTCCTGGTGGGGGATGGAGGTGTAGAGAGATTGGGGGTAATGTGTTGGCATGGATTGCGGATTGGCTAACACACAGAAGGCAGAGAGTTGGGTTCAATGGGTCTTTTTCAGGTTGGAAAGACGTAACTAGTGGGGTGCCACAAGGATCGGCCCTAGGACCTCAACTATTTACTATCTATATTAATGACTTGGAGGAAGGGACAGAGTGTAAAGTATACAAATTTGCTGACGATACAAAAATAGGTGGGAAGGCATGTTGCGATGAGGACACAAAGAATCTGCAAAGGGTTATCAACAGGTTAAGTGAGTGGGCAAAAACTTGGCAGATGGTGTTCAATGTGGGAAAGTGTGAGGTAATCCACTTTGGTAGGAAGAATAAAAAGTCAAATTAACATTTAGATTTAGATGGAGAAAGACTACAAAATACTGCAGTACAGGAAACAAAGTCAGCATGCAGGTGCAACAGGTAATTAGGAAGGCAAATGGAATTTTGGCCTTTATTGCTAGGGGGTTAGAGTTTAAAAATAGGGAAGTCTTATTACAACTGTACAGGGTGTTGGTGAGGCCACACCTGGGGGGGTTCAGAAAAGGTTCACTAGGCTGATTCTTGGGATGAAGGGGTTGTCTCATCAAGAATGGCTAAACAGGTTAGGCCTTTATTCATTGGTGTTTAGAAGAATGAGAGGTGATCTTATTGAAACATATAAGATTCTAAGGGGCTTGACAGGGTAGATTTTGAGAATATGTTTCCACTGGAGGAGGAATCTCGAACTAGGGGACTTGGTTACAGAATAAAGGGGCACACATTTAAAACTGAGATGCGAAGGAATTTCTTCTCTCAGAGGGTGGTGAATCTCTGGAATTCTCTACCTCAGAGTTGTGGAGGCTAGGTCGCTAATTGTATTTAAGGAGGAAGTACACAGATTTTTGAAATCTCGGGGAGTCGAGGGTTATGCAGAGCAGGCCTGGGAGAGATGAACCATGATCTTATTGAATGGTGGGGCAGGCTCAAGGGGCTGAATAGCCTACTCCCGGCTCCTACTTCTTGTGTATCAAGAGGTAACAAAATATCTTTTGTACTGCAGCCTGGTTATAGGAACTAACTGCACTGCATGGCCACATTTACCAGCAGACAATGTACCTGCACTTCCTGTAAACCAGATAGACAGAGGACCATTATTTTACACACACACGGACTGACTATGACAACTTGGCCAGCACGGATGTCACATGACTACTAAAACAATATCGCTGTTATTCTGTGATGCCACTTGTTGTAAACTCGCTGCTGCCATTAGAACAGCAGGTTTATTGACCCAGCAGCAGGGTCAAGAAGACCCAGTACAAAACTGGGCCCCAAGTGCCAACAATTTTTTTTTAAAAAATTTTATGGTGCCACCAGCTGTGCAAGATCCACACTATTAAGCCAATGGTTGGACAATATAAACGAACCTTAGAAGACTCTGCCTATAAATTTGCAACACAAACAATCTTACTTGCTGTACTGATTCACTGGCACACTACCAGTGAACATTAATCCAAAAGATGGCACACTCAGCAGGATTATACTTAGTTTTTCCAGGAAGTTCCAAAGCAAAAACAACCTTAAGAGAGCTTTGTATCGTTAACGAGGGGTATCTCGTCATTTATACTTGTGGGTCATATAGATATGTGCCATGGGCTCCATGGCCCGCGTGCACAGCTTATATCCATGTTCCTATCAATTTGTATTAATTTAATTTCGCCGACACTAAAAGATCTTGGTGCCCTATTACCGGATTTATCTGTCAATGAGACAACAGCACTTTCCAAAATCATCAGATCTTCACAATTCGAACAGGACAAAACAGCTAAGAAATATAAGTGCAAATATGAATGAATTGGCTGTGCGTCGAGGGCTGGATTGCCAGGGACCACAGCTACATGTGGCTCTAGGGTTGCAGTTTGAACACCCCTGCGTAGATCAATTAAATACGTAAACACAAAAATATACAATTACTGGATTGAAAGCTTCTAAAATGTACTGCTGCCTCTTACTGACAAACTGTATTTAACACAAACATTAAAAACTAATTGGAAAGGTGATTTCATACTTGGATCAGGAATTATACACCTGGAATGAGTGAGAAATGTAAGTGTTCTAGTACATTGGGGGCTTGATCACCTCAGGTTCAGAGTTTTGTGGACTGACAATGTTGAGAAATGCTAGTAGCCTTAAAGGAGGCTGAGCTAATCCACATAATTACAGGCCAGTTAGCTTAACATAGAGAAAAATTTAGTCATTAAAGATGAAATTATCAGACAGAGAGAAATAGAAGTTATTTTTGAAATTCCTACTGACAATCACACTTGGCAAATCTCTCAGAATTGTCTGAGTGCTAACAGTGAATATAATGTATATGGACTTTAAGTAAGCCTTTGACAAGTTACCACACAGGAGATAATCATTAGTAAAGATCAAGATGTATGGAATTAAGGGTGGGGGTAGCAAACTGGATTTAAAAATTGTTTGGAAGAGAGAGGAGAGAGAGCTTTTAAAAAGAGTAATTGGAAGTGGGTAATGGCTCCATTCTGGGTTGACTTCTGTTCACTGTGTATATTAATGATCTGGATACAGAGCAAGAAGGAGTGGTGATGAAATTTACAGATGACACCGAAAGAGAAGGATAGTTAATTCTTTAGAAGACCAACAGCAGCTACACAGGAATATTTAGAAGATGGGGGAATGGGCTAAAAAAAGAGCTAACTCAAGAAGACAGCAAGTGCAGCATGTTGGTAAACAAAAACAACAGCAGTAATTATACTCTGAACTGAAGTAGGTATAGTGCTGTGGAAGACCAGAGGGATTTGAGGGTATAGACTCCCAGGGTATTAAAAGCATCACCTCAGGCTATGATTAATAAAAGATAACGGAATTATAGGCTTTATCACAAGAAGCATAGAATATAAAAGCTAAAAAGTAATCATTTGCTTCCATAAAACCTTACAGATACTCGAGTACAGTGGATGTGTTACTGGCCTAGTAATCCAGAGACGAAAATTCAAATCCCACCATGGCAGCTGGAAATTGGAATTCAGTTAACTAAATAAATCTGGAATACTAGCATCAGTAATGATGACCACAAAACTATTGGATTGTTCCCAGTTCACTGTCTTAATGGGAAGGAAACACACCATCCTTACCCGGTCTGGCCTACATGCGACTCCAAACTCAAAGCAATACCACTGATTATTATCTGCCCCTGAAATGGCCCTGCAAACCACTCTGTGGTATCAAAAAACATTACAAGGAACTATAATCTGCACAAACTGCAGAAGTTCAAGGTGGCGGTTTACCACCCTCTCTCAGGGCTAATAGAGATGGGCAATAAATGCTGGCTTTTCCAGTAACGCCTACATCCTGTGAACAAGTAAAAAAAAATTTGAGTTAGAAAACAGATTATGGGGAAATACGATCGAAGTGTTTAAAATTATGAAAGAATGGGACAGGGTAGATAGAAGCAGACCATTTCCAGTTGGTGAGTATTTATGAGAAGCCATAGATACAAGTTTAAATGTAAAAGATTTAGAACAAAGAGCAAGAGGAACATTTAAAGAGAGTTAAAGCACCTGCAGGAACACAGAGCTGTGGTTCCCACACACAAACCTGTGCAAGTAGCAGGAAAAGTTGTTTTTAAAAAAAGCATAAGGGATCCTTTGCTTTATAAATAGAGGCATTCATTAAAAAGTAAAGAAATTATACTAAACCTTTATAAGTTAGGTCTAGACCTCAGCTGAAGTATTATGTCCAATGCTGAGCACCAGGCTTCAGGAAAGATGTCATGGTCTTAGAGGATGCAGAGGAGATTTACTTGAATATTACCAGAGATGAGGGAACTCAGTTACACAAAAAGAACAGAAGCTGAAATTGGTCTCCTTAAAGCAGAGGTGGTTAAGGGGAGATTGAATAAAAAACGGTCAAAGTTATGAAGAGTTTCAATAGATGGGAAGCAACTGTTTTCACTGGCAGGTGAGTAGTTAACCAAAGGGCATAGATTTAAGATAACTGGCAAAGAATGTGATGGTGGTAAGGGAGATTAGGAAAATTAACACAGCCAATGGCCTCCTTATGTGTTATTAATTTTAAGAGTTCTGAGGCTGTGGAATTCAGTTGATGTAAATGAGTAAATGTAATTAAAACTATATGCTTGCAAGGATTGTTTCTGATAATGCAAGTTAAACAGCAGAAACAGAAATGTGGCATGTTAGTGCTGAAAAACTCCAAAAGAGGAGTGCACCAAAAACTTTAACAGATTATTTGAACTACATCCACTTCCCATACTACATTCAGAACAAGAACGATCCTCAAGAGAAACTTGAACTCTTTTTTTGAAAAAAAGCAGCACATTGAGAAGTGTATGTGTCTGCAATCATTGCAAAACCTGGCCAGGAAATAGCATAAGGAGACACTGGTCTGTGCATACATTATTGAAAATGAAGTTCAGACTATTTCAATCTGTGATCTATGAACTGTGACAATACACTATCAGTATCAACACAGCCTTCTCTTTTCATTACACAAATCTGTTGATTAGTTCGGTTTCAAAAAGGCTAATTTTGATCAAACTGGAAGACCTATTAGCTGATCCCCAAATCAACCACACTCCTGTAAATATTTCTCAGTCTCAGTTCATGGCTCATAGACTAATATATCGAAGAACAATAGATGTCAATTCAAAAACATGTAACATGCCTTTTCTCAAAGGTGCAATCTCACTCAATGGCCTTTTGTGAGAAGGATAGCCCAGTGTAATCTTAAGTTATACAAGTAAAACTATCAGATTCAATTTCTGATCTGATCTGCCTTACGTTAGCCAATCTCAGGTTTAGTAGAAGTGTAGTGGCATAATGGCCTTGGGAACCCTGGGCTAGGAAACAAAAGTAGAGACAACTCCTGATCATTTGTTACTCTGATGGAAGACTGCACACAAAGAAATGAAGCGAGAACAGGACAGCACTTGGCTACTATACCAAGTTTTGTGGCTTGCTGACACACATACATTAAGAATGGTCACATAGACAAGGGAGCAGTAGGCAGCTGGCACTCATGGAATTGTAACCAAGAAATGGAGGGAGAAAACTGTCAAAGTTTTCACAAATAGAAGGCATATTTAACTGCATTATCACACACAAGGTCAATGTTTAAATTGGTATTGTTAGTGCAATTTTAAATAGATGCATATAGCCAGTTGAAGGTTAGGGTTTTCCTTCGATAAACTCATGATTTTTTTTTTTTAAACACAAGCTTGTGCCTGCTAAATTCCAAAATAGCCCGGTCAAACTTTCTGGATAATAATAAAAAATCTTGCTCAACAAACATACAAACTGGACACTGGGACAGCTCCAGCATTTGAGACTGATTAGTAAACAAGTGTCATTATTGACAAGTCTTCTGGTTACAGTTTTTTTTTTAAAGAGATACAGCACTGAAACAGGCCCTTCGGCCCACTAAGTCTGTGCCGACCATCAACCACCCATTTATACTAATCCTACACTCATTCCATATTCCTACCACATCCCCACCTGTCCCTATATTTCCCTACCACCTACCTACATTAGGGGAAATTTATAATGGCCAATTTACCTATCAACCTGCAAGTCTTTGGCATGTGGGAGGAAACCCACGCAGACACAGGGAGAACTTGCAAACTCCGCACAGGCAGTACCCAGAATTGAACCCGGGTCGCTGGAGCTGTGAGGCTGCGGTGCTAATCACTGCGCCACCCCCTTGCGCCGTGTTACATTATTCTGGATTCCAACATAGGGCACAAACTATACCTGCTGTCCTGCAAACTCTCACTTTACCTTGGGTATTAGCTCACTATTCCCAATTAAATTCAACTGTGGTAAAGTCTCAAAATAGCATTTTTTTTTATAGCTAACTATCCCTTTATAAATCAGATAGAAAGTGCATATTTTTACTCAGTAACAGTTAACACTTCCTCTCCCATTCCAAACGTACAAAGGAAAACTGCTGCAGTACCAAAAAATACACCCTAACAGCCTGAGCAAGAAGGGTTTCATTACTGTGGCTGATGGACTAATTTAACTGACAGTTCATGATAATAAACCTGAAACCATCTGCTGTCGCAACCTGTGCAGAACCACATTCAGACTTCTGCTTCTCTGCACTTCCCGACCACATGCCCCCACAGCTAGTCACATCAACTAGTTGAAAGATCTTTGTCAGATAGCCACCCATATAAAATTAAATTTAGCATTTTGCAATACCGTCAAAATTGCACACTTTTTGAAATGTGCAAGTATGTGACACCACCTCAAATAAGGCTGTTTTCATTGATTTAAACTTTTATGTCACAGGTGTGAAAGGATAGGAAATCGATATCTAGTACAGGCAGGATAGGAGATGATTACAGGAGTAGATTACAGGGCAATCACCAAAACATGGCTTTTATGAGGTAAATTTTGCATTCAAGATTAGTTCCAGAAAATGAAATGGCAATTTTTTTTTATACATTCTCAGAATGTGGGCTAGGGTTACATTTACTGCCCACCTTTAGTTTCACCAATATGCTTTATTGCAATTCTTTGTTCAACTGAGCAGCTTGCAAGAGCGCTACAACACAGTGTGGACTAGACATGTGTAAACCAGACCTGGTATGGTGAACCAGTTGGGTTCTTACAAGCCAGCAGCTTTCACGTCATTAGCGCGCAAATTCAATTACACCTAGGTAGGATCTGAACACTTGATCGCTGAATTACTGATCAACAAGTTCTATTTATATAGCGCCATAAACATAATAAAAAGGTCCCAAGACGCTTCATAGGAGAATAAAATAAAATATGACACCAAACCACACAAGCAGATATTAGGTCATATGACCAGAAGCTTGTTCAAACAGGTAGGTTTTAAGGAGCGTCTTAAAGGAGGAAAGCGAGGTAGATGGGCGGAAAGGTGTAGGGAGGGTATTTCAGAGCTTGGGGCCTAGGCAACTGAAGGAGGAGCCACCAACGGTGGAGCGATTAAAATCAGGGATGCACAAGAGGCCAGAAGTAGAGGAACGCGGATATCTCCGAGGGTTGTGGAGGCAATTATAAAGAAATGGAGAGGCAAGGCCATGAAGTGATTTGAAAACAAGGATGAAAAGTTTAAAAATCAAGATGTTGCTTGACCAGGAGCCAATGGAGGTCTGCGAGCACAAGGATGATAGGTGAATGGGACTTGGTGCAACTGAAGACACAGGCAGCAGAGTTTTGGATGACCAAATTTACAGAGGGTAGAATACGGGAGACCAGCCAGGAGTGCATTGGAATAGTCAAATGCAGAGCTAACGAAGGCATGAAGAAGAGTGCTTCAGCAGCAGATGAGCTGAGACAGGGGTCAAGTTGGGAAATGTTAGGGAGGTGGAAATAGACTGTCTTAGTGATGGCACAAATGAGGCCAGAGGCTCATGTCGGGGTCAAATGTGACACTAAAATTATGAACAGACTGGCTTAACCTCAGACTGTTGCCAGGGAGAGGGATGGAGTCAGTAGCTAGATAATGAAGTTTGTAGCAGGGACCGGAAGCAACGGCTTCAGTCTTCCCCATGCTTAATTGGAGGAAATTTCTGCTCATCCAGTACTGGATGTCGGATAAGCAGTCTGATAATTTAGCAGAGTGGAGGAGTCGAGAGAGTGCTGAGGTAGAGCTAGCTGTCGTCAACATACATGTGAAAACCAACAGCTTCGATCCAGTATCGTAACCACTATACTACCAGACCCAGTTATTTTGTGTCAATTAAGGAACTGATTGAAACTGCCCAAACTCACCTTCCAGAGGAAGCAGAGGAATATATGTGTGTTGAGCCGGAAGAGATAAGTGAGGTTTTGAATGAGTACTTCTCTTCGGTATTTACGAATGAGAAGGGGTGTATTACTGAAGAGGACGGTGTGAAACAGACTGGTAAGCTCGAGGAAGTGCTCGTTAGGAGGGAAGATGTGTTGGGGTTTTTGAATAACTTGAAGATAGACAAGTCTCCCGGGCCTGACGGGGTATATCCAAGGATGTTATGGGAAGCAAGGGATGAAATTGCAGAGCCGCTGGCAATGATCTTTTCATCTTCTCTGCTGACGGGGGTGGTACCAGGTGATTGGAGGGTGGCAAATGTTGTGCCCCTGTTCAAGAAAGGGAATAGGAACAACCCTGGGAATTACAGGCCAGTTAGTCTTACTTCGGTGGTAGGCAAGTTGATGGAAAAGGTGCTGAGGGATAGGATTTCTGAGCATCTGGAAAGACACTGCTTGATTCGGGACAGTCAGCACGGTTTTGTGAGGGGTAGGTCTTGCCTCACAAGCCTGATTGAATTCTTTGAGCAGGTGACCAAGCAAGTGGATGAGGGTAAACCAGTGGATGTGGTGTACATGGATTTTAGTAAGGCATTTGATAAGGTCCCCCATGGTAGACTTATGGAGAAAGTCAGGAGGCATGGGATAGTGGGGAATGTGGCCAGTTGGATTAAGAATTGGCTAACTGATAGAAGGCAGAGAGTGGTCTTAGATGGTAAATACTCAGCCTGGAGCCCAGTTACCAGTGGCGTGCCGCAGGGATCAGTTCTGGGTCCTCTCCTGTTTGTGATTTTTATTAACGACTTGGATGAGGAAGTCGAAGGGTGGGTCAGTAAATTTGCAGATGATACAAAGGTTGGTGGAGTTGTGGATACCGAGGAGGGCTATTGTCGTCTGCAAAGGGACTTGGATAGGTTGCAGTGCTGGGCTGAAAAGTGGCAGATGGAGTTTAACCCTGAAAAGTGTGAGGTCGTCCATTTTGGAAGGACAAACATGAATGCAAAATACTGGGTTAACGGTAGGGTTCTTGGGCATGTGGAGGAGCAGAGAGACCTTGGGGTCTATGTGCATAGATCATTGAAAGTTGCAACTCAAGTGGATAGGGCTGTGAAGAAGGCATATGGGGTGTTAGCGTTCATTAGCAGAGGGATTGAATTTAAGAGCCGTGAGGTGATGATGCAGCTGTACAGGACCTTGGTAAGGCCTCATTTGGAGTACTGTGTGCAGTTCTGGTCGCCTCATTTTAGGAAGGATGTGGAAGCCTTGGAGAGGGTGCAGAGGAGATTTACCAGGATGTTGCCTGGAATGGAGAATAAGTCTTACGAGGAAAGGCTGAACATTCTAGGCCTCTTCTCATTAGAAAGGAGAAGGATGAGGGGTGACATGATAGAGGTTTATAAGATGATCAGGGGAATAGATAGGGTAGACAGTCAGAAACTTTTTCCCCGGGTGGAGCAAAGCGTTACAAGGGGTCATAAATTTAAGGTGAAGGGTGGGAGATATAAGGGGGATGTCAGGGGAAGGTTCTTTACCCAGAGAGTGGTCGAGGCATGGAATGCCTTGCCCGGGGAAGTTGTTGAGTCAGAAACTTTAGGGACTTTCAAAAGGCTTTTGGATAGGTATATGGATAAAGGAGAATGATGGGGTATAGATTAAATTGTCCTTGACAGAGGACAAAGGATCGGCACAACATTGTGGGCCGAAGGGCCTGTTCTGTGCTGTATGTTCTATGTTCTATGTTCTATATAGGACTGCACAGAGGAGGGTACTGGGACAATTTTGGACTCCTTTAACAATGGGCTGGCATAAACAAAATGGGCCATATGACCTCCTCCTGTGCTATAACTTCACTGGTTCTATGACTCTGCCAGCCAACAAAGAGAAGAAACTTCCACAAAACTTCATGCAGCTATGAGGAAAGATTGAATAGGCTGGGAGTTGTTCTCCTTGTAACAGAGGAGGAAGAGGGGAGATTTGATTGAAATATACAAAATTGTGAGGGGCTTGGATAGTTGATGTGAAGGGCCTATTTACCTTAGCAGAGAGGTCAGTGACTAGGGGGCATAGGTTTAAAGTGATTGGTAGGAAGATTAGAGGGGAGATGAGGAAGCATTTTTTCACCCAGAGGGTGGTAGGGGTCTGGAACTCACTGTCTGAAAGGGTAGTAGAGGCAGAAACCCTCAACTCATTTAAGGAGTGTCTGGATATGCATCTCAAGTGCAGTAACTTGCAGGGCTACAGACCAAATGCTGGAAGGTGGGATTAAGCTGGGTTGCTCTTTTTCAGCCGGCGCAGACACGATAGGCTAAGTGGCCTCTTTCTGTGCCGTAAACTTTCCATGATTCTATGAAGCGCACTAGCCAAGCTGTTAGAGTACAGCGACAACACTGGCATCTTCCCGACAATGTGGAAAATTACCCAGGTATATCCTTGCCCACAAAAAGCAGGACAAATCCAATCCGGCCAATTATCGCCCCATCAGTCTACTCTCGATCATCAGTAATGTGATCAAAGGTGCCATTGACAATGCTATCAAGTGCCACTTAAACAGCAACAACCTGCTCACTGATGCTCAGTTTTGGTTCTGCCAGGCGCACTCAGCTCCTGACCTCATTACAGTCATGGTCCAAACATGGACAAAAGAGCTGAACTCCTGGGGAGGTGAGAGTGAATGTCCTTGATATCAAGGCACCATTAGACAGAGTGTGGCATCAAGGAACCCTAGATAAATTGAAGTCAATGGGAATCAAGCGAAAACTCTCCACTGGTCAGAGTTATATTTAGCACAAAAAATTATTGTGGTTGTTGAAGGTCAATCATCTCAGTCGCAGGATATTGCTGCAGGAGTTCCTCAGGATAGTGTCCTCGGCACAACCAACTTCAGCTGCTTCATCAATCACCTTCCCTTCATCATAAGGTCAGAAGTGGAGATGTTTGCTGATGATTGTACAATGTTCAGTGCCATTCGCAACTCCTCAGATACTGAAGCTGTCCATGTCCATATGCAGCAAGACTTGGACAATATTCAGACCAGGGCTGATAAGTGGCAAGTAACATTCGTGCCACCCAAGTGCCAGACATCTCCGAGAAGAGAGAATCCAACCATCTCTCCATGACATTCAATGGCATTACCATCACTGAATCCCACACTACCACCCTGGAGGTTATCACTGACTGAACAGGAGCAGCCACATAAATACTGTATCTGTAACAGGTCAGAGGCTGGGAATTTTGTAGTCCACCTCCTGACTCCCCAAAGCCTGTCCACCATCTACAAGTCAGGAGTGTGATGGAATACTCTCTAGTTGCCCAGATGAGTGCAACTCCTACAATACTCAAGACACGACACCATCCATGACAAAGCAGCCCGCTTGATCAACACCCCAACTACCACATTCATTCCCTCCACCATGCACGCACAGTGGCAGCAGTGTGTATCATATACAAGATGCACCGCAGCAACTCACACCTCCTTCAACAGCACCTTCCAAACCTACAACCTCTGTCACCAAGGACAAGGGCAGCAGACGCATGGAAACACCATCTGAAAGTTCCCCTCCAAGCCACACATCATCCTGACTTGGAAATATATCTTCGTTCCTTTACTGTCGCTGGAACAAAATCGTGGAATTCCCTCCCTAACATGGACTGTTGCGGTTCAAGAAGGCAGCTCACCTCCTCAAGCAATTAGGGATGGGCAACAAATGCTGGCCTTGCCAGTGATGCACACATCCCATTTTAACCAGAGGATGAAGTGTTAGTATTATTACCTTTACAGGGTGAACCATTAAAAGCACGGTTCAGTGGTCCGTATAAAGCGGTCAAAAGAATTGGTAAGGTAAATTATGTGATTGACACCCCAGATCATCAGAAAAAATGCCAACTGCGTTATAACAATAGGCTGAAACATTATCGTCGGGAGGAGGATAAGCAAGCACAGGTATGTCAGGTAGTAGGGACAGTGAAGAATGAGAGGAATAACGAGGATGAGGCAGAAGGAGGCCTAGACAATTCTCCAATTGAGCCTCCTAATATCCGGTTAGCTAATGCAGAATTGTTAGGAAGATTGTACACCATGCTTTCATATTTAGATGCAGAACAACAGGAAGATCCAACAAGGCTACTCACAGCATTTAAAAGAATCTGTAGGGATAAGCCAGGATGTACAACCTTAGCCACACATGTGGATGTAGGGGAATCCATTCCTATAAAACAGCACCCTTACCACTTAAGTCCAGACAAACAGGCCCAGGTAAAAGCAGAAATCCAATACATGCTGGCAAACAACTTAACTGAACCTAGTCAAATCATCTGGAGCTCACCAATAATAATTAGTGCCTAAACATGACCAGTCAACCTGACTTTGTATAGACTACAGAAAAGTTAATGCAGTAACAAAGGCAGATTCCTACCCAATTCCTCGCTTGGAAGACTGTATGAACAGTGGGCAGTGCCATGTTTCTTACAAAGATAGCAGTTCACCACCTTCTCACGGGCAATTAGGGATGGGCAATAAATGCTGGCCTAGCCCACGACACCCACATCCCATGAACAAATAAAAAACGATTTGTTATAGGGATACTGGCAAGTTCCTTTAACACCCTGAGATAAAGAAATATCAGCTTTTGTTACACCAGACCGTCTTTACCAGTGTCGGGTGATGCCATTCAGGCTAAAAAAATTCCCCGGTAATCTTTCAGAGACTAAGGAATCAAGCGGCAGCCAGTGTTCCTAACTGTGTAGTTTATGTTTATGATGTGCTGGTATAGAGTAACACTTAGAAGGAACACTTGAAACAGCCAAAAGTTGTGTTTAAAAAAATCACAAGCAGCTGATTTAGTGGTAAACCTGGCCAAAAGAGAATTCCCAAAAGTGAGTGTGACCTACCTTGGCAATATAGTAGGGCATGGACAAGTGTTGCCTACAACAGCTTAAGTACAAGCATTGGTGGAGTTCCCTACCCTTAAGATTAAGTGAGAAATCATGCAGTTTTTGGGGTTACGTGGATTCCACTGAAATTTTGTACCAAATTTCAGCACTGTAGCTGCCCCACTAACAGAAAAAGAAAATCAAAGGAGTATGGTCAGGGGAGTGTCAGGCATCTTTTGAAAAGCTGAAGGCTATTTTGACTAACGAACCAGTGTTGGCTGCTCCAAATTTCACTAAGCCCTTCAAGGTAGTAATTGATGCTACTGACCTGTGGGTTCATGCAGTCCTGTTACATCATGATGCATCAGGCATAGAAAGACCAGTGGGATACTTTACAAAAAAATTAAAATAGACACCAAAAAAGATATTCCACCGTGGAAAAAGAAACTTTCGGTCTATTATTGGCTTTTAAATATTTTGAAGTCAATGTCTGCACGACTACAGAGAAACATTGATATGTTATGATATAACCCACTAAGCTTTGTGGAAAAAATTTAAAACCCAGAATGCCAGAATATTGCGATGGAGTTTACTGTTGCAACCCTATCACTTGAAGACCGTCCACATTTCGGGAAAAAATAATGTTATTGCAGATACGTTGTCACGAATCTAGCTTTGTTTGAGTATATGAGTAAAGATGATACAAAGCAAAATTGTATTAACTACAATGGGGGGGGGGCATGAGTGTGGAAAATGTGTTTTAAAATGTTTTCAACTTCTATTTTTATTACATTGTAATGAAACGCATTCAAAAATTTCATTTCACCAAGGACAGAGGTGCTATGGAATTTCTAATTTTTGTGTTAAAACTTGGAATCTATATTTTTCTTAAACTAAAAAAGGATTTCATGGAGATTGCTGAACTTTGGGTGTTTATTTTAAAAGGAAGTTCAACAAATGTTTAACCAGTAAACAAGTACTGGAAACTAGGTGATTTCATGTAAATACCACAGGGGGTTTGACTTAAGAGCTATTCTTTGTTGTGACAATAGAGAATTTATGACTAGCATGAGACTTGCTTAGAAAAAGTTTAGTTTCACTTTGAACCATTAAAAGATTCGAATCCCATCATGGCAGATGATGAAATCTGAATTAAATTAATCTGGGAATTAAAAAAAAGCTAGTCTAATGGTGACCATGAAACCATTGTCGATTGTTCTAAAAACCCATCTGGTTCACGAATGTCCTTTAGGGAAGGAAATCTGCCGTCCTTATCTTGCTGTGGGTCTGGAGTCACATGCCGGCCAGACCAGGTGAAGATGGCAGATTTCCTTCTCTAAAGGACACTGGTGAACCAGATGGGTTTTTACAACAATTGATAATGTTTTCATGGTCACCATTAGACTAGCTTTTAATTCCACATTTATTTATTGAATTCCAGACCCACAGCAATGTGCTTGACTCTTAAAATGCCTTCTGAAATGGCCGAGCCATTTCAAGAGCAATTAGGGATGGGCAATAAATGCTGGCCTAGCCAGCGACACCCACATCCCAGAAAAAATAGATATGCTGGTTTTTGGACTAAAAGCAAGCAATTGGAATTTGATATAGATCTGCCAGGAGTTCAGAAGAAAACAGTTACCTCTCTTTGAAGAATCCCTGCTCTTGAAAAACAAAGGCTTGTATGAAGTTGCACTGTTGCTGCCTGTATTTTTGAAGGCATCCTGAATACTTGCAGAAATCTTGCACCTTTAAAGAGACTTTGCATCGAATGTGTGTGAGAACTAACACCTCTGTTGCTGCACACTTGATGGAAGACCTATGTAAAGCCTTCTGCAGTTGAATTTCTTTGAACGCCTACCCAAAGCAGACTGTTCAGCAACCTCGCCTGGAAAGACTCCTAGTGGCCATCAACTATTCGACTTTGGGACACCTTGCCAAACCAAAGGACTTCCTTCTATATCTTTTCAGACTATGTTTTTTTATTCCTTCCATCTCTTTGACAGATGTGAACAAAAACCCCTTTTTTTCCCGGTTAACTGGTTTTTAGATGCGAGTGTATGACGGGGCTAGGTTATAAAAAATATGGGGCTTTAATATTTCAATTCATGTATATATTTACTTCATTATTAAGACTTGGTTTTATAATAAATGGACAATTTTGTTGTTTATTAAAGAGACCTGGCTGGTGTACTTTATTATGGGGACAAATAGAATATCTAATTGGCTGTTTTGGTAAGTGGGAAGATTTGATATGTTGCGATCTATGGAGAAGTGGGACTGAATTAACAGTGCACTCGTCCTGCCTCGGTTGTAACATGAGAAAGAGTTTTAAAATAATCAACAGTCGCACCAGGTGCTGTTGTGTGCATTTTGGTAATTGGTTTTGCTACCGAATCAATGAATTGTGTCCGAACATTCTTCCCACCCCAACCATGGATGGCCCATGGGTCAAGGGAAGCTGATTGTTAAAAAAAATATAAAATTAAAACTACACTATAACTAGAAATAAAATTATATTTTTGCATATATCCAAGACACAAAGATGTTGCTTGCCTTCTTTCAAGGTCCATTTAATTGAGCCTGTTTGTTTGCTGACAGCATGTAAGCTTCCATCCAGAGTTGATATAAATAGTAGCGTCTCAGGCAGCACCGTGCTCGAACTTCCACAACACTGTAGGAGACAAACAACAAAATATAAGCTGCACACAAAAAGACATTACTATCAATCCCACTCTTTAGAAAAGTATTCAGGAGCAATGTCCCAAAGGATCACCCCACACTGTTTTCTTCTCCTGAATGGTCATATCTGAACAACCAAGGTAGGGCAAAATATTCCCCTTACGGGATAGCATGAATATCAATAATGACTAGAACACAGGTCTCCGATTTGGTAGTGATATATTCCAACACAATAACTACTATCTACTTTAGTGTTTAAAAAGCTGGCAGGGAGAGGATAGCTGTATCAGATGTGTGTTTCCACGAATGGATGGAACCAACATACTGTAAAATTTGCGTGCAAAGCACTCTACTTATAAAAGTTAAAATTCAGTTCAAGTTGAGGATATAGCCTATGTGCGTATTTTTATCCCCCAGGAAAAGGTCTCAAAATTGGGGCGTGATCCAGAGTCATGGAATTTTTAGAATCCTCAGTACAATATTGGATGGTTCCTCCAAGCAACTGTTCATTAGCAGCACTGGCAGCAACCAAGGAATAGGTCACAAATCCAGCATATCTTGACACACCAGATGTGATATGCAGGAGGAGGAAGAACCAACCCAAAGTAGTCATATTCTCTTAAACAGCATTTATTTAGGCTCAATTTGGTTTCTATTCACAATCTGGGTTACCCAAATAGAGGGTAAGATTGACAGATCACGTAACACTAATTTAGCTCAACAGCTTTTCCCTTGGGAGTAACATGCTATAATGAAGCAGTTAAATACATAGCAAAGACACTGAGTTCAACACAAGGCTTTGTTCAATGAAACAGATCTTAGAACCACACCTACTTAAGCAGTCAATTGTTTTCATAGTGAAATACATTTCATAGAATCATGAAGTTAATTGCACAGAAACAGGCCACTCGGCCCATCATATCTGCACCGGCTAAAAAATGAGCCACCCAGCCTAACCCCATCTTCCAGCATTTGGTCCGTAGCCCTGCAGGTTACAACACTTGAGCTGCATATCCAGACACCTTTTAAATGAGTTGATGGTTTCTGCCTCTACTACCCTTTCAGACAGTGAGTTCCAGACCCTACCATCCTCTGGGTGAAAATGTTTCCTCATCTCCCCTCTAATCTTCCGACTAATCACTTTAAATCTATGCCCCCCAGTCACTGACCTCTCTGCGAAGGTAAACAGGCCCTTCCCATCCACTCTATCCAGGCCCCTCACAATTTTATACATTTCAATCAAATCTTTCCTGAGCCTCCTCTGATCCAAGGACAACAACCCCAGCCTATCCAATCTTTCCACATAGCTGCATTTTTCCAGTCTCGGCAACATCTCGTAAATCTCCTCTGTACCCTCTATAGTATATAGGTTATGACCAAGGTGGGAGGAGTTCCACCTCGCCACAGTTCACAACTTTAAATGTTTACCCAGCTACCGATAGTCAATCATATACTCTGTTCTTTACCCCAGAATAAAATACACCAACCATGTTTCCTTAACAAACAAAATCAGATTATAAAACAAGACTTATCCAGTAACGAAGCAAAGCATTAACAGATTGAAATATGAAAGTTCCCTTTTTAAAATATCCAACTCCCCTGCCCCACAGACACAGGTTAAAGAAAGACATTTTCTCTGCAGAGCTCTTTAACAAAAAAAAAGACAAAAGAAGAACACTATGGCCAAATACTTTATTCTTGAAGAAAACGGATGAGATATGCTGTGTCCCAAAATGGCACACAGTCTGGCGTCCAAGAACACATAGGTCACTGGAATCTTTTCTGGAGCAGTGCTTTTCAGGTGGCTTTGAGGATTAATCCAGCAGGTTTTTCCAGCTTCTCAGGAGAATTGCAGCATTAGGGGTTGTAGCTCTCACACACTGAACTCTCAGGGCTTTTCAGAGAAGTGGAGGAAGAGATGAGGGTTTTTCTCTCTTGGCTGGTTGACCAAAACAATGCACAACCCAACCAAAAAATTAAAAAATCTCAAAAGTGACCTCCTGATTATCATAAATCTTGACATATCGGGGTTAGCACCGCAGCCTCACAGCTCCAGCAACCCGGGTTCAATTTTGGGTACTGCCTGTGCGGAGTTTGCAAGTTCTCTCTGTGACTGCGTGGGTTTTCGTCGGGTGCTCCGGTTTCCTCCCACAGCCAAAGACTTGTACGTTGATAGGTAAATTGGCCATTATAAATTGCCGTTAGTATAGGTAGGTGGTAGGGGAATTGTGGGGATGTGGTGGGAATATGGGATTAATGTAGGATTAGTATAAATGGGTGTTTGATGGTCGGCACAGACTTGATGGGCCGAAGGGCCTGTTTCAGTGCTGTATCTCTAAATAAATAAATAAATATCACTTCTCTTGTAAACATCTCCCTCAAGTCACCAAGGTTTCTGTTGTTTATCATAAGGCATGTGATAACCAGTAAAGGTTGTTTTCAAACACATCTCAAGTGTCCTTTCCAAAATGAATTCATTTCCACAATTTAAACAGGTGTCCTCAAAAAGCATTTAACAAAAAATGGAAGCACTTTCATAACACATAATACAAGCTCCTTCAATACTCCAATTTTACTCAACATTGTCAGAGTCACATTATTTTAAATCAGAGCAAACAATCTTGCGAAGCACTTTCTGGTCTATAGTCGCGCAAGACAAACCCTAAAATTTTTAAGAACACAGCTAAAGCTGTGCCCGCAGCTCTGCTACCATCGCTTTAATTCTTTTATATCAGAATCAGCAGCTCCCTCTCCCTTGGTACTGACATTTCCCAGCCAACATTCACATTCCCTGCAGTTCTAAATGCAGACACTCAGTTTCTACGAAGGTGTGTTACGACTTGACGAAGTGCATACGGCAGAAAATCTCTCAGCTCAATGCACCTGTCCTGCACAAAAGGTTAAAGGAAGCGGCTTCAAGCTCCTTCCCTACTACCCACCCTCCACCTCCCCAACAACCTAAACGCCACTGACACTGGAAAGATTTCCTGCGTGCCCATTGTTTGAAATGGGCACATTATTACCAGACATATTTACATTTTTTGCTATGCACCTTGTTCCCCAGCAAGTTTTTAATATCCTAGTTAAGAAGTAAACAACAGTGGATTGATCCCACTTAATTGTCACTGCCCTTCTTTAGGAGCTGAGACACACGGGGCAAAACTAACCTGGAAATTTAAAAATTGTGAAGAGAACAGCAAAACAAAATACTGCAGATGCTGGAAAGCTGAAACAAACAGATAATCCTGGAAACACTCAGATCAGGCAAGTTTGCCCTGGCCAATATTTATCCTTCAACCAACATCAGAGAGATTGAGATTATCTGGTTATTATTGCATTGCTGTGTGTGGGAGCTTGCTGTGTGTATATTGGATACTACATTTCCTACAACAGCGACTGCTCAAGTACTTAATAAGCTGTAAACATAGGAATAGGAGTAGGCCATTCAGCCCATTGAACCTGCCCCGCCATTCAATACCATCATGGCTGATCCTCCACTTCAATGCCTTTTTCCCACACTATCCTCATATCTCCTTATGTCACTGATATTTAGAAATCTGTCAATCTCTGCTTTAAACATACTCAATAACTGAACTTGCACAGCCCTCTGGGGTAGATAAAGAATTCCAAAGATTCACAACCCTCTGAGTAAAGAAATTTCTCCTCATCTCTGTCCTAAGTGGCTTCCCCCTTATGTTGAAATTGTGCCCCCTGGTTCTAGACTCCCCAACCAAGAAAAACATCTTAGCTGCATCTACCTTATTCCAGTAAGTATTTTGTAGGTTTCAATGAGATCACCTCTCGTTCTTCAAAACTCTATGGAGAATACGGGCCCAGTTTCCCAAATCTCTCTTCATAGGGCAGTCCTGCCAAATCGGGAACAAGTCTGCTGAACCTTCGTTGCACTGCCTCTATGGCAATAATATCCTTCCTAAGGTAAGGGGACCAAACCTGCACACACTACAGATGCAGTCTAATCATGGTTCTGTACAATTAAAGCAAGACTTCACCACTCCTGTACTCAAATCCTCTTGCAATAAAGGCTTCCTAATTAGCCTTCCTAATTGCTTGCTGCACCTGCAGGTTAGCATTCAGAGACTTATTGACAAGGACACCAGGTGCCTTTGTACATCTACACTTTCTAATCTCTTACCATTTAAGAAATACTCTGCACATCTATTCCTCCTACCAAAGTGGATAACTTCACATTTTTCCACATTATATTCCATCTGCCATATTCTTGCCCACTCACTAAGTCTGTCTAAATCCCCTTGAAGACACTTTGCATATTCCTCACAACACACATTCCCACCTAACTTTGTCTTTTGGAAAGACTACATTTGGTCTCCACATCCAAATTATTGATATATATGAACAGCTGGGGCCCAAGCACTGATCCCTGTGGTACCCCACTAGTTACAGCCTGCCAATGCGAGAATGACCCATTTGTTCCTACTCTCTGCCTATTAACCAATCCTTAATCCATGCCAGTATATTACCTCCTATCCCATGTGCTTTAATTTTGCTAACCAACTTCCTGTGGGGGACTTTATCAAAAGCCTTCTGAAAACCCAAGTATACCACGTCCACCATTTATCAATTCTGTTAGTAATAGCCTCAAAAAAACTTAACAGGTTCGTCAAACACAATTTCCCATTCATAAATCCATGTTGACTATGCCCAGATTATCCAAGTGTCCATTTATCACATCCTTTAGAATAGATTCTAGCATTTTCCCAACCACTGATAAGGCTAACAGGCCTGTAATTTCCTGTTTTCTCTCTGCCTCCCTTCTTAAATAGTGGGGTGACATTTGCGACCTTCCAGTCGCTTTGGGACGTCCGGAGGTCATGAAAGATGATATAAAATACACAAATATATAAATCCAAGTCTTCCTTCCCTTCTTAAAAATAGAAATAAATTAATTCTACAAGTGCCTGTGGAATTAGTCTATAGGCGGCTAGTGAAGGTGAATTACCTGAAAGAAAACTCAATTCACATTCCCACCACAAGTCCAGCTTAGACTTTGGGAAACAGCAGTAACTTTAGCCTCTGTCCACCAGTTCACACACACAAACCAAGCTACCTTGTAGGAAAAACACAAGCAGACTAACCCATTGAGCAGGAGTCAGCTCAAGAAAGTCATATGCACATGTACACATCACTGCTTCAGCATTTCTGAGACTGACCAACTGAAGCATCTTTTAAATGCAGATACTACACATCCAATGGGATATTTTATCCCAGCAACCTAAGATTCTGAAAGTGCACAAATGTTAACATTAATGACTCCAGTTACTGTGGCTCCGTGCCAGATGGTACAGTTGAATGAAATTTGCAGGAACAGCTCAAGATAAGCAAATGCTCTGCAGCTGTTCCCTTTCTCACTCACTTCAAAGAGGAAGTTTACGCAGCCTTTTTTTGGAGCGCATGCTTGGTGTATTAGTACTTACCACTCATTGAACAAGACATTCAACTCCTTTCTGCACTACTCATTACACCTTACTGCCTCTTAGGCAGTCCCTCGGGATCGAGGATCACTTGCTTCCACTACAGTTTGCTAGGTTCTGAGACGACTGATAAGTCCAATGCGTGATCTGCAGACTCTGCCGTGATGGGCAGGTGGTAACTTGAAGGGTCAGATAGATGAATAGTTTGGAGGTTTGTGTGCTCCCTCCAATGCCTCGACTTCGCCTCCACATGTTCCCGAAGTTCCTCGAGGTATATGATGCCTTCCCAAATGAGTTTTCTCCATCTACGATTGTCACCAGCCATGGACTCCCATGAGTCGACAGCAATGTTTGATCTCTTCAGGGATGCTTTGAAGACATTTTTAAAGTGTTCCTAGTATCCTCCTGGAAGTTGTGAGTACAACAAATGCTTTGGGAATCTAGTGTCAGCCATGCAAACGACATATCCCGCCCAAAGGAGCTTGTTTTGGGGGATTGGCGGCCCAATGCTAGGCAGATTCACTTGGGAGAGGACACTGCTGTTGGACTGCCTACCTTGCCATTGGGTTTGGAGGATCTTGCGGAAGCACCTCAGGTGGTACTTCTCTTCTTTGAGGTACTTGCAGTCCAAGTGTCCGAAGCCTATAGGAGTGCAGGAATCACTGCTGCCAGTAAACCATGATCCTAATCCTCAAATACTCTCTTCCTCAGTTGGCTGAAGGCTGAGCTGGCACAATGGAGCCATCTATGCCTTCACCGAGAGGAGGCACCCAAAATATGGAAAATGGTCCACATTTTCATCCTACTTTATAAGACAAGCTACACCAGAAAGTTCATTCACAACGCTACAGGCCAGCTGATCACATCTGATCACAAAGTGAGATGTTCCAGCCTCCAATGACTGTATGGTCAGCACTATAGACAGCCTCGGCTACAATTTTGCATAGCCCAAGTGTACAGCTGATAGACGGAGCTGACAACACTGCTAACGCCACCAACCTCCCAGACAGGTCTGTCCAACAAAAGCATTTTCAAACAGTAAAGAAATTAAAAGCAGAAATAATACAGGACGCATGGAAGAATCTATACTACTACTTGGTTTTTGTCTATCCAGACTGGTTGATTGATCAGTTTAAGGGATGCATCTGTTGGTGGGTTGATTTGATGGGTACAGCCTGGTGCATGCAGAGGCCCGAGGGACGCACGTAACATGCATGTGGGAGGGAGGGGGACATAGCAGGGTGGGGGATGAGATGATGGAATTGGTTAAGTATGGCAAAATGGCAGGGACAATTATTTGATACAAATTACTTGAAAGAGATTCTTTGTGCTAAAAATAAAAATTCATTAGATTTGAGTGAAAAAGCCATCAGGTGAATTAAAAGATTCTATAGTCAAAAAAAGATAACAGTCTATACCCTCCAGAGTTTCTACACAGTTCAACTCCAATGGGCATGCCACCACACAAGCTTAGACTCAAGGAAAGAGCAGTTATAATGTTGCTACAAAACTTGAATCCTAAACACGGACTTCGTGATTGAACAAGATTGGTAGTTAGGAAGCTGTTTTCTTTAATGATAGATGTTGTAATTATAACAAGTAGCGTTCAATAAATAGAGGGTTTATATAAAATTCTAACAGGACTGGACAGACTAGATGCAGGAAGGATGTTCCCGATGGCGGGGGAGTCCAGGACTAGGCGGTCACAGGGTAAGGATAAGGGGTAAGCCATTTAGGACTGAGATGAGGAGGGATTTCTTCACCCAGAGAGTGGTGAACCTGTGGAATTCTCTACCACAGAAAGCAGTTGAGGCCAAATCATTAAATATTTCAAGCGAGTTAGATATGGTTCTTAGGGCTAAAGGGATCAAGGGATACGAGGAGAAAGCGGGAACAGGGTACTAAGTTTGGATAATCAGCCATGATCGTATTGAATGGGCGGTGCAGGCTCAAAGGACAGAATGGCCTACTCCTGCTCCTATTTTTCTATATTTCTATACCTCAAATAATATTGAGCACATCAGATGTAAACCTGCCATTTCAACTCAGGAGAAAACAGTTCCCAATTAGCCTTTCATATTATATGACTATAAACAAGTCACAAGGCCAGACTCTTAATTTGTATTTATATTCCTAGGCCTGCTTTTACACATGGACAGCTTTATGTAGCTTTTTCAAGGGTGAGAAGATTTAATTCTAATGAAGGAATTACTAGAAATTCTGTATTTAAAGAAGTACTGTTGCAATGAGGATACTAATTCGACCGCAAATATTTTGTGGAAGTCTGCTAGTCTAGAATAAAAACCTTTTACTCAATGTTACAGAATGAAGGATACCATTCTACACCGGGTAGGTGAGAGGGATTTTTTAAGTCCTAGTTTTCTAGAGGGGACAATTATTGACAAAGCTGTGTCGACAGTAAATTTCTTCCTTTGTTTGCATTGTCCAATTTCGTCAACAGTTAAACTGGACCTTTGTACTAAAGGCAGTAATAGGAACCTGAACGCAACATGAACAGGTAGTTTAAATAGCTAAAAATGATCAAGCTGTAAAATGGGGTCAATTAATTTATGAAATTTATGCATCTTAGAGGCATAACATTCCTGAAATACAGGAAACCTGAAGGTGCTTCCCAGCAGTAATGAAGTGGACAAAAAATTAATAATGAAATGTCAAAGTGAATTAGTAAATCAAGAGTATTCACAGAAATGGAAACATTTTCCCAAGACAAATTAGTAATTTGTGTTAAAATACTGCACTGCTATAGAAGCAACACATTTACAACTTACTCCCCCTTCAACACAATAATCAAATTTCCTCCAGACGACTAAGCCTCATTAAAGATTGGCCCCTTGTACTGGAAGATGTTACTTCTAAAGGTGCTGGAACTCTGAGCACAGCAAAACTGACAAGCACACCATTTAGTTCATACCACACTCGAGTGATAATGCTAGGGAAATACGATTCCAAATTGACAGTGCACTACAAATACTAAAATAAAAGCAAAATACTGCGGATGCTGGAAATCTGAAAAAAAAACAAGAAATGCTGGAAATACTCAGCAGGTCTGGCAGCATCTGTGGAGAGAGAAGCAGAGTTAACGTTTCAGGTCAGTGACCCTTCTTCAGAACTAGCTGATATTAGAAATGTGAAAGGTTATAAACAAGTAAAGTGGGGGTGGGGCAAGAGATAACAAAGGAGAAGGTGTAGAAAGGACAAGGTCGTGGTGAATAACCGACCAGAAGGTCATGGAGCAAAGGCAAACAATATGTTAATGGTGTGTTGAAAGTCAAAGCATTAGTACAGATAGGGTGTTAACGGACTGTAAACTGAACAACTACAAGTACAAACATGAAAAAAAACACAGTTGGTGGGCAAATTGAACAATCTAAGATAAAATAAACACAAAAAAAATAACTAAATATAAAAGTAAAATGGGGGGCCTGTCATGCTCTGAAATTATTGAACTCAACGTTCAGTCCAGCAGGCTGTCGTGTGCCTAATCGGTAAACGAGATGCTGTTCCTCGAGCTTGCGTAAATGCTTCCAGGCAGAAAGCAGAAATAATTGACAAGGTAGAATAGGTCCGCTAGCTTAGTTTACCAGCTAGTACAAAGAAGCATAGATAGGGTCACTCAGAGCCTAGAATTTGTATGATTCCCACCCTCATGGCTGAAACACTTCAGCATGGAAATGGGAAAATCACAGAAACAGGGATTACACTAACACGAGAATCTATTCTATCACTGGGTACAAGTTTGGTCATTGTACATTTTTCATTCCATCACAGTAATCCATCAGCCGAGGTCACGCAGCCATGGCTAAGTGGATAGCATTTTTGCCTGCATCAGAAGGCTGCAGATTCAAATCCCACTCCAGAGACTTGAGCACAAAAATCCAGGCTGACGCTTCAGTGCAGTACGGAGGAGTTATGTAATAACAGAGATGCCATCTTTCAGATGCGATGGTAAACCAAAGCCCCATTTGCTCTCCAAGGTGAGGGAAAAAAGACTTGCATTTATATAAAGCCTTTCACAACCACCAGACATCCCAAAGCGCTTTACAGACGATTAAGTACTTTTGAAGTGTAATCGCTGTCGTAAATGTAGGAAACTTGCCAGCTAATTTGCATCAGCAACGAGTTAACGACCAGATAATCGGTCATGATGTTGACTGAGGGATAAATATTGGCCGGGACATCAGGGAATACTCCACTGCTCCTTTTCAAAATAGTGCTATGGGATCTTTTACATCAACCTGAGGGGGTCCAGACAGGGTCTTACAGCACTCTCAGTACTGCACTAAAGTGTCAGCCTAGATTGTTGTGCTCACGCCCTGGAGTGGAACTTGAACCCACAACCTTCTGGTCATAAAAGATCCCCTGGCACTATTTTGAAGAGCAGAGGAGTTATCCCTAGTACCCTGGCCAATAATTATCCCTAAATTCAACATCACTAAAACAGATTATCTGGTCATTATCACATTGCTGTTTGTGGGAGCTTGCTGTGTGCAAATTGGCTGCCGCGTTTCCTACATTACAACAGTGACTACACGTCAAAGTATTTCATTGGCTGTAAAGTGCTTTGTGACATCCTGACATCATAAAAAAATGCAAGTCGGTCTTTCTTTTTCACAAATAAGTGTCATACTAAGGGAGGAGAGAACGTACATCCTATTTACTGGTTTGCGTGTTTTAAACTCATCGAGTTACCTGAGGAAGCTTTACAGAATGCAGTAATTGTTAGCAGACTGGTTTTCAAATGCTTTTCCATTAACAATGCCCATCTCCACATCTGCCTCAGCATGATGAGGATTTCAGCAGCAGATGAGCTATCACCTGCAGACAAAACCATTCGAACACTCTCCTGACTGGTTTCCCACCTTCCACAAACTACAGCTGATCCAAAATTCTGCTACCCGCACCCTAACACGTACCTAGTCATGTTCAACCATCATCCCTGTGCTCGATGACCTATATTAGCTTTTGCTCCACCAACACAATTTTAAAATTATCATCCTAGTGTTCAAAACCCTGCATGTCCTCACCCCTCGCCATCCTTGTAACCTCCTCCAAAAACTGTATTCTTCCACTCTGGCCTCTTACACATCCCCCACTCTCTTGGCTCCATCCTTGGCACCCATACTTTCTGCTGTTTAAGCTCTGAAATTATCTCCCTAAACTTCTCACTTCTCTCTCCTCCTTTTAAGACCCTCCTTAAAACCTCTCTCTTGACCAAGCTTTTAACATGTACAGAACAGCAGCCTAGTACAGAGGAGAGGAATGGATATAAAATAGGATGATACACAGGCACCAGCACAAAGATGACATTTTTAGAAATCATTTCTAACACAAAGTTTGCACTCGTCAACTCTTTCCTAACCATCACGGCTTGACAAATAGATTGAATTAACCAGGTTAAAAAAAAGTTTCTCAATCAAGGAATTGAAACCATGTTATAAACCAAACAGCAAAACTGTTTACCTTCTGAATCCAATAGCCTTTCATTTTTTTGCTAGGGTCATCCTCAAAAGACTATTTACTTGCAGATCGCATACACCTGGAAGCACAAAGCTCCGCTTCGAGGATACGAACATACGAATTAGGAGAAGTAGGCCATTCAGCCCCTCTAGCCTGCTCCGCAATTCAACAAGATCATGGCTGATCTGTTTGTGCTCGAATTCCACACTCCCATCTACCCCTGATAACCTTCAATTCCCTTGCTTGCAAGCATGACATGAAGGCCATAAATGTCAACTATCGCACTTGGGAGTCACTAGCTGGTGAAAGAGGGAAATGGTGACACATCTTGTGGACCGGTGTGCAATATCACAATGACCAGTTGTTACAGCAGCTTGGCAATGGGCAGCAAAGTCAAAAACAGCAACTCACAGCGTCACTTCACAGCCATCAGCAAAGGTGCACACAGAATAGACACCCCACCTAAATGGATTGTTTACTGCATGTCCATCATCTTTTGTAGATGGAAGGATGCAAACCATTTGCATATAGATGATTTTGGAGAATGCATACATTTTAGTTTAACATTGTATTTGACAATGATCTTTATATAACAAAATTAAGGTGCCATTAGGCAGGAACGGGTGTAACACTTCGGGCTGCCTGTGCTGATTCTGTGACAGGACCTGGCGTAGTGTATGTTTCTCTTGTGCAGATTACACAATTCAATATGTAATAAGTTATGGCCTGATATTCAGCTGTAGGCAATTATACAATTACCGTCAATTTTTAATTCCTCATGCAGGATATCACTGAACATTGACTGCGTTCAGTGCTCTACAACAGGTGCTTAAAGGGTCAAAAAATTTTAAAATACATTACAATTAAAAGTGAAGAAAGTGATTTTAAAACAATAACCCCATCTCAGTGCACACAGGACATGATAAAGCAAAGGTAGGAACCACTCTTGAATATCTGTTACACTCTATATAAACTATATCTCGCATATCGCAGAGAAGAAAAAAAGGAATGTGTTAAGAACTGAATTCTGATGAAAAACCATAAGAGCAATGCTGCAACACTTTACAGAGACACTGGAACCCAGAAACCAAACTGCCGACCATGATGACGGAGTTCTTCTGGTTTTCAGTTCCCATCTAACACAGCCCCCACTATGCACAATTTTTTTTTGATATGCTGTTTTCCATCACATGACAGAAGTGTGTTTTTAATTATTCAAAATACAGAATAGTTATGTGAATTAAAAATGGGGATTTTAAAAATAAAATCAGGTAAAAAGTAGTTGATTCTTATTAAAATAACTTATGTGCACCCACAGCCCAATTAGAGAAACAGACAAAAACTCAAATCCATCACATCAGTTCTTAAACTCTGTTCGAAATACAAAACAGAAACAGGTTGCAACGGGAATAGGTAAATGATTGCATTCCAGGAATCTCAGAATTCTTGCACTGCTGACAGTGAATGCTGGTCAAGAAAGTGATGTTGGAATGTAACGTAAAGCAACTGTTTTAAAAAAGGAAGGACTTTGAAATTTTCGAAATTACCACACTGAAGAAATTACAGTTAGTAACATATGGATGGAGAAGTTTTCTGAGGCACTTAGATTATATGCACACACGCGAGAACTAAATGTAGAGCTTGAGATTAAGAGGAAAACGGTACACCACTGCTCTCTTCCATATTTGTTTACTGGTTCATAGCAAATGGCAACAAGTTAACGGCAATTCAGTTAAAGATTAACTAGTTTATTTAGATCCTACAGTCTCAGTTTATATTACAATCAATTTATTTGACAAGAAAGGGGTCCATATCAGCTAGGTTGTTCCCAGTAATATAAACAGCAAAACAGATCCCATATCACTGGTCTTTCCCAAGACATTCCATCTTGTGCAGAAAACCACTTATTGTATCTTACGATTCAAGCACTGCAGCAAAAAGAACTGCAGTAGAATTAGAATGAATTATGCATCTGGGCAGATAAAATTTAACACTCAAATGTAAAGCATTGCATATCAGTCCAAAAAGTGTCTATCATAAGGGGTCAGGTTGCACTTTTTTTTTTAGAGATACAGCACTGAAACAGGCCCTTCGGCCCACCGAGTCCGTGCCGACCATCAACCACCCACCTATACTAATCCTACACTAATTTCATATTCCTACCACATCCCCACCTGTCCCTATATTTCCCTATCACCTACTGATACGAGGGGCAATTTATAATGGCCAATTAACCTATCAACCAGCAAGTCTTTGGCATGTGGGAGGAAACCGGAGCACCCGGAGGAAACCCACGCAGACACAGGGAGAACTTGCAAACTCCACACAGGCAGTACCCAGAATTGAACCTGGGTCGCTGGAGCTGTGAGGCTGCGGTGCTAACCACTGCGCCACTGTGCCGCCCCATAGAGTACTATGCACAGTTCTGGTCTCCATATTATAGAAAGGACAGAGGCACTGGAGGAAGTGCAAAAAAAGAATTACACAGGTTACATTTAAATTAGCAACAATTAAAATTAAAACCATTAAGAACTTCTTCATTCAATATTAAATGTTTGGTATACTGTAGCAGACAGGTAATGACATAAATACTGGGAAATTCAAAATGAGGTTGTTGCTAAAATGGCACAAGTGATCTGCTCTCAACAGCAAATTGCTGACTATAGTTTGTCCCCTCACATGGAATAGTACTAAAGACTTGTGCTCCAGAACTAGCCAGACCCAGATGTTCCAGCATAGCTACAACATTGACATCTAACTGGCTGTCATGAAAAGCCTATATGCCAAATGGGAAATAATAATTTTAGCAGTTGGAACCTTGCATTAGGCTTTTACTGGAAATTCTTCAAGTAACTTTTTAAAAAAGTAAACTGGCAGCCAAGATGGCTACTGCAATTTACATTTGAAACACCAAAAGATCAGACATGGATAAAAGAGCTGAACTCAAGAAGTGAGGGGAGAGTGACTGCCCTTGACATCAAGCCAGCATTTGACCAAGTCAAGGCATCAAGGAGCCCCAGCAAAACTGGAGTCAATGGGAATCGGGGGGTGTGGACTCTCCACTGGTTGGAGACATATCTAGCACAAAGGATGATGGTTGTGGTTGTTGGAGATCAATCATTTTTTTTTTTAAGAACATTACAGCGCAGTACAGGCCCTTCGGCCCTCGATGTTGCGCCGACCTGTGAAACCATCTGACCTACACTATTCCATTTTCATCCATATGTCTATCCAATGACCACTTAAATGCCCTTAAAGTTGGCGAATCTACTACTGCTGCAGGCAGGGTGTTCCACGCCCTTACTACTCTCTGAGTAAAGAAACTACCTCTCACATCTGTCCTATATCTATCACCCCTCAACTTGAAGCTATGTCCCCTCGTGTTTGCCATCACCATCCGAGGAAAAAGACGCTCACTATCCACCCTATCTAACCCTCTGATTATCTTATATGTCTCTATTACGTCACCTCTCCTCCTCCTTCTCTCCAACGAAAACAACCTCAAGTCCCTCAGCCTTTCCTCGTAAGACCTTCCCTCCATACCAGGCAACATCCTAGTAAATCTCCTCTGCACCCTTTCCATAGCTTCCACATCCTTCCTATAATGCGGTGACCAGAACTGCACGCAATACTCCAGGTACGGTCTCACCAGAGTTTTGTACAGCTGCAGCATGACCTCGTGGCTCCGAAACGCGACCCCCCTACTAATAAAAGCTAACACACCATATGCCTTCTTAACAGCCCTATTAACCTGGTTAGCAACCTTCAGGGATTTATGCACCTGGACACCAAGATCTCTCTGTTCATCTACACTACCAAGAATCTTCCCATTAGCCCAGTACTCTGCACTCCTGTTACTCCTTCCAAAGTGAATCACCTCACACTTTTCCGCATTAAACTCCATTTGCCATCTCTCAGCCCAGCTCTGCAGCCTATCTATGTCCCTCTGTACCCTACAACATCCTTCGGCACTATCCACAACTCCACCGACCTTAGTGTCATGTGTAAATTTACTAACCCACCCTTCTACACCCTCTTCCAGGTCATTTATAAAAATGACAAACAGCAGTGGCCCCAAAACAGATCCTTGCGGTACACCACTAGTAACTAAACTCCAGGATGAACATTTGCCATCAACCACCACCCTCTGTCTTCTTTCAGCTAGCCAATTTCTGATCCAAAGCTCTAAATCACCTTCAACCCCATACTTCCGTATTTTCTGCAATAGCCTACCGTGGGGAACCTTATCAAACGCCTTACTGAAATCCATATACACCACATCCACTGCTTTACCCTCATCCACCTGTTTGGTCACCTTCTCGAAAAACTCAATAAGGTTTGTGAGGCACGACCTACCCGTCACAAAACCGTGCTGACTATCTCTAATGAACTTATTCTTTTCAAGATGATTATAAATCCTGTCTCTTATAACCTTTTCCAACATTTTACCCACAACCGAAATAAGGCTCACAGGTCTATAATTACCAGGGCTGTCTCTACTCCCCTTCTTGAACATCCCAGACATCACTGCAGGAGTTCCTCAGGGTAGTGTCCTAGGCCCAAACATCTTCAGCTGCTTCATCAATGACATCCTCTCCATCACAAGGTCAGAATTGGAGATGTTCGCTGACGATTGCTCAATGCCCATTCGCGACTCCTCAGATACCGAAGCAGCCTGTGTCGAGATGCAGCATGACCTGGACAACATCCAGGCTTGGGCTGAAAAGTGACAAGTAACATTCGTGCCACACAAGTGCCGGGAAATTACCATCTCTAACGAGAGAGAATCTAACCATCTGCCCTTGACATTCAATGACATTACCATCGCTGAATCCCCCACTACCATCCTAGGGGTTACCATTGTTGGCCAGGGGCTGCAAGAAATACAGAATCAGTTACAAACTGCTGGGATTGTTTGTGACCTGTAGTAACCTGGAGCTTGGACACTGGCCTGTGCTGGTAAAAACCAGTTTGAACTAATTACTTTGAGACAAGACAAAGGATCAATCACAGGAAAGGAGCCTTATTTGGACACGGTGAGATACCGGGGTCTTTGGGCCTGGGCCTATTAAGAAACGTGAACGAGGTGAGCAGGCTTAAGCCAACCAGAAAGACACAGCTCAGATTTGGAGAGATGAGGGAGGATAAGAATAGAGCTTTTTGGGCATCGAGCCAGCAAAGACTCCGGAGACCAACCATCGTGGAAGTGGAAGACCCTGCATGAGCAATGCGGCGACGACGTAGAAGAGAGAAACTGTAGCTGTGGATTAAGCTGGAGGGTGGCTCTCTTGTAACCCGATATCCCAAACATCCAGCCTGAGCCTGAATTAAGAGGACTTCAGTTCCACGTGACGGCCAGGATCAAGTGGGTATAGGGAATAAAGGGGACAAGGGGGACAAGGGGGAGTTGACTCCGCGCCACAGTTTACACCATTGACCAGAAACTGAACTGGACCAGCCACATAAAGCTGTGGCTACAAGAGCAGGTCAAAGGCTAGGAAATCTGCGGCAGGTAATTCACCTCCCATCTCCCCATGCCTGTCCACCATCTAAAAGGGACAAGTCAGGAGTGTGATGGAATGCTCTCCACTTGACTGGATGGGTACAGCTCCAACAACACTCAAGAAGCTCGACACCATCCAGGACAAAGCAGCCCACTTGATTGGCACCCCATCCACCACCTCTAACATTCACTCTCTTCACCACTGACACACAGTGGCAGCAGTGTGTACCAGCGACAAGATGCACTGCAGCAACTCTCCTACGACAGCACCTTCCAAACCAGTGACCTCTATTACCTAGAAGCACAAGGGCAACATGTACATGTAAACACCACCATCTGCAAGTTCCGCTCCAAACCACACACAATCTGATGTGGAACTATATTGCCGTCCCTTCGCTGTTACTGGGTCAAAATCCTGTAACTCCCTTCCTTAGGGCACTGTTGGTGTACCTACACCCCAAGGACTGCAGCGGTTCAAGACGGCAGCTCATCATCTTCTCAAAGGGAATTAGGGATGGGCAAAAAATGCTGGCCTAGCCAGAGACGCCCACATCCCACAAACAAAGAGAAGATTTCTCTGCTGCCACTTCTAGGGTTCGCAACATGGTCAGAGGCAAGAACATGAAATGCAATTATTGCTAATCAATACTAGGCATTGTGTTGCATCTAACTAATAAATCAAGTATGGACTTACTTTAGACTGGTTACTACATGTTTGGCCAACCAGCTGACATATTGCCCTGCCAGCACTGTAAACTGTTCAATCACTTCAGACCTTCTTGCTAGGCAGTAGCCAACTTCAAATGGGTACCCATGGTCACTAAATTGCAGTAAAGAGCTCACGTTATATAGAATCACAAAACGTGGCCATGCGGCCCATCATGTCCATACCAGATCTCTGGAAGAGCAACTCAGCTAATTCCACTCCCCGCCTATTACATCTTAAAAGCCATGATTGAATCTGCCTTCACCACACTCACCGGCATTGCATTCCAGATCCTAATCACTTGCTGCATAGGTTTTTCATGTTGCCACTGCTTCTTTTGCCACTCACAAATTGGTTTCCTCGGGCTCTCAACCCCTCCGCCAATGGGAACAGTTTCCTCTATCTACTCTGTCCAGAACCATGATTTTGAACACCTCTGTCAAATCTTCTCACAAGCTTCTCTTATCCAAGAACAGCCCCAGCTTCTCCAATCTATCAGTATAACTGAAGTCCCTCATCCTTGTAACCATTCTCAAAACTTTTCTGCACCCTCTCTAATGCCTTCAGATCCTTCCTGAAATGTGATGCCCAGAATTGTACAATACTCCAGTAGAGGCTGAATCAATTGTTCTATAAAAGTAAGTTACTGCAGTACATTTCGTAAATGGTACACACTGCAGCCACAATGTGCCGATGGTACAGGGAGCGAATATTTAAGGTGGTGGATGGGGTGCCAATTAAGCAGGCTGCAATCATCCGCACAAGTAGACTGTATCCCCTCACGCTCATAATGACAGAGAAGTCGAGGAAGGGAAGGGAAGTGTCGGAGATCGACCATGTATAGGTGAGAGAAGGGTGGAAATTGGAAGCAAAGTTGAAGAAGTTTTCCAGTTTGGGGGTGAGAGCAGGGAATGCTCCGGAGTTTCATTTCATCCTTCATCTTATACGACTGGTTAAAAAAAACCTTTTTCTCTTCCTTTCAGGTGTTAAGGATCGCAAGTTCCAGCAGCTCATGGCTACCAATGCCCCTCCAGATCCTTCTTCCCTCTGACCCCATCCCTGGTAGTCACAATACGCTCTGACCTTCCCATCTCTGACATTGAATGATCTGTACTTAACAAAAGGACTCAGTTTCATCCCCTTATGCCCCCACCTCAATGCATTTCGCGCTCGACATGACGTTGAGATCCTCTTCTGTGATTGTCGTCTCCGGGCTCACTTCTGACCAGGAGTCCTCCCCCCGACCAGTGGACCCTTTCACCCGCCTCCAGTATTCTCCCTCTGGCCTACTACCCACTCGATCTTCTCAGTGAGAACTGTTGGCGTGACATCAGCCGTTTCAATTTCTCCACTCCCCTCGCTCACTCTAACTGGTCTCCCTCTGAACTTGCTGCACTCTGTTCTTTCAGGTCTAACCCCAACATTGTGATCAAACCTGCTGACAAGGTGGTGCTGTTGTTGTCTGGCGTACTGACCTCTACCTCGCAGAGGCTGAGCAACAACACTCAGACACTTCTTCCTACCTCCCCTGGACCATGACCCCACCACCAAACATCAAACTACTGTCTCCAGGACTGTCACAGACCTTATCGCCTCTGGAGATCTTCCCTCTACAGTTGCTAACCTCAGTCCCCCAAACTCAGACAGCCAGCTTCTACCTCCTTCCCAAAATCCACAAATGGACTGTCCTAGTAGACCCATCATTTCAGCCTGTTCCTGCCCCACTGAACTGATTTCTACCTATCTTGACTATCTTTTCTCCCTTGGTCCAGTCTCTTCTCACCTACATCCATGACTCTTCTGACGTCATTCCGACAATTTCCAGTTTCCTAGCCCTAACCGCCTCCTCTTCACTATGGACGTCCAATCTCTCTACACCTCCATCCCCTGCCAGAATGGTCTGAGGGCTCTCCACTTCTTCCTTGAACAGAGGCCCAACCAGTCCCCATCCACCACCACCCTCCTCTGCCTGGGTGAACTTGTTCTCACATTGAACAACTTCTCCTTCAATTCCACTCACTTCCTTCAAATAAAAGGTGTTGCTAATGGGCACTCGCCCATGGTCTTTTTGTGTGATATGTCAACATTCTTACTTAGGCCCCCTCCCTCACCTCTTTTTTTCCAGTACATTGATGACTATATGGATGCCACTTCCTGCTCTCACCCTGAACTGAAAAACCTCAACTTTGCTTCCAATTTACACCCTTCTCACTATTACATGGTCTATCTCCAACACTTCACTTCTCTTCCTCAACTTCTCTGTCTCCCTCTCTGGGGATAGGCAGTCGAAAGCCCAATGACTCCCGGGACCATCTTGACTACACTTCCTCACATCCATTTTCCTGTAAGGACTCCATCCCATTCTCCCAGTTTCTCCGTCTCAGAAGCATCTGTTCTGATGTAGCCCTCCACAACAACACTTCTGGCATGTCTTCCTTTTTCCTCCACCGAGGATTCCCCCCACGGTGGTTAACAGGGCCTTCAGTAGAGTCAGACCTACTTCCCACATTTCTGCCCTCATCCTTTACCCTCCCTCCCAGAACTGCGACAGGGTTCCCCTTGTCCTCACTTTCCACTCCACCAGCCTCCACATCCAAAAGGATCATCCTCTGCCATTACGGCCACCTCCAGCACGATGCCACCAAACATATCTTCCCTTCTCCTCCTCTGACAGCATTCCGAAAGGATCATTCCCTCCACGACACCCTGTTCCACTCCTCCATCACCCCGGAGACCTCGTTCCTTTCCCACGGCACCTTCCCATGGAATCACAGGAGGTGTAATACCTACCCTTTTACCTCCTCTTTCACCATCCAAGGCCCCAAACACTCCTTCCAAGTGAAGCAGTGATTTACTTTTACTTCCTTCAATTTAGTATACTGTATTCACTGCTCACAGTGCAGTCGCCTCTACAATGGGGAGACCAAACGCAGATTTGGTGACCGCTTCACGGAACACCTGCGCTCAGTCCAAAAGCATGAACTTGAGCTTCCAGTTACTTGCCATTTCAACTTCCACTCCTGCTCTCATGCCCACATTTCTGTCCTTGGCCTGCTGCAGTGGTCCAGTGAACATCAATACAAGCTAGAGGAGCAGCACCTCATCTTTCAATTAGGCACTGCACAGCCTTGCGGACTCAACCTGGAGTTCAACAATTTCAGAGCATAACTGTTTTTTCTATTTTTTATTATTTTATATTTTAACCGCGTACCTGTTTTTTCATGTGGACAGATCTTCTCATTATTCTGCCATTAACTCTCTCCGGACTAATGCTTTGTCTTTCACCACAACATTAACACGCTCTTTGCCTTTGTCGTATGAGAGCTTTTTTATTTAATCTCTCCTGCCCTCTGCCCTATCACACACCTTCCCTTTTGTTCTCCTTCCCACCAAACCACATCCCCCCCCCCCCCCCCCCCCCCACTTGTTTAAACCTTAATTCTTCTCTAACCTTTGCCAGTTCTGATGAAAGGTCACCGACCTAAAACATTAACTCTGCTTCTCTCTCCATAGATGCTGCCTGACCTGCTGAGTATTTCCAGCATTTTGTTTCTATTTCAGATTTCCAGCATTGGCAGTATTTCTCTTGTACTTTTGTAGCTTTTAAGTGCTTCTCTTTAGTTAAAGGATGAGCAATGAGAAATAGTTACCTGTATAACAAAATGAGCAGTGCGCCCCACTGCAAACAATAGGGCTTTGCAAATAATTACTAGAGTAAAAGGGACACTGTAATGATCTTGACTTTATAGATGGCAACTAGTCCATTGTGGCTGGTATCGGCTTTTCAGATGAAAGTTCAATTTATGCAAATATTAACCAAAAAAGCAACCGTTACAGAATGCAAGCTGATGATCCAAATGTTATGCATGCCAAGTTTTCCACAAAAAGGCAGAAAATGATAATGTTTTAGCTATGTTGCTTTAACTAAAATAGTGACATGGCAACTAGTTTACGGCATTATGTCTGCACTATGCACAGTCCAAGTAATCAATGAAGGATTCATCCATCAAGAACTCAAGATATATATCATAAATCAGAGATACAAGTCCCAAGCTAATATGTTTCTAGAGTGCAACCCAAAACTCCTTCAATGTTCAACTCAGGCCTCCCTCTTCCATACACACAACCTATTTCATTAAAATTTTTCTTTGAAGGTTTCTATATGGTCTAACCTAACAGCCATGTCAGCAAAGCAGCACCATTCTAGCCATCAAGTCTGGCAGCATCTGTGGAGAGAGAAACAGAGTTAACGTTCCAGGTCGGGTGACCTTTCATCAGAACTGGCAAAAGGTTAGAAATGGAATAGGTTTTAAGCAAGTGAAGCAGGGCCGGGGGGGGGGAAAGAGAAAAAAAAGGAAAGATGTGATAGGACAGAGGGCTGGAGAGTTTAACTGACAAGGAGATCATGGGGCACAGGCAAAGAGAGTGTGCTAATGGCATGGTGAAGGAACAGAGTGGAGAGCAGTCCAGGCACGCCAGAGTTCCGAAAAAAAAAAGTCAGTGACATCACAGGAAAGCTGCAAGCTGATTGGTTGGTGAGTAGCTGCTGTTAGGGAATAACTTTAAATAGCTCAGTAAGTAATCAAAAGTAAAGAGAAAGGTCTGCAGTTTTTAAAAAAATATAGTAGGTAGTTTTTTTTCCAGGGAATCAAGGTCCCTAGTGTAAATAATTTAATTTTTGGGTAATTTAAGGGAGTAAATTAAGGGTAAGTCATGGCAGGGCAGCTCGGCAGCGTGGAGTGCTCCTCCTGTGCAACGTGGGAAGTCAGGGACACTTCCAGTGTCCAGGGCAAACACGTGTGCAGGAAGTGTCTTCAGCTACAGCTACTCGAAATCCACGTTTCGGATCTGAGCGGCAGCTGGAGACACTGTGGAGCATCTGCGAAGCTGAGGTCTTTGTGGATAGCATGTACAGGGAGGTGGTCACGCTGTGGGTAAAGACTGCTCAGACAGAATGGGAATGGGTGACCGCCAGGCAGAGTCGAAGAACTAGGCAGGTAGTGCAGGAGTCCCCTGGGTCCATCTCCCTATCGAACAGATTTTCCGCTTTGAATACTGTTGGGGAAGATAGCTTTTCAGGGGAATGCAGCAAGAGCCAAGTCTGGCATCATGGGTGACTCAACGGCACAGGAGGGGAGGAAAAAGAGTGGGAGAGCTATAGTGATAGGGGGATTCTATCGTAAGGGGTACAGATAGGAGTCTGTGGCCACAAACGTATGGTATGTTGCCTCCCTGGTGCTAGGGTCAAGGATGTCACAGAACGACTGCAGGACATTCTGAAGGGAAAGGGTGAACTGTCAGAAGTCGTGGTTTACATTGGTACCAACGACATAGGTAGAAAGAGGGATGAGGTACTGGAACGAGAATTTAGGGAGCTAGGTAGATTAAAAAGCAGGATCTCAAAAGGTTGTAATCTCGGGATTATTCCCAGTGCCACGTGCTAGTGAGTATAAGAATAGGAGGATAGAGCAGATGAATGCGTGGCTGAAGAGATGGTGCAGGAGGGAGGGCTTTAGATTCCTGGATCACTGGGTCTGTTTCTGGCAAAGGTGGGACCTGTACAAATTGGAGGGGTTGCACCTGAACTGGAATGGGACCAACATCCTTACTGGGAGTTTTGCTAGTGCTGTTGGGGGTGCGGGGAGGGTTTAAACTAATTTGGCAGGGGGATGGGATACAGAATGGAGGTACAGTAGGGGTGATGCATAGTCAAATATAGAAGAGAAACTAAGTCAGTCTGGAAGGCAGAGCAAATATAGACCTGTTCAGGCACAAGCGAATAATGCAAGGTTGGATTGCATTTATTTTAACGCAAGGAGTCTTACTAGTAAGGCAGATGAATTGAGGGCATTGATTAACACTTGGGAATATGATATTATTGCTATCAGAGATACGGTTGAGGGAAGGGCAGGACTGGCAGCTCAATATTCCAGGGTATAGAATCTTCAGGCGAGACAGGGAAAGGGGTAAAAGAGGAGGTGGTATTGCACTGCTGATCAAGGAGTCAATTACTGCAGTAAGGAGGGATGATATCTTAGAAGGTTCCTCAATGAGGTCATATGGGTAGAACTTAAAAACAAAAATGGGGCAATCACTTGGCTGGAAGTGTACTACAGGCCTCCAAATAGTCAGGGAGAGATAGAGGAGCAAATATGTAGGCAAATCTCAGGGGTGTAAAAATAAGAGTATTAATTGTAGGGGATTTCAATTTCAATTAATCTTAGTGCAAAAGGCTTAAGGGTGGGGGGGGGGGGAATTCTTAAAGTGCATACAGGGGAGTTTTTGAGCGAGCACGTAGAAAGTCCTACAAGAGAAGGGGTGGTACTGGACCTAATCCTAGGGAATGAAGCCAGACAAGTGGTAGAAGTGTCAGTGGGGGAGCATTTTGGATAGTGAACATAACTAAGATTTAAGGTAGTTATGGAAAAGGACAAAGAGGGACCAGACGTAAAAGTACTGAATTGGGGGAAGGCCGATTTCTATATGATAAAACAGGATGTGGCCAAAGTGGCCCTTGAGCAGCTACTTGTAGGAAAGTTTACATCAGACCAGTGGGAGTCATTCAAAAAGGAAACAGTGAGAGTTCAGAGCCAACATGTTCCCATAAAGGTGAAGGGTAGGACTAACAAGTCCAGGGAACAAGCGATATAGAGGATTGGATAAGGGAAAAAAAAGGAGGTTTATGGCAGTTTCAGAGCGCTGGAAACAGCGGAGGCCCTGGAGGAGTATAAAAAGTGTAGGGCGGTACTTAATAAAGTAATTAGGAGAGCGAAGAAGGGACATGAAAAAAACACCGGCAGGAAAGATAAAGGAAAGTCCCAAGGCGTTTTATAAGTATATTAAGGGCAAGAGGATAACCAGGGAAAGAGTAGGGCCCATTAGGGACCAAAGTGGCAATGTGTGTGGAGCCCGAGGACATAGGTGAGGTTTTAAATGCTTACTTTTCATCTGTGTTCACTATGAAGGATAATGTAGAGATCAGGGAGGGTGACTGTAATATACCTGAACAAATTAGCATTGAAAAGAGGGAAGTATTAGCTGTTTTAGCAGGTTTAAAAGTGGATAAATCCCCAGGGCCAGATGAGATGTATCCCAGGCTGTTATGTGAGGCAAGGGAGGAGATAGCAGGGGCTCTGACACAAATTTTCAGATCCTCTCTGGCCACAGGAGAGGTACCAGAGGATTGGAGGACAGCGAATGTGGTCCCATTATTTAAGAAGGGTAACAGGGATAAACCACGTAATTACAGGCCGGTGAGTCTAACATCAGTGGTAGGGAAATTATTAGAAAAAATTCTGAGAGACAGGATTAATCTCCACTTGGAGAGGCAGGGATTAATTAGGGATAGTTACCATGGCTTTGTCAGGGGGAGATAGTGTCTAACAAATTTGATTGAATGTTTCGAGGAAGTGACTAGATGTGTAGATGAGGGTAAAGCAGTTGATGTAGTCTACATGGACTTCAGTAAGGAATTTGATAACCAGTCTCCCATGCGGGACCTTAAGAAAGTAAAGACCCATGAGATCCAGGGTAATTTGGCACATTGGATTCAAAATTGGCTTAGTGGAAGGAGGCCGAGGGTGATGGTAGAGGGTTGTTTTTGCGAGTGGAAGCCTGTGACCAGTGGGGTACCGCAGGGATCGGTGCTGGGACCCTTACTGTTTGTAATGTACATTAATGATTTAGATGTGAATATAAGAGGTATGATCAGTAAGTTCGCAGATGACACGAAAATTGGTAAAATATAGATGGGCTGGTAAGATGGGCGGAGCAGTGGCAAATGGAGTTGAATCCTGAGAGGTGCGAGGTGATGCACTTTGGGAGGTCTAATAAAGCAATGGATTATACAATGGATGGTAGGACCCGAGGGAGTACGGAGGGTCAGAGGGACCTTGGGGTGCTTGTCCATAGATCACTGAAGGCAGCAGCACAGGTAAATAAGGTGGTTAGGAAGGTTTACGGGATACTTGCCTTTATTAGCCGAGGCATAGAATACGGTGGGTGGGGGGGTGTGGGTTATGATGGGGCTATATAAAACGCTGGTTAGGCCACAGTCGGAATTCTGTGTACAGTTCTGGTCGCCACACTACAGGAAGGACGTGATTGCACTGGAGAGGGTGCAGAGAAGATTCACCAGGATGTTGCCTGGGCTGGAGCATTTCAGCTATGAGAGACTGGATAGGCTAGGGTTGTTTTCCTGAGAGCAAAGAAGGCTGAGGGGGTCCTGATTGAGGTATACAAAATTATGAGGGGCATTGACAGGATAGACAGTAAGAAACTTTTTCCCTTAGCAGAGGTGTCAATAACCAGGGGGCATAGATTTAAGATAAGGGGCAGGAGGTTTAGAGGGGATTTGAGGAAAAACGTTTTCATCCAGAGGGTGGTTGGAATCTGGAACACACTGCCCAAAGAGGTGGTAGAGGCAGGTACCCTCACAACATTTAAGTATTTAGATGAGCACTTGAAATGCCATAGCATACAAGGCTACAGGCCAAGTGCTGGAAAATGGGATTAGAATAAGTAGGTGCTTAATGGCCGGCACAGACACGATGGGCCGAAGGGCCTGTTTCTGTGCTGTATAACTCTGACTCTACAGAGAGAGTGTTAATGACAGAATAATGAACAGCCCTAGCCAAAAGCACAAACATGAAAAACCCAGGAGGCAGGCACATGGTTTAAAAAAAAAACAAAATTAAAAAGTAAAAATAACGGCCAGTCATGCTCTGAAATTATTGAACCCAATGTTCAGTCTGGAAGGCTGTAGAGTGCCTAATCAGAAAATGAGGTGCTGTACCTCGAGCTTGCATTGAAATTCACTGGAACACTGCAGCAGGTCCAGGACAGAAATGTGGGCATGAGAGCAGGGTGGTGTTGAAGCAACCAGAAGCTCAGCGTCATGTTTTCGGACTGAGCGAAGGTGTTCCACAAAGCAGTTACCCAATCCGCGTTTGGTCTCCCCAATGTAGAGGAGACCGCACTGTGAGCAGCAAATACAGTATACTAAATTGAAAGTACAAGTAAATCACTGCTTTATCTGGAAGGAGTGTTTGGGGGCTTGGATGGTGAGGAGAGAGGAGGTAAAAGGGCAGGTATTACATCTCCTGCAACTGCATGGGAAAGGGACAAGGTGTCGGGGGTAATGGGAGTGGACAGGGTGTCGTGGAGGGAATGATCCCTTCGGAATGCTGTCAGGGGAGGGGAAGATGCATTTGGCGGTGACATCATGCATCTTCCCCTCCCCTTCCGTGTCAGCAGCCCAAAGGAATCATTCCTTCCGCGACACCCTGGTCCACTCCTCCATCACCCCCAACACCTCATCCCCTTCCCATGCAATCGCAGGTGTAATAACTGCCCTTTTACCTCCTCTCTCCTCACCATCCAAGGCCCCAAACACTCCTTCCAGGTGAAGCAGTGATTTAATTGTACATTAAATTGAGTACACTGTATTCGATACTCATAATGCAGTCGCCTCTACAATGGGGAGACCAAATGCAGACTGAGTGACCGCTCTACGGAACACCTCCGCTCAGTCCGAAAGCATGACCCCCAAGCTTCCTGTTGCTTGCCATTTCAACACACCCCCTTGTCTCATACCCATATCTCTATCCTGGGCCTGCTGCAGTGTTCCAGTGAACATCAAGGCAAGCTCGAGGAACACCTCATTTTCCAAATGGGCACTCTACAGCCCACCGGACTGAACATCAAGTTCAATAATTTCAGAGCGTGACTGGCCCTTTTTAAATTTTATTTCATCATTTTTTCACCATGTGCCTGCCCACTGGGTTTTTCATGTTTGCGCTTTTGGCTAGGGCTGTTCATTATTCTGGTATTAACACTCTCTCTGCACTAATGCTTTGTCTTTCACCACACCATTAGCACACTCTCTTTGCCTTTGCCCCATTACCTCCTTGTCAGTTAATCTCTCCGGCCCTCTGTCCTATCACATACCTTCCCTTTTGTTCTCTTACCCCACCGCACCACCCCCACACCCACTTTACTTGCTTAAAACCTAAACATTTCTAACCTTTGACAGTTCTGATGAAAGGTCACTGACCAGAAACGTTAGCTCTGCTTCTCTCTCCACAGATGCTGCCAGACCTGATTATTTCCAGCACTCTCTTTATTTCAGATTTTCAGCATCCGCAGTATTTTGCTTTTATCCATTTTATCCATCTTTGTCCACATTGATTACTGAATACTTACCAATAATTTGCTATTAGGTTGAAGGAAAAATCATAGTATTTTTATTTATTCATTCATGGGATGTGGGCGTCGCAGGCCAGGCCAGCATTTATTGCCCATCCCTAATTGCCCTTGAACTGAGTGGCTTGCTAGGCCATTTCAGAGGGCATGTAAGAGTCAACCACATTGCTGTGGATCTGGAGTCACATGTAGGCCAGACCAGGTAAGGACAGCAGATTTCCTTCCCTAAATGCCTAAATGACATTAGTGAACCAGATGGGTTTTTACAACAATCGACAATGGTTTCATGACCATCATTAGACTAGCTTTAAATTACAGATTTATTAATTGAATTTAAATTCCACCTTCTGCCGTGGTGGGATTCGAACCCATGTCCCCAGAGCCATACCTAGGTTCCTGGGTTACTAAGTCCAGTGACAATACCACTACGCCACCACCTCCCCTAGTCACACAATGCCATATACTAGCTTTCCTGTCACTTCATCCTTCTACTATGCTGCATCAAATGACATAATCCAGCTGTGGCATTTAAACTTTCTGGCTTTTCATGGAATCATTTTGAATACATTGCATTTGGACTATTAGCTCGAGTTATTTCAAATGGCAAAGTTTATTTGATTCCCCTTTACTATTATAAAAGAGGGATGAATCTGTAATTTAATTTTGAGAATCTATTTTTTCAAAACTCTTTCAATTGAATGACAGCCTTGTAATCAGAACCAGCTTTCTAATCTGGGTGTTGTAGAATATACACTATTTTTACATTGTTATATACACTGTTTGTGACTTTCTTTCAAAAAAAGAAACACAAGGTGAAAGATAACAAGGGCCAGTCACTAATATCTAACACCAACACCACATTAAACAGTTGCTTCATAAAAATGTCACTGATATATTATGAAGAAACTGTTTAATGTGGTGTTGGTGTTAGATATTAGTGACTGGCCCTTGTTATCTTTCACCTTGTGTTTCACCTGATAAATGTCACTGATATAATCAGGTGACACACAGGTAATGCTAGCTCCACACCAACCAGGATTGGACAGGTTTCTTTAGCCAATGCTTTTCTGCCCTTTTAACGCAGCTAGCAACAAGTGAAACAAAGCAATGAAAAAATGTCTTTATTTGAAAATGAAAAAGACGACTTGTGATAGAACATCTTTCACGTCCTTAGGACATTTGTAAGTACTTCACAACCAATGAATTACCTTTTCTTTAATAAAAAGAATAGAACAGAAAAACAGGAGTAGGTTTTTCAGCCCCTGGAACCTGTTCCCCATTCAATGAGATCATGTGTGATCTAACTCCATATACCTACATTTATTTACCTTAACATAAATCTTAACCTGAGATTGAAAATTAACTGACTTAACATCAACTGCCATTTGCGGAAGAGATTTCCAAACTTCTACCTCTCTTGACATGTAAAAGTGTTTATCTGCCCATTATCCCTACTCTGTCTCCTGCTGCTCAGCCAATTTCCTGGCCAGGTTAATAACTTGCCTTCATAAGTGCAGCCATTTATATAGGTAAATACAGCAGCCAATTTGTGCACAGCAATGGGCCCACAAACAGCAATTAAATAAATGGCCAGTTAATTATTTTGGTGTTAGTTAAAGGATAAATGTAGGCCAGAACTGGAATAATTCTCTATTCTGTGAAAAAGTACAATGTCATCTTATACATTCATCTGAGCAAGAATAGCATGACCTCAATTTAACATCTTACTTGACAAACACATCAGTAAAATTCACATTAAACATGCATTCATGACACAATAAATCATGCTTTAGTGTCCAAACAATGTCATCTCTCAGTATACACTCAGAATAATCAGCAAACACTTCCTTTACTCATTAAGTTTGCTCTGTATTACTTGAAAATTACTGGGGATAAATACTTTAACATACAGAACATTGACAGCTCCTAAGGTTTCACTGCACTTCTAAAAAAAAATGTTTAAGTTGAGAGTGGCATATAGATTAACTAATGAGTTGTGCCTCAGAACAGCAGTAGCTATGGTTAGTTCCTCTGAATTCTCCAATATCGTATTTTACAAACTAGCCAAATCACTCAAAAAGTGAAGAGTATTACAAAGTGGAAGAGACTGAAGAAAAACTGTACGCTAGCTTACGCCCCTCTCATATGTTTCCTACAGCCCATTATGGAGCAATACAAGATGCCAGCACACACACTTAATTATATGGTCAAAAAGTTGGGAAAGAAGTGACTGAAAACAAGGTATTTACTTTCTTATATTTCGTCTGATCCATCTAATTGGTTAACAATTCAACACTGAAAGCAGAGCAGCCTGCATTTAACAATAAACATCCAGAGGGTCAATTAAGCTGCATTAGAAGTGGAAAAATAAACAAGACTTTGAAGGAGGTGGCAGATCCATTATTACATATGCCATTTTATTTTTAGCTCTTTTGAGACTAAAATATTTAAATCTTTTAGCACTCAATGAGCCAGTCATCTTTCAAACTAAACATATTGTTTCTGTTGCATAATGTTATGGATATTCTACATTTTCTAACAGCAACTACAAAGGAACAGTACAAAATATTAATTTGTATCTGAGAATTTGATTCTTTTTTTAAGCATAGAAACATGACAATCGACCATTTAAAGGGCACATTCACATTTTTTAATGCAAACACAACTCCCCACCACTCCAAAAGAGACAAGACATCTAAACAGAAAGCAAAGTGGGGGATGAGGCAACAGCAACCTTAAATGACAGTGTGTTTATTATACACACGACACTTTGGGGACCCAGTCCTATTAAACAACTGGGATAAAGACTAAGCAAATTGCAACAATCTTTAAATATTGGTTCTAGTTCGTGCACTTTTAATATTTTCCACAAGCATTGACCAAAGTGTACAATAACTCTCCTTCTGAGCCTGCTCTGCTGCTGTCCCCTCCCTCTCCCTGTTTCAACATCAGTGGCGCAGCATTTAACTATCACTGCCTTGGCCTCTGGAATTCCCTGCCTAAACTCTTCATCTGGTTCACTTCTCTCAACTCTTCTTTGACCTTATCGTAGCTTATCCTCATAATTCTTTTCAAACTACTTTCCTGGTATCTGAATTCACCCTCCCTATCTGTGTGAAGCAAATGAGAGATTTCACAAAGTTAAATGCACTACACAAGCTGCAGTAGAACCCTTTACAAATATTTACCTACCTTGACTTGGTTTCCATATATAGTGTCACCAATCCTTTAAGTCAAGTTCTCCATGCTTGAACAGACGGGTCGCTTTGTTTATTCAGGAGCTAATCCTTTGATCTTAGTGTGCACAAACTGGCCATTGTATGTCTTAAATTACAGTGAGTACATTTTATTCCAACAAATATTTCCAACATTTTCTGTTTTTACTTCAGATTTCCAACATCCGCAGTATTTTGCTTTTGAGTTAAAAAGTACTCCATCAGCTGTAAAGCGCTTTGCAACGTCCTTAGGGTGTGAAAGGTTCTACATAAATACAAGTTCTTTGTTCCAACTGTACTAAAGTAAAACAGACCCATTTTCTAAACTTCAACCACAAACCAAATATTGCAAATTCAATGTACATGGGACAAAGACTCCTACTTAAAACAATGGCCTGAAGATAGTCTCACAAAAGAGCTGGAATAATGCAGTTCAACCTATTTCTTAATTACATAGACATTTAATTGGAGACCAAGTTCAGAGCATTCATATATAAAAGTAAAATACTGCGGATGCTGGAAATCTGAAATAAAAATAAGAAATGCTGGAACCACTCAGCAGGTCTGGCAGCATCTGTGAAAAGAGAAGCAGAGTTAACGTTTCGGGTAGGTGACCCTTCTTCAGAACTGACAAATATTAGAAAAGTCACAGGTTATAAGCAAGTGAGGTGGGGGTGGGGCAAGAGATAACAAAGGAGAAGGTGTAGATTGGACAAGGCCACATAGCTGACCAAAAGGTCATGGAGCAAAGGCAAACAATGTGTTAATGGTGTTGAAAGACAAAGCATTAGTACAGATTAGGTGTTAACGGACTGAATATTGAACAGCAGCAAGTGCAAACCTGAAAAAAACCTGAAAAAAAGGTTTGCACTTTGCTGTTCAATATTCAGTCCGTTAACACCTAATCTGTACTAATGCTTTGTCTTTCAACACACCATTAACATATTGTTTGCCTTTGCTCCATGACCTTTTGGTCAGCTATGTGGCCTTGTCCAATCTACACCTTCTCCTTTGTTATCTCGTGCCCCACCCCCACCTCACTTGCTTATAACTTGTGACTTTTCTAATATTTGTCAGTTCTGAAGAAGGGTCACCTACCCGAAACGTTAACTCTGCTTCCCTTTTCACAGATGCTGCCAGACCTGCTGAGTGGTTCCAGCATTTCTTATTTTTATTTCAGAGCATTCATGCCATCTCTTCCTCTTTGAGATTTAGTGATTGATTTTTGGCACTACTTTTCAGCTATGAGAAACAGAAATGCAAGAAAGGAGAAAAAAAAATCTTACTTCAGAGTGACAATGTGTTGGACTTCTGATGCACACCACTGAAAAAACTTGCAATTTATATAGCACCTTGCACATCCTCAGGATGTCCCAAAGCACTTCTCAGCCAATGAAGTACTTCTGAAGTGCAAACACTGTTATACAGGCAAACACAGCAACCAATGTGCAAGCTCCCACAAACAGCAATGAGATAAATGATCAGATAATTAGCTTGTGAGCACAGTCTTTATATAGTGACTTCCCAATCATGGTCATTTGGGGAGGAGAGGAGAAGAAGCACAACCTAGGCCAGGTGCCTCAGGGAGCAGCACACAGGCTTTTCACACATTATAAATAGTTTGCTCTTTTCAAAAGAATGCACTTTAATCTGTCCTACACTTTTTTTTTTAAAGAATTTGATCCTCAACAGGAGAGAAACACATCGAGCTTCTGGACAAAGATTCCTACTGTGCCAAAAATGCTGCCTTAGCAACAGCAATAGGCAGGTAATCAAAATGTTTCTCAAAATGTACTTTACTTTTGCCCATCAGCATGAAGCATGGTAGTAATGTATGTAGAAATACATGCAGAGGTTACAACAGCAGAAGCAGGCCATTCAGCCCAACCAATCTGTGTCAGCAGCATTTACACCCCCCCCCCAACCCAACCACCCTTGCAAGCAAATTATCCCAATAGAAAGAACCTACATTTATACATTACCTGTCACAACCTTAGGATGACCCAAATGCTTTACATCCAATTAAGTACTTTTTGAAATATAATCAATGTTATAATGTAAGAAAATATAAGCCAGCACACACGAGAGCACTCCCCCGCTCTTCCTCAATCATGCTTTGGGGATTTTTACATTGTTACGACCGAGGTAGGAGGAGTGCACTTTCTAACCCAAGGAGAATCTTTCTAATTCCACTTCTCCACAGGTCACAACATTTTTTTTTTAAATGTTTACTCAATTACTGATGCGTCAATCATATACACTATCTTTTATCACAGAAAATACGCCAAGTTTTTAAAAAATAAACAAAATTATCAGTTTATTGTAAAATAAGACTTAGTCAGTAACAAAGCAAAGCATTAACACAAAGATTGGAATATGAAAGTTCCCCCTTTTAAATTCCCCACATACAAACTCTCACACACTGAAAAAAATACAGAAATTCTCTTTACAGAGGTCTGTAGCAAAAAAGGCAAAAGAGAATACTTTGGCCAAATACTTGCTAATTCTTGAAGCAAAAAAGGTATGGAAAAATGTCAGTTGTCCCTTGTTTGGTCTGGCGCCCCAAATAAGTGTAGACGGCCGTCACTGGGATCTTTCTAGAGCAGTTCTTTTCAGATAATGTTGAGGATCAGTCTGGCAGGCTTTCCAGGAGAAATGCAGTATCAGTTTCTCTATTTCTTACACTTGATTCTCAGGAAGTTCTGAGAGATGGAAGAGGGTGAGCTGATGGGGGCTGCTCTCTAGGCTGGTTTTCTCCAACTGTCTTCAAAACAGTTCACACCCCAACACTGTCCAAAGCGAAACCAAAAACAATATCTCAAGAGTCAAGCCTCCTGACCCCGATAAATCTTGACCTGTCACTCCAATGTAAACATCTTCCCCAGGTCACCAAGGTTTCTGTTTATTGCTTAGCGCACATGACTTCCAGCAAGGCTGCTTTTAAATAACATCTCAGTGTCCTCTCAATGAACTGTCAACAACAAAGCAAAGTCCAGCTTCTATGAAATCTTCAGCCTTCCAATGAATTCATCTCCACAATTTGAATACAGGACCTCAAAAACATATACTTAAAAAATACAGAATCACTTTCGTAACATCCAACTTAGGGATTAGATGGGGCCTCAATTTAACATCTCATCTGAAAGATGGTACCTCCAACAATGTAACCCCCCCCCCGCCCCCAAATATTGCACTGGAGTATCAGCCTAGATTTGATGCTCTGATCTCTGGAGTGGGACTTGAACCCATAACCTTCTGACTCAGCGGCGAGAGTGCTAACCACTGAGCCACAGCTGACATTATCCATCCTGCTCTCAGATCCCTTCATCCACCTATGTAATCTAATATCTGATCCTATTGCAGATGCTTAGACAGGCAGATCATTTATTGCAGCAGATGAAATTCACAAAGCAAGTAGCAATCTTCAATCACCCAGACTGCAATCAACAAATCTGGCTGCCTCTGTTCAATCCCCAGAAAGGAGGCAAAAGCAGAAAACAAAAACATATCAATAACAGACTGTAGCATCTAGATTGAGGTAAAAAAAACGCTTCACTACAAGGCAATCAACAGAATAAACACAACCAACTCCTTGAATGGTTTGTTTGAAAGCAAGAAGGCACAGTAAAATGCACGGTTCACTTGTACATGCGAAGTGTCTGATCACATCACTGTCACCTGCGACATGTGATCATGAGATCTGAAACCAAAATGAAATAGCTAGAAATGACTTTAAAGCCACCTGCACCTCAAGCCGTGTAAGAGAATAAACACAATCTGTCCAAAGACAAATCATATCCTTAGAAATTATTTCAATATACTTCAATACAGACTCACCACTATTTCATAACAGCAAAGGACTGACAATTTTCTAAAATACCGGGTAATTGCTGCATTTCAGAGCCATCTTCCAATTGAGGCCCAATCAGACTGGCTCAGTAAGACATTAACAATCTCAGTCAAAGAGCAGCGAGCTCTTCAGATGTCATGGCCAACAATCCATAGTCAGCCAAACACAGATGAGACATCAGTAATCTTGTTCTAATTTGTGGAATCTTTCAGTGCGACTTACCTATTTAGTAACAGTAATTAATTGTAAACAAAGCACACACATTTGAGAAATGTAATAAAGCATTCTATAAATATAAATATAATTTTCTTGTCAAAGGTCTTAGCATTAGTTTTGAAAACCTAACAATTAAGTAATTTTCTTAGTCCTTTTCCAAATTAAATCCAGATTGTCATTTTGTGTAATTATAGTAGAAAGCAAACACTCCATGTGAGACTTCAGGCGATCTTAACACAGGCCTGACTGTGTAATTAGTACTGCATTAGGGGGAGGGGTTAACTGGGTAAATGTGTTAACAGGTGTGGTACTGAGCTGTACAGATTACTGTCCTGATCTGTAAGAATTAGTTGTGTCAGCTGGAATGGCTGTACAACTAGTCTCAGGATCCATAACATTTGGAGGAAGTAAAAGGTTTAAAAATGTCAGCAAGGATTCAAAGACCAGGTGAGTGTAAGATCAGGCTTAATTGTGATACTGCACATCTGTGACAGCCAACATATTGTTTCATCAAACAATAAATGTTCTGATAATAGGTCATTGGCCTGAAACGTTAAATGTTTCTCTCTCCACGGATGCTACCAGATCCGCTGAGTATTTACAGCATTTTCTGTTTTAATTTCAGATTTCCAGCATCCGCAGTATTTTGCTTTCATACAATGAACAGCCAGTTGAGTGAGGTTACCAAGGGCAGGCTGACTGTATATACAAGCGCAAGGTTCACACCATCAGGAATAGCGGGGCAACTGAAGAAAAATTTGTGTTTGGGTTCACAAATTCAAGGAGAAAGATATGTGTGGCCTTGTGCTGACAACAAATGTGAGAGAAAATCCCTGCTGCACTACAACGTGCTGTCTTAGCAATTGCATGGTGGCCAGATAACAGAGCCTACTCTGAGTAATGGAAAATTGGTTGGGCAGCACAGGAGGCACAATGAAACGTTCATGCTGCTTCACCCATGTGGTAGGATGAAGGTTTGATTCTACAATAAACTGGTTCCCAATCTCAACTCAGTCTTTGGGGAAAGACTGCCAAATGAAGACCAGCCAGCTCCTCAATGGCACAGAAAATTAAATGGGCTTGTCACTACCAGGCCATTTTAAGAGCAACTCCGGCAGAGAGCAGAAGGTGCATGACTCAGAAAACCAAAAGGAGGAAGAAATTCAAAGGAAATATATCCTCACTTAATACACAAAACAGATTAATCCCAAAACATACCCTGTTTTGTTGGGGGGGGGGGGGGGGGGAGAAACAATCCTCCCCCCAGCTTTCTGAAAACTTTGTCTGCATAAACACCCACTTTTCATTCTGCTTCACAAAAAATGTGCACAAAACACAATCCTGATAAAATAGTACAAATTTTCACCAAGCACTTAAAGAGAATTAGATTTTTTGCAGGCTGTTGGCAATGGATTAACTGCACTAAGCATAAGAAAATAAGATAACTAAGGGAACACTATGCTTCGGCCAAGGTTTTGTATTAGATTGCTATGCTTGGCTCAGGAATTCTACACAATGGGGGGGGGGGGAGAGGGGGAGAGGGGGAGAGGGGGAGGGGAGAGGGGGAGAGGGGGAGGGGGGAGGGGAGAGGGGGAGAGGGGGAGGGGGGAGGGGAGAGGGGGAGAGGGGGAGAGGGGAGAGGGGGAGAGGGGAGAGGGGAGAGGGGGAGGGGAGAGGGGGAGGGGAGAGGGGGAGGGGAGAGGGGGAGGGGAGAGGGGGAGGGGAGAGGGGGAGGGGAGAGGGGGAGGGGAGAGGGGGAGGGGAGAGGGGGAGGGGAGAGGGGGAGGGGAGAGGGGGAGGTAAAGAAGCACTCAGTACTGGGGAATGTTATGCTTGGTCAGGTGTGCATTTCTCGGACATCAATTTTATTGCTTACATATAATCAGTGTACTGTACCTTTTCTGTCTCTTGCAGGACTGAGTGTGCCCAACAAGTGCCCAGAGACTTCCTTTGAAGTATGAATCTGATGCAACATAGTTACTGTCAACAGGTGACTTTTACTTCTGAAAATGTATTTTCAATCATTGCTTTGTAGGTCTGACATTAGGAGGAAAAGGCAGTTTCTGTCTGAGCATTAAAGAGCTTTAACTTATTGAAGCTGTTCAGCTCACCTGTATATATGGGGTTAGATACTAAACTATAATTCAACCACAAAGAACAGACCCACTAGGGGACAACAGGACTATCCTCAACAGCACTCAGTATGAAGAATTACGAACTCTTCTTACGGAGCATTGAACACTTAAAACCACATTAAGGACTAATCATGTAATAGATGTTTTCCATCTCCAACATATACTAGCCGATGGACCCCAATCTTCAAAAGGCAGCAAATGGACCAGTAGCACAATCAACAAATTAAAAATTAAGCAGTAATGGTTCCGTGAGCGTCTGGATGCCACAGGTCACTGACGCTTCAATGAGCTTCGACACGGATGTAAGGACATCAGCTCTAAACCTCGACGCCCATTGAGGCGAGCACTGAATTTGTGGTTATGCAGTCAAAAAGTGGGACAAAGCAGAGGATAAGCACTTCCAAAGAGGAAGGATACCTGAGACTGGGTTACCTAAGACTATTCTCCTGACAACTAGTTAAACTGCAGAGCACTTAGATCTGTTTACTTGTCTGCTTTCTCAAAAAGATAATCCTTCCCACCCTGTAAGAATGAAATGTAACATTCACAGAATGTTATGTAAGTTAGCAGATAGTTTAAAGGATGAAACCATAAACTCTGAAAACGATTTCCCCCTCTTTCTACCAACTTTCTCTGCTTTCTATCTCTTCTCTCCTGAAGGTGAATTTTTTTTTTGCTGGTTACAGTTCCATGAACACCATTATCTCAAACCACTGATCATTCTTCATGTGTAGCTTACTAAATGTCAACAGGGTATTCAACTATGGGGCATCACTGCTAATCACTGCTCACCCAGAATATCCCTATTACTGTTTTAGTTGAGAACAACCGTCAAACTCAGATTGAAATTGAGCCTTCCTGCTGTGCAGGGCTCAGCTACCCATTCTGTTCAGCCACCTGTTTAATGAAAATGTACCTTTTTGTTTCTAACACTATTTTAAAATAGCTAATTAGAAAATTGATTCTCTGGATCTGCAAGAGTGACAGATGTACCTCTGTCCAAACCACTATCTGGGAAACATAGCCAGGCTACACATGATATGGCTCCACGACACTAAGACCCAACAAATGTTCACAATGAGAGCCCTGCTGAAGAGATCAAAAAGATGCTAGCAGAATCATTAGTCAATCACCAACTGCAACAAGCTGGAGTACATATTTCTTCTAAACCTACCACAGGTGTAACCTGTTGGGGCAATTCCATAAATACTTATAACATGTTTAAAATCAAAATTCTGCTGTTGCTTACACGCATAGCTCTGTTCTGCTGGTGCAAAGGCATTTTCTGCACCACACACCCCCAATGTGGGAATCAAGCAGTGGACTAATTCAAGACTTCTGCATCAAGCGATAAGCAGGCTGACATACTATAGGCATTGTATTATAGGCTGACATACTGACCTGACTCAATGCATTCACAAGCATATATAGGAAGATGGTACAGCATGTGCAGCTGTAACACACTCAAGGTGGTCAATAACATCAAACACACAGCAGTTCATTTGTCCAGTACTGTGACTGCAATATGTACATGTGATCTACAAGATGCACCAAAGCAACTCATCAAGGTTATTCAACAGCACCTCTTTCCCCTACCATTCTGAAGAGCACCAACGTTGTGGGAATATCACCACCTCCAAGTTCTGCTGTCAAGTCACGCACCATCCTGACTTGGACACTGTCACTAACTGGGTGAATATCCTGGAATTCCATACCTATCATTGTGCAAGCACCATAAAGACTGCAGTTGTTCAAGACGGTCCACCGCCTACTCAGGGCAACTTCTTTCTTTGGCCTCCTTATCTCAAGAGACAATGGGTAAGCGCCTGGAGGTGGTCAGTGGTGTGTGGAGCAGCGCCTGGAGTGACTATAAAGGCCAATGCGAGAGTGACAGGCTCTTCCACAGGTGCTGCAGAAAAATTTGATTGTCAGGGCTGTTACACAGTTGGCTCTTCCCTTGCGCCCTGCCTTTTTTTCTGCCAATGCTAAGTCTCTTCGACTCGCCACACTTTAGCCCCGCCTTTATGGCTGTCCGCCAGCTCTGGCGAACACTGGCAACTGACTCCCACGACGTGATCAATGTCACAGGATTTCATGTCGCGTTTGCAGACGTCTTTAAAGCGGAGACATGGACAGCCGATGGGTCTGATACCAGTGGCGAGCTCGCTGTTCAATGTGTCTTTGGGGATCGTGCCATCTTCCATGCGGCTCACATGGCCAAGTCAGGGCAACAGGAGGTAGGCAAAATGGTTTCCTGTGGGGGGGGTGGGGGGCGGTGTGTTGGAGAGCGGGGGGGGGGGGGGGCGGTGTGTTGGAGAGCGGGGGGGGGGCGGTGTGTTGGAGAGCGCGGGGGGGGGGGGCGGTGTGTTGGAGAGCGGGGGGGGGCGGTGTGTTGGAGAGCGGGGAGGTGTTGGTGGAGATCGGGGGGGGGAGGGGGTGTTGGTGGAGATCGGGGGGGGGGGAGGTGTTGGTGGAGATCGGGAGGGGGGGGAAGGGGGTGTTGGTGGAGATCGGGGGGGGAGGGGGGGGTTGGTGGAGATCGGGGGGGGAGGGGGTGTTGGTGGAGATCGGGGGGGGGGAGGTGTTGGTGGAGATCGGGAGGGGGGGGAAGGGGGTGTTGGTGGAGATCGGGGGGGGAGGGAGGTGTTGGTGGAGATCGGGGGGGGGGGAGGGGGTGTTGGTGGAGATCGGGGGGGGGGAGGGGGTGTTGGTGGAGATCGGGGGGGGGGTGTTGGTGGAGATCGGGAGGGGGGGGAAGGGGGTGTTGGTGGAGATCGGGGGGGGGGGGTTGGTGGAGATCGGGGGGGGGGGGTTGGTGGAGATCGGGGGGGGGTTGGTGGAGATCGGGGGGGGGAGGGGGGTGTTGGTGGAGATCGGGGGGGGAGGGGGGGGTTGGTGGAGATCGGGGGGGGGGTTGGTGGAGATCGGGGGGGGGGAGGGGGTGTTGGTGGAGATCGGGGGGGGGGAGGGGGTGTTGGTGGAGATCGGGGGGGGGGAGGGGGTGTTGGTGGAGATCGGGGGGGGGTTGGTGGAGATCGGGGGGGGGTTGGTGGAGATCGGGGGGGGGTTGGTGGAGATCGGGGGGGGGTTGGTGGAGATCGGGGGGGGGAGGGGGGGGGGTTGGTGGAGATCGGAGGGGGAGGGGGGGGTTGGTGGAGATCGGAGGGGGGGGGGGGTTGGTGGAGATCGGGGGGGGGGGGTTGGTGGAGATCGGGGGGGGGGGTTGGTGGAGATCGGGGGGGGTGGGGTGTTGGTGGAGATCGGGGGGGGGAGGTGTTGGTGGAGATCGGGGGGGGGAGGGGGTGTTGGTGGAGATCGGGGGGGGGGGTGTTGGTGGAGATCGGGGGGGGGGTTGGTGGAGATCGGTGGGGGGGGTTGGTGGAGATCGGGGGGGGGGGGTTGGTGGAGATCGGGGGGGGGGGGTTGGTGGAGATCGGGGGGGGGGGGTTGGTGGAGATCGGGGGGGGGGGGGTTGGTGGAGATCGGGGGGGGGGGGGTTGGTGGAGATCGGGGGGGGGGGGTTGGTGGAGATCGGGGTGGGGGGGGGTTGGTGGAGATCGGGGGGGGGGTTGGTGGAGATCGGGGGGGGGGTTGGTGGAGATCGGGGGGGGGAGGGGGGGGTTGGTGGAGATCGGAGGGGGAGGGGGGGGTTGGTGGAGATCGGAGGGGGAGGGGGGGGGTTGGTGGAGATCGGGGGGGGGGGTTGGTGGAGATCGGGGGGGGGGGTGTTGGTGGAGATCGGGGGGGGGGGGGGTTGGTGGAGATCGGGGGGGGGGGTTGGTGGAGATCGGGGGGGGTGGGGGTTGGTGGAGATCGGGGGGGGGGGTTGGTGGAGATCGGGGGGGGGGGTTGGTGGAGATCGGGGGGGGGGGGTTGGTGGAGATCGGGGGGGGGGGGGTTGGTGGAGATCGGGGGGGGTGGGGGTTGGTGGAGATCGGGGGGGGGGGTTGGTGGAGATCGGGGGGGGGGGTTGGTGGAGATCGGGGGGGGGGGGTTGGTGGAGATCGGGGGGGGGGGGGTTGGTGGAGATCGGGGGGGGGGGGTTGGTGGAGATCGGGGGGGGGGGGTTGGTGGAGATCGGGGGGGGGGGGATTGGTGGAGATCGGGGGGGGGGGGTTGGTGGAGATCGGGGGGGGGGGGTTGGTGGAGATCGGGGGGGGGGGTTGGTGGAGATCGGGGGGGGGGGGGTTGGTGGAGATCGGGGGGCCTCGGGCAGATTTTCATTGGGGTTTGTTCACAACAAAGGACGGGATCCAGCCCGGCACGGGCCCGCTGGTTATCCCGGGCCTGTCAGTCTCCAATGCCGGTTACTAAGCGCTTCAGCGCCACAGGCCCTGCCTCTGCTCCCACCTTCGGGCCTTGTTGTTGTGGCTGTCGAGCCTCAGCCTTACCCGAGGCCGCGGATTTGCCTCACGCCCCAGCCCCAACTCACACTCACCTTCGCCGGCAAACTGCAAAGCACCGCCAGCAGCGACCACAACAGGCCGACGACAAGCAACGAGACCCTGGGAGGCCGAAGCCCGGCCATGGCCACGCTGGTGCCGGTCAACGAAGCACCAGCTGTCCGCCGTTCTCACTCAATGCTGGAGATGAACTCGAGCGGCCAGTTCCACAAGGAGGAGGGGCCAAGTCTGTCAATCATTGGCAAGGGAGGGGGCGGGATGCGTCATCGCGGTGGAGGAGGCGGTGCATAACCTCTGTCAATCATTGGCATGATCCGAACAATGTATCTTTTCAAACAAGAGGATTGGGCTGGAGTTTGATGGTGGCTCCATGTTACAATGCTGGGTGTATTCTATAGTCAACCAACTAGTGGGAAGAATATAGAGGAAAAAATTTACAAGGAAATTACAGAGTTGCAAGAATTATAGAGTAGTTATAATGGGAGACTTTATCTGAATATGGACTGGGATAGAAATAGTGTAAAGGGCAGAGAGGGGCAAGAGTTTGTAGAGTGTGTTCAAGAGAATTTTCTACATCGGGATGTTTCCAGTCCAATGAGGAAGGCGACATTGCTGGATCTGGTTTCCCCGAGCAGACTGCCAAAGTCATTTGACGGAATGCCTCATCACCAGAATTTTCAAACAAGCACCAAAATGTAGCTTGGCTGGTGGTAAGAGCCCTCCCCGCCAGATCCTTCCTGCATGCCTGAAGTCTCACCCCCTCCGCACAATGCCCCCGCGGTGGCTGTGGTGGGGAAGAGATGATTGCCCACCTCCTTCTGGAATGTGTCTTTGCAAAGCAGGTGTGGGAAGAGATGCAGTGGTTTTTGTCGAGGTTCATCCCAAGCAGCTCTGTAACACAGGTGTTTGTGCTCTACGGGCTGTTCCCAGGGACGCACACCGAGACAAACATCAACTGCTGCTGGAGGACCATCAATTCGGTGAAAGACGCCCTTTGGTCTGCCCGAAACTTGCTGGCCTTCCAGCGCAAAGAGTTGTCCACGACCGAATGTTGCAGACTGGCACATTCCAAGGTCCAGGACTACGTGCTGAGGGACGCACTAAAGCTTGGGGCAGCCGCAGCAAAGGCTCAATGGGGAAAGACCACAGTGTAAGGTTCCCCCACCAAGCTGAACTGAGGGGCTGGATCCATGGGAAACCCCTTGAACTGTATAATGAAAATTTTTGTTTGCTGTAAAATGTAAAAACGTATATGGCATGACTAATGAAATGGAAGGGTTGGGAGGCAACTCATGATTGTATTGAAGGAAACTGATCTCCTTTGCACTTTGTATTTTTTGACTTGGTGCTGTTTGAAACTGTTTGGTAATGTATTTTTTTTACAGATTTTTATGAATAAAGTATATTTTGGAAATAAAAAAAAACATTGCTGGATCTGGTTCTGGGGAATGAGGGGGCCAATTGAATCAGATGTCAGTTAGTGATGGGCAATAAATGCTGGCCGAGCCAGCAGTGCCCACATCCCGAACAAAAAAAAGTAGGGGAACATTTAGGGGACAGTGGCCAGAGCATCATAAGGTTTAGATTAGCTATGGAAAAGGACAGGGAGCAATCCAGAGCAAAGAAAATTAATTGGGAGAGGGTCAACTTCAGTGAAATGAGAACAGATCTGGCCCAAGTAAACTGGGATCAAAGATTGGAAGGCAAAACTGTATCTGAACAATGGGCGACCTTTAAAGAGGAGATAGCTCGGGTACAATCAAAGTACATTCCCACGAGGGAGAAAGTAGGGCAAACAGATCCAGAAGTCCCTGGATGACGAAAGAGATAGAGAGTAAGATGAAGCAGAAAAAGGGTGCATATGACAGATGTCAGGTGGATAATACAATTAAGATCCAGGCTGAATATAGAAAGTTTCGAGGGGAAGTGAAAAAACAAATGAGAAGCAAAAACTGAATATGGGAAAAGACTGGCAGCTAACATAAAAGTGAAACTAAAAATCTTCTGTAGGCATATAAATAGTAAAAGGGTGGTAAAAAGAGGAGTGGGTATGATTAGGAACCAAAAAGGTAATTTATGCCTGGAGGCAGAGGGCATGGCTGAGATACTAAATGAGTACTTTGCATCTTTCTGTACCAAGGAGGAAGATGCTGCCAAAGTCATGGTGAAAGAGGAGGTAGCTGAGACACAGGATGGTCTAAAAACTGATAAAGAGGCTGTACTTAAAGTTGATAAGTCAGCAGGACTGGATAGGATGCATCCAAAGATACTGAGGCAAGTAAGGGAGGAAATTGTAGAGTCACTGGCCATAATCTTCCAATTCTCCTTAGATACAGGGGTCATGCCAGAGGACTGGAGAATTGCAAATGTTATACCCTTGTTCAAAAAAGGGTGTAAGGCCAAGCCCAGTAACTATAGGCCAGTCAGTTTAAGCTCAGTGGTGGGAAAGCTTTTAGACATGATGATTTGGGCCAAAATTAAGAGTCACCTGGACAAATGTGAATTAGTTAAGGAAACTTGCTTGAAGTTTTTGATGAGGTAACAGAGAGGGTTGATGAGGGTAATGTGGTTGATATGGTGGATATGAACTTCCAAGACGCATTTGATAAAGTGTCACATAACAGGCTTGTCAGCAAAGCTAGAGCCCATGGAGTGAAAGCAACAGTAGCAGCATGGATACAATATTGGCTGAGTGACAGGAAACAGAGAGTGGTGGTGAATAGTTGTTTTTCAGACTGCAGGAATGGTATATAGTGGAGATCCCCAGGGTTCGGTGTTGGTACCCCTGCTTTTCTTGATAGATATTAGTGACCTAGACTTGGGTGTGCAAGTAACAATTTAAAATTTATGGATGACACAAAACTTGGAAGTATTGTGAATTGTGAGAAACTTAGTGATAAATTTCAAGAGGACATAGGTATGCTGGTGGAATGGGCGGACAAGTGCCAGATGAAATTTAACGCAGAAAAGTGTGAAGTGATTCATTTTGGTAGGAAGAACAAGGAGAGGCAATATAAAATAACGGGTACAATTCTAAAGTGGTTGCAGGAGGAGAGGGTCCTGGGGTATATGTGCAGAAATCATTGAACATTGCAGGACAGTTTGAGAAAGTGGTTAATAAAGCATACAGGATCCTGGGCTTTCGAAATAAGGGCATAGAGGACAAAAACAAGGAAGTTATGATAAACCTGTATAAAACACTGGTTCGGCCTCAACTGGAATATTGTGTCCAGTCCCGGGCACCACATTCTAGGAAGGATGTGAAGGCATTGGAGAGGGTGCAGAAAAGAATCACGAGAATGGTTCCAGGGATGAGGGACTTCAGTTACATGGATAGACTGGAGAAGCTGGGGCTGTTCTCCTTGGAGAAGTTTAAGAAGAGATTTGATATCAATGTTCAAAATCATGAGGGGTCTGGACAGAGTAGATAGAGAGAAACTGTTCCCACTGGCGAAGTATCTCGAACCAGAGGACATAGATTGAAGGTGATTGGCAAAAGAAGCAACAGCAACATGAGGAAAATATTTTTAAACAGCAAGTGGTTCTGGAGTGCTCTGCCTGAGAGTGTGGTGGAGGTCAATTCAATCGAGGCCTTCAAAGGAGAACTGGATAATTATCTGAAGAGAAAAATTTGCAGGGCTACAGGGAAATGGCAGGCGGGTGGGACTAGGTGAATTCTTCTTGCAAAGAGCCGGCACAGACATTATGGGCCGAATGGCCTTCTGTGCCTTAACCATTCTATGATTCCATGATTCAACATAAAGTCAGGCAGCGAAAGTCACAGAGGTGGTAACAGCTGGCAGGTAACAGTGGGCAGGAATCTGGCAGCAATGGCAGGTAGCAGTGGGCAGATAACAGGTAGCAGTGGGTAGACAGCAATGGGCAGGTAGTTGGCAACAGTCAGAAGGTAACAAGTAGCAGTGGGTAGGTTTTTTTAATTCATTCATGGGATGTGGGCATCACTGGCTAGGCCAGCATTTATTGCCCATCCCTAATTACCCTTGAGAAGGTGGTGGTGAGCTGCCTTCTTGAACTATCACAGTCCTTGGGGTGAAGGTACACCCACAGTGCTGTTAGGAAGGGATTTCTAGGATTTTGACCCAGCAACAGTGAAGGAACGGCAATATAGTTCCAAGTCAGGATGGTGTGAGGCTTGGAAGGGAACTTGCAGGTGGTGGTGTTCCCAAGCATCTGCTCCCTTGTCCTTCTAGTTGGTAGAGGTCGCGGGTTTGGGTGGCGCTGTCGAAGGAGCCTTGGTGAGTTGCTGCAGTGCATCTTGTAGATGGTACACACTGCTGCCACTGTGCGTCAGGGGTGGAGGGAGTGAATGTTGAAGGTGGTGGATGGGGTACCAATCAAGCGGGCTGCTTTGTCCTGGATGGTGTCGAGCTTCTTGAGTGTTGTTGGAGCTGTACCCATCCAGGCAACTGGAGAGTATTCCATCACACTCCTGACTTGTGCTTTGTAGATGGTGGACAGGCTTTGGGGGGTCAGGAGGTGAGTTACTCACCGCAGGATTCCCAGCCTCTGACCTGCTCTTGTAGCCACAGGATTTGTATGGCTGATCCAGTTAAATGTCTGGTCAATGGTAACCCACAGGATGTTGATAGTGGAGGATTCAGCGATGGTAATGCCATTGAACGTCAAGAGGAGATGGTCATTGCCTGGCACTTGTGTGGCACAAATGTTGCTTTCCACTTATCAGCCCAAGCCCCAAACGAAAAAAAATACTTGTATTTATATAGCACCGTTATCACAGTAAAACATCCCAAGGCGTTCCACAGGACTGTTATCAGACAAAATTTGACATTATGCCACATAAGGAGATATTAGGACAGATGACTAGAAGCTTATGTTTTAAGGAGTATCCTAAAGGAGGAAAGAAAGGCAGAGAGAAAACTGTATCCATTTTCTCCTGATCCAGAACAGTTTTTTTGTACTTTACCCATGCCATATGTACCAATAATCAGTTATTTTTAAACACTACATATTATACCACAATATTTCACAGGTTAATACAACTAGTAATTTCACTTATAAACCAACCACAGCGGAAAGTATAACCATCAGCAAGCATTTAGGCCTGAATTTTACGAGCTTACCGCAGTTCACAGCGGCGCACTCTACTGGAGGTATGCAAACCCTCCTCCCGAACCCACCCTTATAATTAATTTTAATTTTTAAAGGGAAATCATTAGTAATTTTTATTAAATATAAAATTAAGTGATGAAGGCCCTTCCCCCGCCATTTCATTGCCCGAAATGATCAACAATTGATTTTTCAAATACCCAAACTTTTCCCCCGAACCATCAACATTTTGCCCTTCAACCCGCATCGCGGTCTCCCCGCCGCCGGTAATATGTGGTGGGCCCTTCTCGACGTCGCGGGTCGAGGCAGACCTCTCCCGGCAAAATTTTACCAGCTCCCACGCCACGACCCGCGACGTCGAGGGGCCAGTAAAATTCAGCCCTTAAAGTTTAAAATGATAAAATATAAAAAGAATGTTCAGTTTGACTTTTAATAACTCTTAATGAACCAGCTTTCTGATTTACACCAATTAACTGTCAAATTGATAAACAAAGGTTCCAGTTACTCCTTTGTTAATTCAGCCTTCTTTCAAACTCCAGCACGTTGATCAATTGGTTTCAGACTCATTTTGGTTTCTTGCTGCGGCTTTTTAACCATATATGCCACAAACAGCAAACCCCGGGACTCTGTGCTGTGTCATTTCTCAAACAAAACGTAATCACAGATACATCTAAAAGAGGAAGAAGGTGCAGAAATTCCCACTGATATAGAAGACAGATTTCTCCAAGATAAAGTATACAAGTTTCTCCATTGAACTAGAAAAACATTTTGAATGTACAAGTCAAACAGGTTTGTTTATTCTGTTGTAATGAAGAGTCAACATAGTAAATGTTAACTCATCTTTCTCTGCAGAAATCTGCCTGACCTGCTGAGCATTTCCAGCATTTTCGGTTAATATTTCTGATTTCCAACATCTGCAGTTTTTTTACTTGTTGCTGGTTATGTTTGTTAGTTAATTGGATCAATGTTTTCACAAAAGAATAAACCAGTTCATTCTACTACAGGGAACATTTATTATTGAAATCAATGAGCCAATCTGACCCAGGATCAAAGATACAATTTGAAGGTTAAAGTCAAGGAGGTGATAATTCAGGCTTTGTCACATTACTTGAAACTGTGGCAGGTGGCCTAGAATTTAGTAAGAATTTATTTTATGTTGATTCAGGTTTGAAGTAGTTTCACATGAAACATCTGTAAACAGATTGAGTCAGTTTCACAGCTTCTTTCACTTCCAATTTCAAAAATAGTTCTGCTTTACAGACTGAAACTGGGCACATCTTTATGTCAGAACACTGATATGAAAACTGGTCTTTCAAATAAAAGTGCTCTATCTGTCCAAATATTTTCAAAAGTTATGAGACTTTATGTCTCCTTAGTGACAGATACAGATCAATTCAGCTTGGAATGAAGAGTAGGAAGAATAATTTGGCATAAAAACAAGAAATGCTGGAACCATTCAGCAGGTCTGGCAGCATCTGTGGAAAGAGAAGCAGAGTTAACGTTTCGGGTCAGTGACCCTTCTTCGGAACTGAGGGTCACTGACCCGAAACGTTAACTCTGCTTCTCTTTCCACAGATGCTGCCAGACCTGCTGAATGGTTCCAGCATTTCTTGTTTTTATTTCAGATTTCCAGCATCCACAGTATTTTGCTTTTATATAAGAATAATTTGGCAATTAATTTCAAAAAGAAAGTAAGAAACTTGATAACTACCACTTTAAAATATTGTTTATATGGGGAAATGAATATCTGCAATTTGATTTTACTATTTCTTCCACTGTGGAGAATGAAAGACTCTTTTCACTTCTTCATTCGTGAATTTTGCTTTTATCGTGAGGATGGAATGTGGAGAAAAAGAACAATAAAGCTGAGGAATATGGCTGGTCCAAGTCCTACAAGAGAGAGAGACTAGAGGTGAAAAAGAAATTGCTCGTCAGATGACAAGTCTTTCTCCTACCTTGTCCAGGAATGCAAGAGAGATGTTTGAAGAGGATTCCCAGAGAGGGGAGAAATATTCAGTCTTGGCAGTCACTCTTTGTAGAGAATAAAGAGGAAAAAAAGGATTTGGCACATAAAAAGGAAACTGAGCTTCTTGGAAGTAGTTTTAGCAACAGAGGAAGTTAGTAATTAAAATAAGGGGGGAACTGCAAATCTATGATAATAATGTCAGATTTTGCCTGTCCGGACTGTTTGGATTGGTTAGTTTAAGGGGCACCTCTGTTGGTGGGTGGATTTGGTGGGCTGTGCCTGGTGCCTGCACCAGGCACAGGCACATGGAGGATTACAGCATGTGCAGCTGGCAGGATTGGTGGGGGTTGATGGAAAACATAAACAGTGAAAGGCAAGAGGTGCCCAACAGCAAAGTTACCCTGGCTAGAGAGATTGTTTCAATGTGGTAAAGGAAGTGATTGATGGGAGGGATGGGGATGGCATGGTAGGGGTGGAAGGAATGGGATGGGGATGGCATGAGAGGGGAAAAAGGAATGAGATGGGGATGGCATGAGAAGGGTGGCATGGGAGGGGATGGATGAGATGGAATTGGTTAAGTGTGGCAAAATGATGGGACAATTATTTGATACAATTTATTAGTCAAAAGCGATTCTTTGTGCTAAAAATGAAGGTTCAGTAGATTTGAATGAAAAAGTTGTAGAAAAGTTGTCAGATGAAGTAAAATACATCAGTGTTGTTTCTATAGACGAAGAAAACGATACCTTCTATACCCTCCAGAGTTTCTATCTATCTGATACAGCACAGCAACTCTAGCAATGTCCCCCCTTCCAATTCCTGTAATGTTACCTCTGAAGTCACTAACAATCCATCCTCAGCTCTGTCTTCTGCCCAATCTACATTCTGTCCCTTAGCAACATCATCATCAGCAAAGAGGTCAGGTTCCATCTACAGTGACAATGTCAGTTAAACGGGATATATAAATAGAAGTTATTGTAAATTGAGGATAATTTGTTTCTTGAGAATAACTCCAATGGACATGCCCCACACAAACTTAGACTCAAGGAAGGAGCAGTTATAATGTTGCTACAAAACGTCAATCCTAAACAAGGACTTTATCATGGAACAAGATTGGTAGTTAGGAAACTGTATTCTTTGATGATAGATGCTGAAATTATAACAGGCAGATTTCAAGGGAATAGAGTGTTTATTCCTCAAATTATATTAAGCCCATCAGATGTAAACATCTCATTTCAACTCTGGAGAAAACAGTTACCAATTAGCCATTCATATTCTGACTATAAACAAGTCACAAGGCTAGACTCTTGACAAAATTTGTATTTATATTCCTAGGCCTGTTTTTACATATGGACAGCTTTATGTGACTTTTTTTCCAGGGTGAGAAGTTTTGGTTCTGTTAAAGTCTTTGGTGAAGGAATAACTAGAAATCCTGTATTTAAATAAGTACTGTTGCAATGAAAATACTAATTTGACCGCAAATGTTTTGCGGATCTCTGCTAGTTTGAAATAAAAACAGAAAGTCTGTCAGCATCTGTAAAGTGGAAATAAAGCAGAAAACTTTGGTTGTACATGCTTGGTTAGAACTGGAAGAGGGAATCTACACCTGAAACTTTAACAGACTTCTGTTTACAGATGTCTTGCTGATGTTGGTTTGCTCATCGACAACCTAATGGACAAGAGAATAGGTAGCAGTGGTGATCACTGAGTCATGGTTGGTGGTACAAAGGTAGAGATGGGTGTTGTCAGAATACATGTGGGAGCTACTGCAATACCCATTGATAATGTCACTGAGGGACAGCATCTAGATAAGCAAAAAGACAAGGTGGATGGAACTCTGGGGAATTCTAGAGGTGACTGTGAAATGGCAGGAAGAGAAGCCATTATAAGAGATGTTCTGGCTACATTGGGACTGATGGTAATGGAACCAAGCAATACCAGTGCCATAGAGAAAGACCACAAAGGCTAGGTATGAAGGGGGAATTGAGTGGCCAACTGTGTTGAATGCTTCAGTGATGTCGGGGAGGACAAAGAGCACCGTGTGGTTCCAATTAAAAAAGATGTAATTGGTGTCATTGACCAGAGCAGCCTCAGTGCTGTGGACTAGGCAGAAACTGGACTGAAAGGATTCTGACCAAGGAGCAATTGGAAAGGCAAGCAGGGAGTTAGGAGATACTGACATGCAAAAGAACCTTGCAAAGGAAAAGGATGTTAAATAGGGTGATATTTGGACAGAATGTGGAGTCAAGGATAGGCTTTTTGAGAGAGATGGGTGACAGGTGCAATATTGGAATTTTTATGCCTGTCTGATGTAGCTCCTTTACCTGTCATTATTAACTGAAGAGGCTGGATAATTGATACTTGCAATGGAATTCATAGATGCCAACTAAAAGTAACTGCAGAAAGCCCATTCACTTATCATCCCTCACCTTTCCAAACTTGTATGTCTCCCCGTCCCTCAAATCTTTAAAATTTACATCTACTCATCCCTCACACTCTCACCATACTCTAGAATCTCCTCTAGCACATGTTCACACCCTGCACTCTTCTAATTTTGGTCCGCTATGCAATGCCTTTTCCCTCTCCCTCAGCTCTACTATCTGTGACAGAAACTTCAACCATCTTTGCCTCCAATTTCTGGAACTCTCTCCCCAAGCCTCTCCACCTCACTACATCTCGCCTCACTTTTAAAACCTCCTTAAAACTCATGCCGTTGCCTTAAGCCACCAGCTTGGTTCTAAGCCCCAACTTTGAAGTGCCTTGACATACTTTTTCTATTAAGATTTATATCTAAAACAGTTACTGTAAATTGAGGACAATTTTTTTTTTCTTGAGAAACCTAGGTGAGCTAAAACCTTCAGTACAGGACACCACCAAAGCTGAAAGCAGCAGTGGAAATCAGGTCATTGTGTCCATATTTTAATATTTCCAATCACATTTCCAATGTAATCACAGCACCAAAATAGCCTTATAATCAGTCATAAATTGCACCTTCTTTGACTGAGACCATGGTTGTCTCTACAGACTTTGACATGGTTCTCCTCCAATGCCTCTCCTCCACTGTCCAGCTAAATACAACTGCTCTCTCTTGGTTCTCTTATCTATCTGATACAGCACAGCAACTCTAGCAATGTCCCCCCTTCCAATTCCTGTAATGTTACCTCTGAAGTCACTAACAATCCATCCTCAGCTCTGTCTTCTGCCCAATCTACATTCTGTCCCTTAGCAACATCATCATCAGCAAAGAGGTCAGGTTCCATCTACAGTGACAATGTCAGTTAAACGGGATATATAAATAGAAGTTATTGTAAATTGAGGATAATTTGTTTCTTGAGAACCGAGTGAATTAAATCCTAGAGTACAGGACATCAACAAAGTCACCACCCTCTCTCCAGCAGCTTTTGATCCCTTCACTGCCTCTGTGCTTTTAGTTGTCTGTTCTGACATCCAGTTGTGAATAAGTCACAATTTCCTCCTGTTAAACATTGGGAAGCCTGGAGGTATCATCCTCAGCCCCCATAACAAATTCCATATTCTTGTTATTGATTACATCTCTTTCTTTGACCATTGTCTGAGACTGAACCAGACTTTTCAGGACTTAAGTATCCTATCTGATGCTGGGTTGAGCTTCCGACCCCATATCTTCAACACAAAGATTACTTACTTCCACTTCTGCCTGTCTCTGCTCATGCCTAAGCTCATCTGCTGCTGAAATGCTCATCCATGGCTTTGTCACCTCTAGGTGCAACTATTGCAATGCTCTCCTCACTGGCTTTCCATCCTCCACTCTCCATAAACTTTAGCTCTGCTGCCTATATCCTATCTTGCATCAGGTCCCGGTCACTCATCTAACTCTGTCCTCGCATCTTATTGTTTGAATCCCTTGGCCTCACCCCTTTCTATCTCTGTAACTCCCAGCTCTCCATTTTACTTACTCCAGCCTTGTGCAAATTAGCTCCTCCTTTCCCCAATCATAGCCTTCAGCGATCTAGGGAACACCTGGGAATTCCCTACTGCCCCCCCCCCCCCCCCCCCAGTCTTGCTATATCCCATTCTTTCTTTGACCCTCCTTAAAACCCAACTCTTTGACCTATGTTTTGGTCACTCCTCCTAATATTGGGGTCTTTTCCTCGGTTTTCATTCTTTTCTGATTATGTCTCTGTGAAGTCCCTTGGTATTTACAGCACAGAAGGAGGCCATTTGACCCATCGTATCTTTGCTGGCTGAAAAAGAGCTCTCCAGGCTAATCCCACTTTGCAGCTCTTGGTCCATAGCCCTGTAGATTACAGCACTTTGAATGCATATCCTAGTATTTTTTAAATGCGATGAGGGTTTCTGCTTCTCCCACCCTTTCAGGCAGTGAGTTCCAGATCCCACCACACTCTGGGTAGAAAAAATTCTTAACTCCCCTCTAATCCTTCTGCTAATTACTTTAAATCTATGCCTCCTGGTTATGGCCTCTCTGCTAAGGGAAATAGGTCCATGCAGGGGGAGGCGATGGCGTAGTGGTAATGTCACTGGACTGGCATCCCAGAGGCCCAGGGTAATGCTCCGGGGACATGGGTTTGAATCCCACCACGGCAGATGGTGAAATTTGAATTCAATTAATAAATCTGGAATTAAAAAGCTAGTCTAGTGTGACCATGAAGACATTGTCGATTGTTGTAAAAACCCATCAGGTTCACTAATGTCCTTTAGGGAAGGAAATCTGCTGTCCTTACCTGGCCTGGCCTACATGTGACTCCAGATCCACAGCAACGTGACTCTTAAAATGCCCTCTGAAATGGCCACTCAGTTCAAGGGCAAATATGGATGGGCAATAAATGCTGGTCTAGCCAGAGACGCCCACATCCCATGAACGAATAAAAACAAATCTTATCAACTCTATCTAGGCCCCTCATAATTTTATACATCTCAATTAAATCTCCCCTCAGCGTCCTCCGTTCCAGACAAATTTTTTACTTTAAAGGTGTGAGATAAATGCAAGCTTTTAAATGGTCATTATGGGTTTTAAGTGAATTATGGTATTCAGCAGCCTTTCTGGAAAGGAAGATTCCACTCCATTTTGCTGCTTGATACTAGTGAGTCAACACTTGCTAAAATTGACCTGTAATTACAATATTAATAGCAATAATTCAAAATGCTCTTATATTTTGTCCTTTATCCACTAGGCTGGGATATTTTAAATACAGGGCAGGACCTAAATCCATATTGCAGCATACATGCCTCCGACCTTATTTATTTTTGTTACATTAAATTAAATTATTTTATGCAAGGCAACGCTCACAGCACATTCAGATTTTATTCCAAGCTAATTTAACTGTAATTTCACAAAGCCCAGTCTCATTCTAAACTTTGGCTGGAACAAATACTTTTTTTCCCAAAAATATACTTTATTCATAAAAATTTGTAAAAAATACATTACTAACCAGATCAAATTTGACATTTTGGAATGTACAATAGAGATCAGATTCCTTCGATACAGAACATGAGTTGCCTCACAACTCTTGATCTGCAAGGTACAGCAATACACAGCAAAAACATTGTTGGTGCTTACAGCCCGAGGGGTTTTTACACGGGTTCCAGCCCCTCGGCAACCTATGGCGGGAGAACTTTACACAGTGGCCTTTCTCCATTGAGCCTTTGCGGCAGCTACCCCAAGCTTTAGTGCGTCCCTCAGCATGTTGACCTGAACCTTGGAACGTTCCAGTCTGCAACACTCGGTCAACAGTGCAACAACTCTTTGCACTGGAAGATCAGCAAGTTTCGGGCAGACCAAACAGCATCTTTCACCAAATTGATGGTCCTCCAGCAGCAACTAATGTTTATCTCGGTGTGCGTCCCTGGGAACAGCCCGTAGAGCACAGAGTCCTACGTTATGGAGCTGTTCGGGATGAACCTCGACTTAAACCACTGCATCCCTTTTCACACCTGCTTTTTCAAGGTGCATTCCAGAAGGAGGTGGACAAACGGTCTCTTCCCCACCAGAGCCACCTCGAGGGCCGCGTGCAGAGGCAATGAGACTCCAGGCATGCAGGAAGGATCTGACGGGGAGGGCCCTTCTCACCACCAGCCAAGCTAGGTCTTGATGCTTGTTTGAAAGTTCTGGCGATGAGGCATTCTGCCAAATGACTTTGACAGTCTGCTCTGGGAAACATCTGACAGGATTCACCATCTCCTTTACCAACAGGGCCTTGAGAACATTCCGTGCAGACTACTGCCTGATGGACTTGTGGTCAAAGGTGTTTTTCTGCACAAACTTTTCCACGAAGGATAGGAAGTACGGCACGGTCCAACTGGATGGAACGTTCCGCGGCAATGTGACCAGACCCAACCTTCACAGCACCAGGGACAGATAGAACCTCAGCATGCAGTGACACTTGGTGTTTGCGTACTGGGGCTCCACGCACAGCTTGATGCAGCCACACACAAAGGTGGTCATCAGGATGAGGGCGACATTGGGTATGTTTTCTTCCCCTTTATCCAGAGGTTTGAACAATGTGGACCCGGTGCATTTTCGATCTTTGGATAAAGCGGAAGATGGCTCGGGTGACCACCAGGGTGCAGGAGTAGGGTATGGGCCAGACCTGTGCCACATACAGTAACAATGTGAGCGCCTCGCACCTGATGACCAGGTTCTTACCCAATAATGGAAAGAGAACACTGCTCCCACATGCCCAGTTTCTGTTTTACCATGGCTACACATTCCTTCCGGTTTTTGGCGCATGTCCCAGCCCCTCTGAACCATATCACCAGCACCTTCAGGTACTCTGACCTGATGGTGAAGGGGACAAAGGATTGGTCGGCTCAGTTCACAAAGAACATGGCCTTTCTCTTGCCGGCATTTACTTTGGCTCCCGTAGCCAGTTCGAACTGGTCGCAGACACTCATCAGCCTGCGAATGGACAGCGGATCCGAACAGAAAATCACAACATCTCCCATGTACAGGGAGGCTTTCATCTGCGTGCCGCTGCTGCCTGTGATTGTCACCCCGCTAATGTCTGCATCCTTCCTGAAGGACTCAGCTCAGGGTTCGATGCAGCAAACAGCCAAGACCGGGAGAGAAGACAGCCCTGTCTGACTCCAGATTCGATCCGAGCAAATACGTTAAGTTACGAGTAATGATTGAAATTGAGTCTTTCTAAAGCTATTTGGGTCTGTACACTATTAGTCATCCAGCCGTGCGCCATCAGTCATTGGACTGGGAAGGATGAGTAGAACCGGATGGATTGGCTGGTGCAGGAAGTGCGTCAAGGTGAAGCGGCTGTATCTGTGTCAATGGCAGCGGTGAAATGGCTGAATGTGGGAGCGGGTTGACTGAGGGAATGAAATTCGTCTGCATCGGTGCAGCAGTACATTGTTTTACTTAACGGTGTCATTCGGTATGTTATAGAGATAATTTTCTTTCCGAAAACGTTTTTATATCATGATTTAAGCGCTTGAAGTTTGTAATATTAAATCATCTGTTTTCGATTTGGATCTGTAGAGTAGGAGGAGGCCCAGGCCCAGGCCCAAGCCTCCAGTTGCTTGGCACACGGTTTGGGGCTTGTTTGCCGGATTCGGGCCCGGATCTGACCCGATGGAGGTGGTGACCATGTCTCCTGGGCCGCTACCAGGCACCTCGCGGAGGCTGTGTCCCAAGATGAGCGCCTAGGCCTTGGGGTGAGTGAGTTGAGAAAATGGGGTTACTTGCGGGTTTTTGTATAATTATAAAGTAGCCAGTGTTTTGGGGACATTTATGTCATGCGTTTATTTCCCCGATTTGTTTTCAGTCATCTTGAAATTGTGCTCGACTGGATATGATGATTCTTTACACGTGTTAGACTTCTGATGCAGATGAAGAAGACTAAGATCTGATTCCAGTCAGTAAAAACTACACTACACTAAGTGCTGGTTTTTATTTTCAATCACTTTCTTTCTGTGTACTAAATTTTAACTTTTTTTCTAGATTATGAATTTATAAATCTGCAAAACTAACTGGTAGGAACTGCAGATGGAGAAGCTATGATAACAGGTAAATTAAAATGTTCAATTATTTCTCTACTGAAGGGAATGGGACGTGTGGAAATGAAATGGAACCTAATGGTTGAGCGGGTGGGGGCATACATTTCGAGCAGAAGGAGCCTTTTTAGAAAAGAGAATTTGAGGCTGTAGAATGCACTACCAGAGTTAGTGACTGAAATGGATACCACGTCAACTTGTAATAGGATGGAGGTGATCTGAAGAAAAGGGAATCGGGGACTGTGGGAATGAATAAATAAAACTACTGTTCATGTGGAGGACAAAACCAGCATGGTCTGCTTTGGACAAATGGCCTGTTTCCAGATGAATTTTTATGTACCTATTGGCAATCTAATAAAACAAATTTAATCCTGCTTTGCAAATTCTGAATCTACTCCTGAGTGAACATACTTTTAAAATCATTGAGTACTGTGCTGATAGAGTTTCAAGCATTTGTGTAGACCAATACAGCAGTTAATTTGTGTACACAGTCCCACTAACAGTAATGAGATAACAGTGATTAAAAGCAAAATACTGCAGATGCTGGAAATCTGAAATAAAAACAAGAAATGTTGGAACCACTCAGCAGGTCTGGCAGCATCTGTGGAAAGAGAAGCAGAGTTAACGTTTCAGGTCACAGACCCGAAACGTTAACTCTGCTTCTCTTTCCACAGATGTTGCCAGACCTGCTGAGTGGTTCCAGCATTTCTTGAGATAACAGTGATATATTGGTAATGCAGCCGGCAGCTGACATCGTCAGACTGCGCCAGTCCGTGCACGTGCGCAGATTGGCTCCTACTCTCTGCGCATGCGCTGTTCTGCAGTGTCAGGACTGGTTGGCGCATGTGCAGATGACATCATCACATAGCGCGGTGGGGAGAACGGCCGAAGACCTTGGTGACGGGTGCGCTCTTCTCCCCGGCCTGCTCGCTCACTGTCTCCCTCTGGCCATTGTGTGCTGCCATGTGTTTAGGTTGTCTTTGTGTGATTATTTGAGCAGCGCCATTTTTAGTCCTGGCAGCTGTCTGATGTCACAGTGACATTTTAGTAGCAGAGGCTGCATTTGTGCATGTGCCACTGCAGTACCACCTAGTGGTAGCAGTGTCAGCGAATGCAGCCATGAGATAAATTTTATTTTTTTATTTTATTTAGAAATACAGCACAGAAGCAGGCCCTTCGGCCCACCAAGTCTGTGCCGACCAATAACCACCCATTTATACTAACCCTACAGTAATCCCATATTCCCTACCACCTACCTACACTAGGGGCAATTTACAATGTCCAATTTACCTATCACCTGCAAGTCTTTGGCTGTGGGAGGAAACTGGAGCACCCGGTGAAAACCCACGCGGTCACAGGGAGAACTTGCAAACTCCACACAGGCAGTACTCATAATCGAACCTGGGTCTCTGGAGCTGTGAGGCTGCAGTGCTAACCACTGCGCTGTTAATATGTTCTAGAATTATTGTCTAGAACACTGCTCTGAATAGCACTACGGGATCTTTTACAAGCTAAATTGACAGAAAAGCACTCTTCTCGTACGGTATAGTTTCCCCTTACATTGGTATTCTTGCGGATTGTCATGATGAGTGCAATACTAAAAGATTTGACATGTATCTATTTTCAGCAATACTTCCTTGTTTAATTTCAGATGAGTGTAGACTAAGATTGTGAAGTTCTGGAGTGGGCAGGAGTGCTATTGCTGACCCAAATTAATGACATCTGTCTCACTTTGTTGTACCAATTACTTAATTTCACCAACTTTTTCCTCCTGTTGACTTCTAGGATTCAAAAAGCGATATGGGAATTGCAGCTGGACTGACTCCTGGATTACAGTGTACTTTCTGCTGAAATCAGAATCCTATCTTCCAGAAACATGACATATTAAATATGACTTAGCTTCTGCCCATCCATTTCTATATAAAATTTAAATGCCAGATTTTAATGTAAATTTTTTCCTTTGCTCTTAATTATTTTTAAAGTTTAACATGGTATTAATGGTGGATCTGATTTGTAAAAGATGAGATGCAATTGTGAATCTTCATACTTCAGCTGTATGTTTAATTTGAGAAGTAAAGCTGAGTGTTCAGTTAATATGGTGTGAAATTCAATGTCTTCTACAATTTTTGTCTCCTACAAATAAATAATTGCAACTTCTAAAAACAAAATTCACTTGTTTACATTTTGTACTGGCTCTTGCATTCCATTTAGATTCAATCAACTTAACTGCAGAACTAACATTCCTTTTGCTGTGGCACAAACTCATTCCCTAATAAAACAGGTGCCTGTTTGGGAAGCTGGTTCCTTGTTGCAATTTCAAAGAAGAATCAGACACTCTGGATTGATTAGCATTTACCACTTAGTAGTCCAATAAACATTTGCAAAACTGATCCATTTACTTATTTAAAAAAGGATTCTGATCAGAGCTCAGATATCTATGTTGAAAGCTGCTTTAATAGGGAGTGCTGAGTAGAATGCACAGGGATTTGTGCTGTTAATTTAGAATGGATTCAGCAAAAAGCACAAAATGCATACCAGCTGCCTCTAGCAATCAAGGATGCCATGAAAGGGCTGTGATAGCCACCCTGTACGGTACTCTGGCATCATCATCTGCCTCCACAGACCCTCTGACAGGCGAAGCTTTTATATAATTATGGCCTGTGATTCACAGGAATCTCAGTGCCAGATGGCACTAACAAGTGTCTATCTCCACCTCTCAACCTCAACCATAGAGGGAGCAACTTGCAGGGATGGCCATGAGTGCAGGCCACCACGTCAGTAATGTAACTATGTGGGTGTTTCTGTTGTACAAGACATCAAACTATCATATGATAAAGCATTGGGCATGTTGTTGCACTAAGGTAGACTCTTGGGTTTTCATTTCATCATGGTGAAAGGCAAGAGAATAGAAAATAAGGGTCCATAGGACAAAGGATTGCATTGGGGAAGAATGTGGCAGGAGGACATGGAGCCTTGCAGTGTTTGTACCACTGGAAAGTTGCTGACCTTTGTGCTTAACAGATTCTTGCAGTCACTCAGTTTAAGGAGGATCTCTCCAAATGTCATGCAGACTGTGTATTGATCAGAATGGCCCTGGTGTATTTCCAATTGCTCCATGAAGAGCTGCAGCACCTGCAATTGCCAGAGGATGAAGGCATCATGGCAGCTTCCAGTATAGTGTGCACACCTGCAGGAAGCTCTTGCTGTGGTTGCACACCGGCTGGATGTTTAGGGAGTGGAACGTGCAGTCTTCCTGACCTCACCTCATGAACCCATAAGCAGGACCCATCTCACCTCACCCCCCCAAACTGCCCTTGTCAAGAGTGGAGATATGACAGACAATTCTCCAGACTTTGTACAACTGGTTCCCTGTGAATGAGGGCCTTCTCTGAGCCTTCCCTCTTTACTGCTGCTCTGCCATTCAACTTGCTCTCCACTGTTTGCACCTTCTCATCGTGGTTGAGACCCTCCACAGATCCTGTGCCTTAAGAAGAAAATTCAAAACCGGCCGTTAACAAGCTTACAAGCTCATTAGGAAGCTTAACTGGCCATTTATCAATCTCAGGTGGGTTTCCTTCTCCGCCTCTCAGCACACCTTTTAAACTTTGAGGTTGTCAGTTTCACGTCAGGAAACCGGCACGCAGACCTGAGGGGCAGGTTTAAGCGACCACATACCCCTGTTCTCACCCTCATTTAAATAAAAATCCCACCCATTGCAGATGAACGTCACCGCAGAAAGGTGCGAGGTGACACGATGAGATGACAAAATACGTGCTAAATGGTTCAATTTTAAAAGGGGTGCAGGAAAAGAGAGACCTGGGGTTGTCTGCACAAATCTTTGAAAGCGGCAGAATAGGTTGGTCAATAATAAACATGGGATTCTCGGCTTTATAAATGAAGGCATAGAGTACAAAAGCCAGGAAGTTATGTTAAACCTAGTTTGGTCCCAGTTGGAGTATTATGTCACATTCTAGCCACCACACTTTTAGAAGGACATGAAGGCTTTGGGGAGGGTAAAGACAAGATTCCAGGGATGAGGGAGTACAGTTACATGGATAGACTGTGGAAACTGGGGTTGTTCTCCTTAGAGCAAAGATGATTTGTTAGAGATGTTTAAAATCACAATGCATTTAGAGTTGAGAGTAACTTTCAAATGGCTAAAGGGTGAGTAATTAGATGGCACAGATTTAAGGTGACTGGCAAAAGAACCAACAGAGGCATGAGGAAAACTTTTATGCAATGAATGATTAGGATTTGCAATGCCTTATGAAGTGGTGGATACAGATTCAATAATAGCCATCAAAAGGAAATTGGTTAAATATATGTGGAAAAATTTCAGGGATTATGGGGAGTGGAACTAAATGGATTGCTCTGCAAAACAGCTAGTGCAGACTTGATGGGCCAAATGGTTGCTTTCTGTACTGTACTATGCTTCTAAAGTGAACTGGACAAGATGTGTGGGCCAAACAGTTGCTGCCAATTAGTAAAAATAGGTGATTATGTATGTTGAAAACTGCTCCATTTCAAGCAGCATTGTTCTATGAATGCCTGAAATAGCTAATGTTGAAGCTGAAAGATCCAGGAGTCTTAGTAGGTTCTCCTCAATCACTGCAGAATAGACAATGTTCAACATGCCCCACCACTGCAAAACATAATTAATGTTGAACTATGTAGCCACAATAGTTGGGTGTAAGTCAGAGAAAAATCATGCTCAAACTAAACAGAACTACATGCAACCCACATCTTGGGAGCACTGTGTGAAGTTCTGGTCACTGAAATACAGGGGAGATATTCACAAGCTAGAAATAGTACACAGATGAGCTGCAAGGCTGGCCACTAATGACAGAGGTCTGAGTGATGAGCAAAGACTGGAGAAACATGGGCTTTTCAGCCTGGTAGGGTAGTGACTGAGCAGTGATCCTACTGAGGTGTGTACAGTGGTAAGGATAAGGAAAATTATTTCAAATTAAATTGAGTAGGACATAGGTTCAAACTTGTAAGAGGTAAATTTAATACCATTAGGAAGACTATCACAGAATGGATTTTTGGATAGAGTAGTGGAGGTGAATACCCTGGAATTATTAGCAATTGGAAGAGAGCACTACAGGGTTTTTCTTAAATAAGATAACCAAATGGGCCTTCCTCATCTTGTCATTTTGTTACAAATGATTCTGGCAATTTTATAAATGTATTTTAATAGGTTGTGCCTGTGCTTCAAAACAACTTTGATTTTTTGATCTGATCTGTTTACCGCTCCTATCTCCCACAATAACTGGCCAATGTTCACCCTACAGGCTCACACATTCAGAGGGCAAACAGTACCCATGAAGTTATGTAATAGCATGAGCGAGTTACCATCAGGTGTGAATATTGAGATAACATTTTTCAAACCCTACAGATCATAACCAGAGGGGAGCTCAGCACTTGGAATCGTTAAACTACCCTAAACCACAGATTTAGGTAATATATATCCAGACTGTCATTAGTACCAAGTAACAAAGGCCACTTCTTTGGCCCTCATATGTAATTTGAATACTAATTAGTTCGGCTACAGTTGCTATAAAAATAACAAACCACACAAGCTGTTAGACTGAAGAATTTATTAAATAAAACATAGCAAGCTAGTCCTTCACAATGTTAATTTGATTATGTGAAGTACGATATTACAATTTATAAGAATCTTTCTTTATTTCTGATTATGCATAGTGCACTTAGTCCATGGACTCATAATTCATTATTGCACACTTAATTCAGGTCCCGCAAATGGCCCGACTACAACAAGACATGCGAAGATTTTTTTTGGCAGGCAAATATTGCCCACAAAAGTACAGGAAAGCAAGAATGTGGGTTAAGACTGGAATGCAGTCAAATTGTGTTGTGGCCATCGCATCCCTAGTATTAGATTGAAACAAAATACAATATTGTACCTACAGGCCTAAATTAAAACAAATGTATAAAATTAAAAATACAACTTTATACACATCTTAAAATATATTACTTAGTTTTAATTAAACATTCTGCAAATGGTCATCAACTTTCTCAAAGAAACTTCATCTTGAAAGACGATTTGCCAAATCCTTCATGCTGTAGAGTCTTCAATTATCTATTTGCGATTCATGTAGTGAATGCCAATTTACACACAAGTTGAACGTCTGCTGTGGGGAAACTTATAGCTCAAGAAATACATGAAGGAAAAATATACAGTACAACCAAGACAAATAATATCAATCATGGGCATAATGGCACTGAAGCACACATTTGAAATTTCTGAAGACCTTATGTAGAAACATTGCATACAAAATAAAGGCTCAGAATGAACACAATGAGAAAACGCTTTTCCTCACTGTAGGGAAACTAGAGAAAAGCTGGTTTTAAAACAAAACTAGCAGTTTAAGTTGGCCTACATGACAGATTTCCTTCTGCAACATTTTTATACTTTCCCCTTTGTTCATTCATAAAACCGCTATGAGGATTCTTCACCATAGTTTTAGTAGTTCTTTTCAGTGTTTAAAAAAATTTGTTAAAGCTTTTAATGGGAACCCGTAAAAGTTTTAACAAATGGAATTTGAAAAGAGACTGCCTTCTCAATTACAGAGGCAGCAAGAGCCTTACATTATTTGCTCGTATTTTGCAAACATTTTCTTGCAGACAACACCACTTTTAAGAGTAAACAGTAGGTCAATTATGAAAGGCTTTAGTTGCAATTGGCCAACCACTAAACATGTCCGACTTTCAGTGAACACACTGTACAAGCCCTAACAATGCTATAAAAGTAGATGTTTTTTAAAATTCATTTCACAAAAATTGGAATAAGTGGTCTGATATTACTTAACCTGCTGTCTTATATTTGAAAAAATTGACTTGCTATTCACCAATTTATATATAGGAGGCTTGTTTCTGTTGAGGTGTTTCTGCCATGCACTAGAATGATCGTGAGGGAAAAAATACACAAAAAAACTTGACCAGAACTAAGTACCTAGCTCTTATATACACCCATCCACTATTATATAGAGCACTGTTAACTATATCACCTAGGATTAAGTTTGTGATTTCACTGTCATATTACAGAAAAGTAATCTGCAGTGGATTACAGCACTGCTCTATACATTATAACCTTTTAAGGAACTGTAACACTTTTATAAACCATAAATGTAAAACTTGAAAAATATACTTTTATATTATTTATCACAGTGGCTGTCACATAATCCTATCATTCCTCCCTCTTGCACAGACACACCACCCGGAAGTGGATTATTTCAGGAGCTGATTGCCTATCATTTGATCATGTGAACTAATAGGAAGATGGCAAAGAGTTGAAAAAGGTATCTTGTGCAATTAAATTGCTCCTAGATTGGGCAGGAGAGATGTGCCAATTTATAATGTGCATCTAATGAGCAGTCAAAATTTTAGTTGTACAAAGTAACTTACCACACAATAATTACCATCCAGACATAAAGGGGACATTTACAGATGAAAACTTACTAAACTTTTGTGGAGACTGTCAGCAGAACCCATTAGTCAATAAAAGAGGACGCAGTTGCAAATATACTTCTAATGATAAATCACCACAAAGCAATGAGCTGCAAGTATTCCAAGAGTAGCTTACATAAAATTAGCAATTATAGACCAGCATTGTCATTTTAATGATGCATTATACTGTACTTTATAAATATTCAGACCCAACAAGGCAATCATGCATCAATTCTGCAGCATCAAGGTTGTCTCAAGCAACCATACAATTACATGTATCTGGAAATCTTCTCTCAGGCCTAGGAGAACCTGACTAAATTGAGGCATTTCAGGCCAAATAAGTCATTTACAAGTACAGTTACATATAGTCTCTCTATGCATGTCTGGGCTTTTATTTTCTTGGAATGGCCTAGATGACAAATGGGTTATAACAATATTAGCTGTTAACAATACACAGAGAAAGACAGAGAGACATACACTGAGAAAACTGCACATACTGAGTACAACAAATTGCAAGTATTCCTGGAAAGGATAGTGGCACGAATGGTTCCAAAAGACAGACAGCACAGCTGAAAGCACATGAACAGCAATTTCATAATACTGTAAACATAAAACTTTCATACATCACAGTCGTTCAGCAACTTCTGTTGGTGTCTCCCTTGAAGGCCACACTGTGGATGAACGTGGGTCCATGGCTGAATGCATTATTGGAACATACACATCATCCATATTTGGCATAACAAAAATTTTCTGCAAAATTCAATAAGAAATTTAACTGCATTAAACATTGGTTATTTGGTTTATTTGAAATGTACAAGGTAGCCAGTTTCAGAGTTCTAGTAAAGCTCCAATGCCCATCCAGTGCTTTGTATATTATTTATAAGTATCCAATGTCACCTCAAGAAGTGTTTGCAGTCTGCATGAAGTTTTACTTACATTACAAAGAAAGAAATGGTGAATTGAACTGTCATTGTTAGAAGCTGAGCATTTACAACTTGTCCAGAATGCTAAAAACAATAGGTTTCTAAGTAAGTATTAAAAAAATCCAGCCATTCTGTCACAAATCATATCAAAAGCAACCAGTGGAGAACAGGTGAAACTCACTCATTAGATTTAGTGCAGGACTCCAAAATATAAACCACACTTTTGAATGAAATTCTGCAGCATCTCTACTCAATTACAAAATACTCCAGTGTATGTATACAAGCCATGTTTTATCACTATACCACAGAACAGTTTCTTTAGTTAAAGGAGCATAGCTGACAATATTCTTCATGTAAAAGTACTTCCTTGTGTAGTTAAGTAGAAGATGCTACCAGTATCTATCACTTGTGAAGAGAAACTTGGCATTTTTTTCTCCCCCACTTTTTGGTTGGTAGGCTACAAGGAAACTGCTACGCTACAGTTTAAAGGCAGAATAAAGTCAGCTAGGTGGCAAATGTAATGGGGTCACGGTGGAAGTAATAAGCTTTGTTGTCACCAATACCTGATTAGGGGTGGACCTAAGGCAATTTTAATAAATATTATTCCATCGATAAACAGTCTATCATGATAATCCGATTATTAATGGGATTTGTTTGCCTATTGCATCTTTTTAAAAGAATGACACAAGACAGCTCAGATTTTATGCCCACGAGGAGAGGGGATAAAATTGAGAAACTGTTCAATTAAAATTAAAAGGGCGGCACAGTGGTGCAGTGGTTAGCACCGCAGCCTTCACAGCTCCAGTGACCCGGGTTCGGTTCTGGGTACTGCCTGTACAGAGTTTGCAAGTTCTCCGTGACCGCATGGGTTTTCACCGGGTGCTCCGGTTTCCTCCCACAGCCAAAGACTTGCAGGTTGATAGGTAAATTGGCCATTGTAAATTGCCCCTAGTGTAGGTAGGTGGTAGGAGAATTGAGGGAAGGTGGGGATGTGGTAGGGAATATGGGATTAATGTAGGATTAGTATAAATGGGTGGTTGATGGTCTGCACAGACTCGATGGGCCGAAGGGCCTGTTTCAGTGCTGTATCTCTCTATGACTATGACTCTAAAACACAAAACAAAAATAGTAAAGCTTATGAAAACTTTTTACAAGTCTCTTTAAGTTGTTAATTTTCTCCCTTCCCTTTGTGCAGGATTCCCACCAGTGCCTTGCCTAAGAGGCCATTATTAATGTGTGAGCCTCAAGTGTCTCATTTTAAAAACAATTTAAGTTATTTACCAGAAGATAAGGTATGTGACTTGTGGAAAAAAATTATCAATCGTCTTTTATTTAAATTTCTTAGATTAAGAGGGGAGAATACAGAAGGGAACAGTAAGAAGTACGGCTTTGCAGCAAAGTTTTCAGGTCTGCTAAATAAGTTCTTTACCTGGAACTCTTGTTCGAGTTTCTTTTCGATCCAGTCAGTTACATGTGCAATAGTGACTTCACGCTCACCCAATTTGGGACGAGCTTTTAACTCTAGGTGTGGTGGCGTTCGGAAACCATACCTTTGAACAAGGATTATAAATCTTTAAAGCAAAATGATAAACCAGTTCATGCATTTGCAGAAACTTAAAATCCACAGCGAAGCAACAGGACACAACGAATAACACACAGAAACGGCACTTCAGCTCAAATACTTAGAAGTTTCAAGCTAACAGCTATTTGGTTTGCTAGCATATCTCATAATTGCTAACAAAAGTTCAAACTTCCAGTGTTACCAGGTGCAACCCCTGACAATACTGACATCTGCACCCCCATGACTACGAAACCAACATCTGGACCCCCACCTTCCCACGATACCGACACCCGTCGCCGCTCCCCCGCCTGCGATATTGACACCCGTCACTGCTCCCCCCCGCGAACCGACATCCGTCGCCCCTCCACCACCACCCCCCACAATACCAACATCTGTTGCCCCCTGCCCAACACCAGTATCTGAACATAATAACTAATAGTAGGAGTGGGCCATTTAGCAAGATCAAGGCTGATTTTCTATGTCATCTCCACTTTCCCAGCCTATCCCCATATCCCTTGATTCCCAAGAATCAATCAATCTCATTCTTCAATATACTCAACATACCATTTGCTTTCCTCATTGATCGCTGTATGTGATGCAAAGCCTATGTGATTCCTAACCCACAGCAATGTGGCCAACTCTTAACTGCCCTCTGAAATGGCTGAGCAAGCCACTCCGTTGTATCAAAAACTGCTACAACAGTTCAAGGTGGTGACTTACCACCATCTTCTAAAGGGCAAATTGGGACGGGCAATAAACACTGGCCTTGCCAGTGACATCCACATCCCGTGAATTAATAAATTAAAAAAAGTTGCACTGCAGTTCCCTCCTTCCAAGTAGCAGCCAGTTAGAAATAGGAATACCACAAACGCCAGCCTGTAGATAAAATTATATAAAATGACATAGGAATATGGCAGCACCACCAGCATATGGCAGGCAGAGGAAAATTCCAGCCTTATGTTTTTTTACATATTTAGAAACCACTTTAAAAATGCATAAAACATGTCACTCTTTTAAGTTAATGCAGTACTGGATGGTTGCCTATAAAACTGCCTTTTAAGCTTTGCAGAACCAGAGTGCAATTCCATCAAAATTTGTAACTGAGTTTTTGTCTTTACCATATTCTGTCAGTAGGTGGTGGCGGAATATTTACAGCTAGTGTTCCTTTGCACTCTTGCACCTCTACTGTTAACAGCAATGGTGTATTTGAGACCTCTTCAATTTTCTTCTTAATAAATTCAGTTTCTGTGGCCTTCTGAAAATACTTTGACTTTGTAATTTTGTCCACAAGTCTCATTATCTTGCTCGGTCGATGTCCTCCCAGGTACCTGCAAATGCGGAAAATAGTTTAGTATTTCCTGTCATTGAATATTCTGCATATTTACATTTCATTTAATTCCATTGCAACTGACATTTCTAAGTAAATGTTCTTCCCATGCACTGAATATTCACTGCACCCTCAAAAAGCTTTTGAAGTGTATTCATGCACTATGATCATTCTGGATTACTGATGATACTGGATTTTATTTGTTCATGGCATATGGGCGTCACTGACAAGGCCAGCATTTATTACCCATCCCTAATTGCCCTCGAGAAGGTGGTGATGAGCCACCTTCTTGAACCGCTGCAGTCCATGAGGTGTAGGGTACACCCACAGTGCTGTTAGGAAGGGAGTTCCAGATTTTCTGGCCCAACGACAGTGAAGGAATAGCAATATAGTGCCAAGTCAGGATGGTGTATGGTTTGGAAAGGAACTTGCAGGTGGTGGTGTTTCCATCTGTCTTCTGCTCTTGTTCTTCTAGGTGGCAGAGTTCGCGGGTTTGGAAGGTGCTGTCGAAGTAGGCTTGGTGAGTTGCTGCAGTGCATCTTATACGCACTGCTTCTACTGTGCGCTGGTGGTGGAGGGAGTAAATGTTTAAGGTGATGGATGGGGTGTCAATCAAGCAGGCTGCTTTGTCCTGGATGGTGTTGAACTTAGAGTGTTGCTGGAGCTGCTCTCATCCAGGCAAGTAGAGAGTATTCCATCACTTGTGCCTTGTAGATTGTTGACATGCTTTGGGGAGTCAGGAGGTGAGTCACTCACCACAGAATTCCCTGCTTCTGATCTGCTTTTGTAGCAACAGTATTTATATGGCTAGACCATGGCAACCCCCAGGATGTTGATGGTGGGAAATTCAGTGATGGTAATGCCACTGAACATCGAGGGGGGAATGGTTAGATTCTCTCTTGTTGGAGATGGCTGTTGCGCTGACAGTTGTGGGGCACGAATGTTACTTACCACTTATCAGTTCAAGCCCAAATATTGTCCTGGTCTTTCTTCATGCGGGCACGGACTGTTTCATTGTTTAAGGAGTTGCGAATGGTACTGAACACTTTGCAATTATCAGCGAACATCCCCACCTTATGATGGAGGGAAGGTCATTGATGAAGCAGCTGAAGATGGTTGGGCCTAGGACAATGCCCCAAGGACAATTCCAGCAGTGATGTCCTGGGGCTGTGATCATTGGCCTCCAAAAACCACAAACATCTTCCTCTGTGCTAGGTATGACTCCAACCAATGAAGCGCTTTCACCCAATTCCCATTGACTTCAATTTTTCTAGAGCGCCTTGATACCACACTTGATCAAATGCTGCCTCACTCTCAGCTCACCTTTGGAATTCAGTTCTTTTGTCCATGTTTGGACTAAGGCTGTAATGAGGTCTGGTGCCAAGTGTCCCCGGCAGAACCCAAACTGAGCATTCGTGAACAGGTTATTGCTATGTAAGTGCTGCTTGATAACACTGTCGATGACACCTTCAATCATTTTACTAATGATTGAGAGTAGACCAATGGGGCGGTAATTCTCCTCATTGGATTTGTCCTGCTTTTTGTGGACAGGACATACCTGGGCAATTTTCCACATTGTCGGGTAGATGCCAGAGCGTAGCTGTAATGGAACAGCTTGGCTAGGGATGCGTCTATTTCTGGAGCACAAGTCTTCAGTACAACAGTCAGGATGATGTCAGAGCTCATAGCCTTTGCTGCATCCAGTGCCTTCAGCCATTTCTTGATATCACATGGAGTGAATCAAATATTCTGATGACTGGCATCTGTGATGCTGGGGACCTCAGGAGGAGGCTGAGAAGGATCATCCACTCGGCACTGCAAATGTTTCAGCCTTATCTTTCGCACTGACGTACAGGGCTCCCCCATCATTGAGGATGGCGATGTTTGTGAAGTCTCCTCCTCCAGTTAGTTGTTTAATTGTCCACCACCATTCACGACTGAATGCGGCAGGACTGCAGAGCTTTGATCTGATCCATTGCTTGTGAGATCGCTTTGCTTTGTCTGTCATATGCCGCTTCACCAGGTTGACACCTTATTTTTAGGTATGCTCTTCTGCACACCTCATTGAACTAGGGTTGATCTGCTGACTTGATGGTACATGCCAGGCAATGAGATTACAGATTATGGTTGAATACAATCTGCTGCTGATGGCCCAAAGCACCTCATGGGTGCCCAATTTTGAGCAGCACGATCTGTTTTGAATCTACCCCATTTAGCATAGTGGTCGTGCCACACAACAGTGTGAAGGTGGGACTTCATTTCCAAAAGGGATTTGCAGCGGTCACTCCTACCAATACTGTCATGGACAGATGCATCTGCGATAGGTAGATTGGTGAGGGTGAGGTCATGTAGGTTTTTCCCTGTTGTTGGTTCTCTCACACATGCCGCAGGCCCAGTCTGGCAGATATGTCCTTCAAGACTCAGCCAGCTCAGTCAGAAGCGGTGCAACCGGTTTAAAGAGCAAATAAAGTACACCACCAAGGGTGGAAATTGTGCTTACTTGCCATAAGTGTTGATGCTCTTATGCTCTTTTAACTCATGAACAAACTGAGAATGTACTTGTGCTACAGCCTTAATGACTGCTTTAAAACTAGTAAAATAGAACCAAATTTACACCTTGTACCTCCGTAGTAAGTAAAAGCAGGATTTGGAAATGCAGCAGTCTGTTGGTTCTGTGGCGTGGAAACTAACTATTGCAGCAAACAACTCTCCCAGTGTTACGATGAGAAGGCAGGTGCACATTTTCCTATATTTCCTGTAATTATTATCCCCTTTATTAACTAAAAATATGCTGCTGCCAAAGTCCACATTAAACTGCCAAAGTCCACATTAAACAGTGAATCATTTTACAGGAAAAATAATTAGAAACCTATACATCTTATTCAGGATTTTATTACAAATTGCAGAATAGGCAGATAGCGTACACTGCTTTGGCGAGGCAGGTTGTGGGTTTGTTGCTGAAATTTTTCACATGAAACTTTCTCATTCCTGCCAAGCTATGTGGGGGGCAGGGATAAGAGGAAAGAACATCAACTTGTGCTCCAGTAATGCACTATCCAGTAGCTACCTGAACAGCACTGTTTACAGAGTTACAGAGCAGGCTGCCAGCTTTCAATCTCAGTTGGGAGCAGTACATGGGGCAAGGAGAGGAGAGAGGAAAAGAAATAAACGTTATTAAGCAAACAAGTTGTGCTAAACTATTCTAAAAACTACCTAAAATCCCAGTGTGCCAAAAATATTTCACTTATATTTTATTGTTAAAAATGTCAATCATTCTTTCAGAGCAACTGAATTATAAAACAAGTAATATGGTGGGTAGAGTTCACTCCCCAAGAGATACACTAGTATAGAACACTTCGAATATCTGGTTAAATGTCACTGAAATTTTCAATTAATTTTAGTATTAAGTTTCAGTCTCAGTTGACCCATGATTGTAACCACTATTAAAAGGCATGCTGCACAGTCAGCCATGACTCCCTTCCTCCCTTGGTTTAGGATTGTGGTGCGAATGGAATAATCACATAATGGGCTTTATATTGTTTTCAAGTTAGAATCAATTAGTAACCTAAACAATTAAAATAAAGATAAGCTTATTCTATGTTAGTGATAAAAATTAATTTAGATCTATTGAATGCACATTTAAATTACTTTACAATGCACTGCTTCAAAATGTTGTAGGTAATATTCATACCCTTCTGTTGCTGCTGCTAGTGCCTTGTCTCCTCCCAGCACATCTTGCGCATCTTCTTCATCTGATGATCCAGCACTCGAGGACTCCTCGTCACTATCAGCAAGACAATAGGCTTTTGGTCTACTCCTATATCAGGAGCATTGGAGGAGAAATAAAAACAACTTTAAACAAATATTCCTATTCCATATTAAGTTTTTTTTTATATAAAGATTAGACCAATTAGGATCAAGCAGAGAAAGCTAAAAAAAATATTAAAAACTAGGTCAGCAATTTAAGATTTTTTGTCCCCCAAGGTTGAATTTTATTTAGATCCCAAAAAGCTTTCCAAAATATACCAACTGCTACAGCTGATGGAAGTTTACCTTACATTTTCTGAAGTTATCAAAATCTATCCTTTTGAAAAAAAGCAAATATGCAGTTCCTTGTCAAGAAATCACGACACTTTCTGAATCTGAAAGGAGTTCTTTTTAAAGATATTTTATCAAGATGTGCAGTTTCTTCTTTCCTTCATTAACTTTACTCCACTACCATAATTCTTCTTAAGGGAGTGACTCATATGGGGTAAGGTTTTATGAGCAGTAGCCATTCAGTACTTCACCAAAATAGCATTCTTTATTAAGAAACTTCAACAGTAAATGTCCAGAGGCATCACAGCCAAGCCTAATCCTACTCAGTGTCTACACATACTCTTCTAGCAGGAATCACTGGATAGCAGTATCAGGGCCCATTTCCCCCTCCTACTGTTAACTGGGATGCTGCTGCTCCTCTCCACCCTCCTCCCCACCAACACACACAAGCTGATCTCAGCTAACTCATCCTAGACACACAACTAAATCTGGGAATTTCCTGGTTTGAGTGGGTCAGTACACCACATGGTTAATCTACAAATAGCGCTCTTGGGGGAGAGAAATAAAACTTCTCAATTTCTTCATGAAGTTACTTGGTAACTACATGATAGATTCTTAATGTGCTCTCTGTGTCCCATGGAATTTTCATATTTCCATGGAATGGATGGATGGAAACAAATAGTCAATTATCTTAGCTGCAGTGCTTCATAACCATAAAAATATTAAACACAAGATTTTTAACATCTTAGGGCGGCACAGAGGCGCAGTGGTTGGCACCGCAGCCTCACAGCTCCAGCGACCCGGGTTCAATTCTGGGTACTGCCTGTGTGGAGTTTGCAAGTTCTCCCTGTGTCTGCGTGGGTTTTCTCCGGGTGCTCCGGTTTCCTCCCACAAGTCAAAAGACTTGCAGGTTGGTAGGTAAATTGGCCATTATAAATTGCCCCTAGTATAGGTAGGTGGTAGGGAAATATAAGGACAGGTGGGGATGTGGTAGGAATATGGGATTAGTGTAGGATTAGTATAAATGGGTGGTTGATGGTCGGCACAGACTCGGTGGGCCGAAGGGCCTGTTTCAGTGCTGTGTCTCTAAACTAAAACTAAACTAAATCTGTATTGAAGACTTGAATGAATTATAGAATAATGGATACCTTGGAGTAAATCCAAGACAGCAGCTTAATGAGATATTCAAATTAATTCATAAATCAACGGAGTAAAGTTTGAGTGTTTAAATGTCTACCCTAATATTACAGCCTTGTAATGGCTCCCAGGTATCCATGAGTTGAGAATCTACTGTGAAGTTCATAAGGGGGCGTAAAGTTCATTTTTGTAGTCCTTATTTGCTGACAGGGACTTATATTATTTGTGTGTAATATCATTATCATTAAAGACTGATATAATTACTAAGTTTATCAAGTGTTAATCAGCTGATTAGAACATAAGAACTAGGAGCAGGAGTAGGCAATTCAGCCCCTTGAGCCTAACCTGCCTTTCAATACGATCATGGCTGATCTCATTTCGGCCTCAACACTTTCCTGCCTGTTCTCCATAACCCTTCAACCCATTACTAATTAAAAATCTGTCTATCTCCTCCTTAAATTTACTCAATGTCCTGGCATCCACCGCACTCTGGGGTAGTGAATTCCACAGACTAACGACCCTTTGAGAGAAGTAATTTCTGCTCATCTCGGTTTTAAATCTGCTACCCATATCCTAAAACTATGACCTCACGTTCAAGATTGCCCCACCAGAGGAAATATCCTCTCTATTTCTACTTTGTCAATCCCCTTAATCATCTTATATACCTCAATTAGATCTCCTCTCATTCTTCTAAACTCTAGAGAGTAAAGGCCTAAACTGCTCAATCTCTCTTCATAAGACAAACCCCTCATCTCTGGAATCAATCTAGTGAACCTCCTCTGAACTGTCTCCTATTCAACTACATCCCTCCTCAAGTAAGGGGACCAAAACTGTATGCAATACTCCAGCTGCGGTCTCACTAATGCCTTGTACAGTTGCAGCAACACTTCCCTACTTTTATACTCTATTCCTTTAGCAATAAATGCCAAAATTCCATTTGCCTTCCTTATTACCTGCTGTACCTGCATACTAGTTTTCTGTGATTCATGCACGAGGACACCCAGATCCCTCTGCACCAAAGCACTCTGAAGTTTCTCTCCATTTAGATAATAATTTGCCTGTCTATTCTTCCATGCAAAATGGATAACCTGACACTTATTCATGTTAAATTCTATCTGCTAAATTTTGGCCCATTCACCTAACCTATCCATATCCAATTGTAAATTTCTTATTTCTTTATTGCAACCTACTATCCCACCTATTTTAGTGTCATATGCAAATCTGGCCAAAGTACCTTCTATCCCTGCATCCAAGTCATTAATGTAGATTGTAAATCCTTGGGGCCCAAAGACCGAACCCTGTGGTACCCCATTAGTTACATCTTGCCAACCAGAAAAAGACCCATTTATCCCGATTCTCTGTTTTCTATTGGTTGGCCAATCCTCTTTCCAAGCCAATAAATTGCCCCTAACCCCATGCGATCTTACCTTGTGTATTAACCTTTTGTGCAGCACCTTATCAAATGCCTTCTGGAAGTCCAGATATACTACATCTACAGGGTCCTCATTATCTACTTTGCTTGTTACATCTTCGAAGAACTCTAGCAAATTAGTCAAACACGATTTACCCTTCATAGAACCATGCTGACTCTGATGGATTGCGTTTTGACTTTCTAAATGTCTTGTTATTACTTCCTTAATAATGGATTCTAACAATTTCCCAATGACAGATGTTAAACTGGTCTATAGTTTCCTATTTTCTGCCTCCCTCCCTTTTTGAATAAGGGTGTTAAATTAGCATTTTTCCAATCCACTGGAACCTTTGCTGCACCCAGGGAATTTTGGAATATTATAACCAATGGATCTACTATCTCTGCTACCACTTCCTTTAAGACCCTAGGATGTAGGCCATCAGGCTCTGGGAACTTGTCTGCCTTCAATCCCAATAGTTTGCTCAGTACTTTTTTCCCTAGTGATGATGATTGTTCCAAGTTCCTCCCTTTCTATAACCTCTGCATTACCTGTTACTATTGGGATGATACTAGTGTCCTCCACTGTGAAAACTGAGGTGAAATACTGATTACTAGATAATATGGTCAGTGGTGAAAATTATTACATACTGTCACTTGTAAATTCCACACATAACTAATGTCGCTCCATTGAGATGTGGCATTTAAGCGTTGCAAGAAAGGTAGGACCCATCCATGCCCCACCCGTCATCTACAACAGATGACCTTAAATTGGTAGATGTGCCCCTAGGAGAAACTAGGCTACAAATGTCATTCAAGACTGGGTCATGAACTCGGATCTCCTAGTTGAAAGTCCAACACTCTTATTGCATTAACTAAAGTGTCTCAACATTTTAAATATATAGCTCCAACATTTGTCAAACCATTTCTGTGCCCAACACTTACTTATTTCAATTAAGTTTCAGAATCCATTTTTCTTATATTGGCAATAAGAGTTTATCTCTGGAAATGTAGTTAGTTGCACTGCGTAGCAGAAATGGGGCATTTTCATTGGAGAAAGAAAAAATCCAAGGTAAACTTAAGGAAAATTTCAGAGGATGCATCATAAAATATTTGATTGGAAAGACTCAATAATGACAGCTAACACATAATGGCACACAGAGTTAGTTTCTTTCCACAGACCTCTAAATCCAATGTATGGGAAAATACAGGATTTAGAAAGGGTTCAATAGGGAATTGAGTGGTACAGCGGGTAGAACACTATTCTTTTACCTCTGGGATCAGGCATCAAATTGAAACCAGACTGATGGAATAGAAGCCTCCTTTGTCTGCTGGCTGTAATGAAATGAGTTTGGTCAGTCTCAGCCCCTTTCTTAATGGGTGCAGGTCCACAGCACAAAACTGCCAACAATTCAGCACCAACTGGCAATCTCATGCAGACGAAGTATTAAGGAAAGCTGATGTGGAAAATGGCAATGTTGCACTTGTACAATATGGGATATTCCCTGAATTTAGCATGTATATAACATCTCGTTGTAACTTTGAAAGCTTGGAATTTCTATTCAGTGCATAAAACTGTAAAACTTGTTTATTTTAAGTTGATATAATATTTCTAATTATGAGCAGCACATTTTTAAAATATAAAGCAAATGTTAATTTTAAATTGTGTGGGGGAAGGTGAGAAAAGACAAGAGGGGAAACTAGGAGTAAATTGTTACCCATCCAGCTTTTGCAAATACACTTCTAACAAATTTCTTTCCAATAAAATCTGTAAATGTTTCAATCTGCAAACTTTAAGACTGCTATAGCGATTAGACACCCAATATTTAGAGCTTATGGCAATATATATTTTCATAAATGAATCACTAACTGACAAAAAAAATGAAATAAACATTTAGTAAATAGCAAAATTAACATGTTTATATCTGCAGTTTGACTGGATAGTTGCTAAGGACTGGTTTTATTACTGGTAGTAAAATGTTTTATATTTGTGCTTTCCTAAATTAACTTTTGACGACACTTCAGTTACATCTACAGTACTGGACTTTCAACTAGAATGCATTCCTTTTGAATTATCAGTCTCAATTAGAGTTTGAGCTTCTCTTGTATAAGACAGAGACGGGATAGATATTTTAAAAACTGCACCATTTGTGAATAGGATAGTTCCTCTCAACCCAACAAGTGATCTGTGGCTATTTTCCATCATTACAGGATGACTCTTCATATCCTTCATAATGAGGTAGCAATCTAATGTTTCAGCATTTTAAGTGGTACTGCACTGCCATTTTCCAAATTAGATTATAACAAAGATGGTGTATGAGAAAATGCCTATTTTGTAGGTTTGATACAAACTATGTGAACTTGGGTCACTGATACACTTAACAGTACAGACATCAGTTCAAAGAGATAAGACCCTTCGAAGATCTCAGGAGGCTGCGTTGCTACTGATCTATATAATGGCTTAGCTGCAATTTGTTTACTGTACTAAAACCAACAAAGTCCCTCAAGAAATTGTGTTAGTATACATGTTAGAAAAAACTGCATGCTCACCAAAATGCAAGAATGTAAAGGGGTATCGTCATGAGGGGGAAGAAGAACCAGACAGCAATTGCAAATGGCAATTATGTCACATGCAAATAACAACATAACACATCTCAATACAAGTTACATAATTGTGTATTTAGGAAATGAGAATGTCTTGTTAAATATTTTTCCATGACGATGCTCCTTTAGTAACACACCACATTATAGACAGATAATTCCCATGGACAAGCAGGATGAACTAACAATGGTTTTCCCCTTTGTACAGGAACAACACGATGTTTATTTTCTGAATGGAATGTTGACAGAACTACATTCCCACAGCTTACAAATGCTATATGGATTGTATATTACAATTACCACTCACCAGAATCACACAAATCCACAGATGATTCCGATCAAACACATTATAAATGGAGAAATGAAGGAAAAACGTATAAACAGAAGTTAGTGAAATCAGACCTTCTTTCAATTGAAAAATGCACACAATTGTGCAAAGGGCTGGTACTTTAGTTTCAAGCAGAAGTTTTAAATAAATTCATCTTGCATCATGTACACACAATAATATCGATACAAACATTCCTGCTCAATTACACTTGCAGTAGTAAATCTGAATAGTTTCAAATAGGAATATCAGTATACAATCCCCTCATGCCCATGCATGTGTGTGTTTATATATTATTCACTAATAAATGTGTTAAAAAAAATGAAGATTTGGTAGGTATTTACAGTTGAACAAATAATCAAATCACACAAGCTAGACATGGTGGAATACATGTAAAAATTATGGCAGGCTTAACATTTCACATTTGCAAGGCAGATTTTGGGAGATGAGATGGGATGGGAAGGGAATTGGTGTATCAGGTTAGGATATTGTCCCTCATAGCCCAGAATAACAAAATAAAAATCATTCTTTTGCTTCTTGGCTGTAAAGGTGCTGTATGAAATGAGTGGGCAGTGACAGTCATAGCCATCCTCCTCTGTCTGGCTAAACCTGTTCTCACATTGAACAAATTCTCCTTTAACTCAACTTACTTCCTCCAAATAAAAGGTATTTGTGGGATGTCTGGAACATTCCTTGTTCCAGACCCACTTGGGGCCCCCTCCCTCACCTCTTTTACCAGTACATTGATGACTGTTATCAGTGCCATTTCCTGCTCTTGCCTTGAACAGGAAAATATCAACTTTGCTTCCGATTTTCACCCATCTCTCACCTGCACATGGTCCATCTCGGACTCTTCCCTTCCTCGACCTCTGTCTCCATTTCTGGGGTTAGGCTATCAACCAGCTACCTCAACTACACTTCCACACACCCTGCTTCCTCTAAGGACACCATTCCAGTCTCCCAGTTTCGCTGCTTCTGTTGCATCTGTTCCGATGATGTGACCTTCCACACCAGGGCTTCAGATATGTCTTCCTTTTTCCTGAACTGAGGACTCCCACCAGGTTGACAGGGCCCTTGACCATGTCCATCCCATTTCCCGCACCTCTGCTCTCACCTCTTCCCCTCCCCCTCAGAACCATGATAGGGTTCCCCTTGTCCTCACCTTCCACCCCATCAGCCTCCGTATTCAATGGATCATCCTCTCTAATTTCCACCACCTCCAGTGTGCTGCCAACAAATAAATCTTCCCCTCCCCTCCCAGCATTCCGAAGGGACCGTACCCTCCGCGATACCCTGATTCACTCATCCCCAACACCCCTCTCCCTTCCCATGGCACCTTTTCATGCAAGTGCAAGCTTTGCAACACTTGCCCTTTTACCTTCTCTCTCCTCACCGTCCAAGGCCCATAACACTCCTTCCAACTGAAACAGGCCAGTCAGTTGGTAGTGAGCAAATTATTGGAATCAATTCTGAGAGACAGGATAAATTGTCACTTAGAAAGGCACAGATTAATCAAGGATAGTCAGCATGGATTTAAGGGAAGGTCGTATCTGACTAAGTTGACTGAATTTTTTGAAGAAGCAACGAGAAGGATTGATGAGGGTCTTGCAGTTGGTGTGGTCTACATGGATTTTAGCAAGGCTTTTGAAAGGATCCTACATGGCACACTGGCTAAAAAAGTAAAAGCCCATGGGATCCAGGGGAATGTAGCAAGCTGGATACAAAGTTGGTTCAGTGGCAGGAAACAAAGGGCAATTGCTGATGGTTGTTCTTGCGACTGGAAGGCTGTTTTCAGTGGGGTTTCGCGTGGTTGATAGCGAGGAGGATAGCTGTAGAGTGCAGTAAGATATCAATGGACTGGTCAGGTAGGCAAAAAAGTGGCAAAAAGAATTTAACCCAGAGAAGTGTGAAGTGATGCATCTGGGTAGGTCAAACAAGGCAAAGGAATACACAATAAATGGGAGGATACTGAGAGGTGTAGAGGAAATGAGGAACCTTGGAGTGTATGTCCACAGATCCCTGAAGGTAGCAGGACTGGTCGATAAGGTGGTTAAGGCGGCATATGGAATCCTTTATTAGCCGAGACACAGAATATAAGAGTAGGGAGGTTATGCTGGAACTATATAAAACATTAGATAGGCCGCAACTTGAGTACAGTGTGCAGTTCTGGTCACTTCATTACTGAAAGGATGTAGAGATTTACCAGGATGTTGCCAGGACTGGAAATTTGCAGCTCTGAGGAAAGATTGCATAGGCTGGGGTTATTCTTCTAGGAATAGAGGAGGCTGAGGGGCGATTTGATTAAAATGTACAAAAAATTGAGGGGCCTGGATAGAGTGGATGGGAAGGGCCTATTTACCTTAGCAGGGGAGTCAGTGACTAGGCGGCATAGATTTAAAGTTATTGGTAAAGGATTAGAGGGGAGATGAAGAAAACATTTTTCACCCAGAGAATGGTGGGGGTCTGGAACTCACTGCCTGAAAGGGTGACAGAAGCAGAAAACTTTGTCTCATTTAAAAGGTGCCTGGATGTGCACCTGAAGTGCCATAACCTGCAGGGCTACAGGCCAAATTTGGAAAGTGAGATTAGGCTGGGTGGCTCTTTTTCTTTAAACCGGCGCAGACATAATAGGCCAAATGGCCTCTTACTGTGTCGTAAACTTTCATGATTCTATGAAAGAGTGATTTACGTGTACTTCTTTCAATTTAGTATACCTTATTCACTGCTGACAATGTGGTCTGCTCTACATTGGGGAGACCAAATGCAGATTGGGTGACTACTTTGTGGAATGTCTCCATTCAGTCTGTAAACTTGAGCTTTTGGTTGCCTGTCATTTTAATTCTCCACCTTGCTTTCATGCTGACCACTATGTCCTCATCCTTCCGCAGTGTTCCAATGTAGCTCAATGCAAGCTCAAGGAACCTCATCTCATCTTTCGATTAGGCACTTTACAGCCTTCCAGATTCAACAGTGAGTTCAAAAATTTCAGACTGTAATCTCTGCCCCCATTTTGTTTCCTTTTTCTTTGCAGGTTTCAGGTTTACTCTTGTTTTTGCTTTCAGACAACAGCTGCTCATCGTTCTTCCATTCACACCTCCTCTAGACACATTTTGTTTCTTTACTTGACCCATTACCATTCCCTTTGGCCCTGCACCACCAACTCTTTTGAAATTTAATCTCTCCTGTCTTCCACCCTATCACAGACCTTCCCTTTTGTTCTTTTGCTACCTCGCCGCCACCTTTCACTTGCTTAAAACCTATTAAATTTATGAGTTTTCCCGGTTCTGATGAAAGGTCATTGACTTGAAACAGTTTCTCCACAGATGCTGCCTGACCTGAGTATTTCCAGCATTTTCAGTTTTTATATCTGACATTTTTGATGCAGTTTGACTGTTAACCAGCCTGAAATTTTTAAAGCAAGCTTTAGTGCAAAGTTAGTTGGCCACTCAAATGAACATTTTGATCCTACATTGTCCTATTTTTCATCCAAGCAGTGATAATTTTTTAAAAATGTATCACAACATTAACTCTCCAGGATGGTGTGGTGCCTCCCTGGTGCCAGGGTCAAGGATGTCATGGAGCGGCTGCAGGACATCCTTCTGGGGGAGGGTGAACAGCGAGAGGTCGTGATCCACATTGGTACCAATGACATAGGGAGAAAGAGGGATGAGGTCCTGAAAGCAGATTTTAGGGAGTTAGGAAGGAAATTAAAAAGCAGGACCTCCAAAGCAGTAATCTCAGGGTTGCTTCCAGTGCCACATGCTAGTGAGCACAGGAATAGGAGAACTGATAGATTGAGCTGGAGAATTGGTGTAGGAGGGAGGGCATCATATTTCTGAGGCATCGGGACAGGTTCTGGGTCAGGTGAGACCTGTACAAGATGGACGGGCTACACCTTAACAGGACCAGAACTAATATCCTCGCAGGGAGAGTTGCTAATGCTGTTGGGGAAGGTTTAAACTTGCTTGTCAGGGGGATGGGAACCTGAGGGGTAGCTCAAATTGGAAGGAAGTAAAGCTGGTAACAGGAGGTAGAAAAGTAGCAGGTGACATTAGAAGGCAGGCAAAACAAAGGCAAGCATCAACTAGGCTTAGAATGCAGAATGTCAAGACGACAAGGTTAAGGGCGCTCTACCTGAATGCACGCAGCAATCGCAACAAGGTAGATGTTTTAAAGGGGAGAGGTAAATGGGTATGATCTAATTGCCATAATGGAAACTTGGCTAGAGTGTGACCAAGACTCCGAACTGAATATTCAAGGGGATATTCGACATTTAGGAAGGACAGGCAAAAAGGAAAAGGAGGTGGTGTTGCGCTGATAAGGGATGGGATCAGTACATGAATAAGGGAGGATCTCAGATAGGAAGAACAAAATGTGGAATCTGTTTGGATGGAGCCAAGAAACAGCAAGGGGCAGCAAACATTGGTAGGAGTTGTTTATAGGCCAAACAGTAATGGTAGTGTGGGGCATAGTACTAATCAGGAGATTAGAAAGCATGTGGCATGGGTAATACAGTAATCATGGGTGAATTCAATCTACATATAGACCGGGTAAATGAATGGGCACTAATGCTGTGGAGGATGAGTTTCTGGAGTGTGTTTGGGATGGTTTTCTCGAGCAGTATGTTGAGGAACGGACGAGAGAACAGGCTATTTTAGATCTAGTATTATGTAATGAGAAAGGGCTAATTAATAATCTTGTTGTAAAAGAACCTTCAGGGATGAGTGACCATAATATATTTTAATTTTACATTATGTTTGAAAATGAGATAGTTCAATCTGAAACCAGGGTGTTAAATTTGAACAAAGGAAATTATGAAGGTATGAGGGGCAAATTGGCTGAGGTGGACTGGGAAAATACATTAAAAAGTATGACAGTACATAGGCAATGGATAGTCTTTAAAGAAATATTACATAATTTACAGAAACTTCAAGACACAAAAACCCCAAAAGTAAAGGCAGTCAACCGTGGATAACAAAGGAAGTTAAGGATTGTATAAGATTAAAAGAAAAGGCCTATAAAGTTGCCAGAAATAGCAGTAAACCAAGGATTGGGAGGATTTTAGAACACAGCAAAGGAGGACCAAGAAACTGATAAAGAAAGGGAGAATAGAATATGAATGTAAGCGAGCAAAAAATATAAAAACGGACTGTAAAAGCTTCTACAGGTACGTAAAAAGGAAACATTTAGCCAAGACACATGTGGGTCCATTACAGGCAGAGTCAGGAGAATTTATAATGGGGAATAGAGGAATGGCAGAAAAGCTAAATGATTACTTTGCTCCTGTCTTCACTGAGGAAGATACAAGAAATCTCCCAGAATTAGAGATCCAAGGGATTAGGGGGAAATGAGGAATTGAAGAAAATTAGTTTTAGTAAGAAGGTTGTATTGGATAAATTAATGGGGCTGAAGGTTGGTAAATCCCTGGAACCTGATATTCTACATCCAAGAATGTTGAAAGAAGTAGCGATGGAGATAGTGGATGCATTGATGATCATCTTCTAAAACTCTATAGATTCTGGAGTGGTTCCTGCAGATTGGAAGGTTGCAAATGTCACCCCACTATTTAAGAAGGGAGGGAGAGAGAAAACAGGGAATTACAGACCTGTTAGCCTTATATCAGTTGTTGGGAAAATGCTGGAATCTATTCTAAAGGATGTGATAAATGGACACTTGGATAATAATGATCTGATTGGGCATAGTCAACATGGATTTATGAATGGGAAATCATGTTTGATAAACCTGTTGGAGTTTTTTGAGGATGTTACTAACAGAATTGATAAAGGGAAGTTGGTGGACGTAGTACACTTGGATTTTCAGAAGGCTTTTGATAAAGTCCCCCACAGGACATTGGTTAGCAAAATTAAAGCACATGGAATAGGAGGTAATATACCGGCGTGGATTAAGGATTGGTTAACAGGCAGAAAGCAGACAGTAGAAAGAAACGGGTCATTCTCGCGTTGGCAGGCTGTGACTAGGAGGGGGCGCGGGGGGGTACTGCAAGGATCAATGCTCGGGCCCCAGCTGTTCACAATATATATCAATGATTTGGATATGGGGACCAAATGTAGTATTTCCAAGTTCACGGATGACACAAAACTAGGTCGGAATGTGTGTTGTGAGGAAGATGCAAAGCATCTTCAAGGGATTTGGACAGACTTAGTGAGTGGACAAGAATGTGGCAGATGGAGTATAATGTGGAAAAATGTGGGATTATCCATTTTGGTAGGAGAAACAGATGTGCAGAGTATTTCTTAAATGGTAAGAGATTAGAAAGTGTAGATGTACAAAGGGACCTGGGTGTCCTTGTCAATAAGTCTCTGAAAGCTAACATGCAGGTGCAGCAAACAATTAGGAAGGCTAATGGTATGTTAGCCTTTATCGCAAGAGGATTTGAGTACAGGAGTAGTGAAGTCTTGCTTCAATTGTATAGAACCTTGGTTTGAATGCACTTGGAGTAGTGTGTGCAGTTTTGGTCCCCTTACCTTAGGAAGGATATTATTGCCATAGAGGGAGTGCAACGAAGATTCACCAGACTTGTTCCCGGGATGGCAGGACTGTCCAATGAAGAGAGATTGGGAAAACTGGGCCTGTATTCTCCAGAGTTTCGGAGAATGAGGTGATCTCATTGAAACCTACAAAATACTGAAAGGGATAGACAGGGTAGATGCAGCAAAGATGTTTCCCCTGGTTGGGGAGTCTAGAACCAGGGGACACAATTTCAAAATAAGGGGGATGCCACTTAGGACAGTGATGAGGAGAAATTTCTTTACTCGGGGGTTGTGAATCTTTGGAATTCTCTACCCCAGAGGGCTGTGGAAGCTCAGTCATTGAGTATGTTTAAAGCAGAGATTAACAGATTTCTAAATACAAATGACATAAGGGAATATGGGGATAGTAGGAAAAAGGCATTGAAGTGGAGGATCAGCCATGATCACATTGAAGGGCAGGGTAGGTTCGATGGGCTAAATGGCCTACTCCTGCTCCCATGATCCTAACCAATGGTGGGAACCTGTAAAAGCAGGACAATTCACTTCTTTGTGAGCTGTGATTCTTAATGGATACTTGTGCTTTCGTCATTATCAGAATAAAATGCAAAGTTGCCACTGCATTTGAGTTACTCAAGTTGATATGGTGAGATGAAGCAAGGTGGAAGGCAGCTCATGTGGAGAGTAAATACTGGCATAAACCTGTTGGGCCGAATGGCCTGTTTCTGTTGTAGATACTATGCAAGAAGTTTAAGTTCATTTGCTTAAATCCTGCAGCAAGGATACTGGAGTCGTAGAATGGATGATGAACATTCAATAGAAGGAGTGGGCCATTACTGTTACAAAGAAAGGAAAATTGTTTTTTTTAAAAACTGGAACAGAGAATGTTATTTGACAAATTTTTCCCATATTATGAAATGTTTTTAAAGGGTAAATAGTGAAACACTGCTTCCACTTCTTGTAGAGATAGAGAGATATAGATACAAATATATTTCATAAAGGGTTCGAAGAACATGGAATGCTGTACAAGGCAAGCATCAAGACAGAGATTATGGGGGTTATTTTAACCTAACCCATGTTGAGGGAATGAGACAGGATTGGGTTCTATGCCTGTTTAATACACCACCTGATTCTATGCTCCATTGAACTCGATGGAATGTGAAATCAGGCAGGGTGTAAAACAGGCATTTGACTTGCGCCCGACACGTTCCCTCTGAATGGCTTAGATTAAAATTACCCACTATGGGCAGATTTTTGTCTTCATCTGGACGAAGTGCAGAGGGGAAAATCAAACAGGGAGGATCGCACGGCATTAACAGAGTCCACCCCATTTTCTTTCTCTTTAAATTAAATTAATGGAAGGAAAATCAGGCAGGCTCCTTTACACAGGCAATCCTCTCTGCCCAATTTTCCTTTATGTGCTCTGCGTGATGATATTTTATGTCCCAACAGCAAAGGCATAAAACACCCCATAAACATCATTTAAAAAGGAATTGAATAAGTATTTGAAAAGAGAAAGTATAAAAAATTATGAGGAAAACATGGAAATGGAAAGAGAGTAGTTGGCTCTGGGTTGAAGAGCTCGCACCTACATAAACAAAACTAGCCAAATGTTTGTTATAATATCTATGATTCGTTGATTAGGGCTGTTTTTTATTTGCCAACATTGATTGTAAATCTAATTCCAAGTATTATGTTGCAAAAATGAAGTACAGTCCTCCAGATACAACTTCACAACTTTACAAACATACATTACACGCTCCAGGCCAACTATTTAATCAAGAAAAATCATGGGGGAAGGGAGTTGCTACTTCAAGCTACTTTTCAGCAAATGGGAAAATTCATGGTCACCACCCTAATGAGTTCCTTCCATCAGAAGAAGCAGACGGCGTAAGAAAAAGGAAAGGATAATATAGTTTTTCCTGATATTCTGCTAGCTGCATAGAGCACTTGAATATATAATCAAGAAAAGCAATTCTATTCAGCAATGGGACTGCGCAGACTATTACTGCCAAATATCCATTAAAATCCATTCCCAGTCTGCTTTTATGATGGCATGCGGTATGAGAAATGGCTTCACGTTGTACCTGGTGCATAAAGGACTCTTTCCTTCCAGTGTAGTGCCAGAAAATCGTGTTTTAATTTAAGGAATCTTACCCTTCTTTGCCAACATCGCCTACTTTGTATCCTTCTCCCAAAGGCTCCTTTCCCAGTTTAGTCAGATTCATTTTGGTTTCCAAAGTCATTAGAAATGATCCATTGTAAGAAATCTCCAGATCAATCCACAGTCCTAAAAAAAATAAATTATCTGGTTGAGTAACTATCCCAAGAATTGCAGACCTAAAATGGTACCCAAACCTGATCTTTTCAGCAGCCCACAATGTGTAATTATTTTAAAATAAAAATGAACAGAAGACAGACCATTAATTACAAGTATTTACAACATGACGAATAACCCACATTATCTTTTCATATGAGTTTTGACATCAGAAATGTGCAGTGTATAGACCAGAACTGCATTAGAATCTGTTTCACCATGGCTGGCAACAGGAATGGTAACAGGAATGTGCACCCTGTTTCAATCATGTAACAATGAAGCCAGTTATTATGCAGCCAATTTAAATTTACATTTCCACAAACTATTCCTGATCAACTAAGAAGTAAAAAGACATTACCAGTTAATGTTATTCCCACACTTCAGTAACTGTCATACAAAAATACTTTTTGGGCTTCAGAGTCAACAGAGCGGCAGCAGACAACATTATCAATGATGACAGCAATTCCACAACTATTTCTAAAAAGTAGATTACAGGATTAAGAATAACATTTTGTATTTATAGTACCTGCAATGATTAAAAAAAAGTCTCAAGATTCTTTACAAATAAAAAGATTGAGAAACAAACACCAAATCATGCTGTAAGAAAAGCCTGGTCAAAAAGATGGGTTTAGAGAGAGCTTTCAAAAGGAGAAAAAAGGCAAAGGCTTTGAGAGAGAGACTTCCAGAGTAGAGCAAGGGTTGCTGTAGGCAGGGTCCTCTAACTAGCCTTTCACAGATCCCCTCTTGCTTTTCTAATGGGGCACAGAAGTTCAGAGGACCAAAGGGTGCAGAATAGATCACGTGGCTGCATTTTGGACAAGAGGTTTACGGAGGGCAGAAGATGGGAGGCCAGGAAGGATGGCATTGGAATAAATCAAGTCTAGATGTGACAAAAGCTTGAATAACAGTTGCAGCAGTGGAAGGTCTAAGTTGTTTGAAAACAGGCAATATTGTGCAGGTGAAAATATGAGATAAGGCTGCCCCCCCTCAAGAGAACTACCCAATAATCTGTGTAATAAGTGCATGCTGGGTAAGAACAGAGTTGGGGGTCAATTCAAACAGTTCTTAAACGAATAGCTTATCATTCGCAGTCTATGTTCTCATGCAAAGATCAATTGGAATACTGAAGAGCCATTAGGTGTCAGCCGTGGCTCATTTGGTAGCACTCTCGTCTCTGAGTCAGGATTGTGGGTTCCACTCCAGGACTGGAGCACAAAATCTATGCTGACACTCCAGCGCAGTACTGATGAAAGGTCACAGACCCGAAATGTTGACTCTGTTTCTCTCTTCACGGGCGCAGCCAGACCTGCTCAGTATTTCCAGCATTTTCTCTTATTATAAGTTATATTTTGTTCATCAATAAAAGATAATAAAGCTATCAGAAATAATGCAAAAATGGTAAACCTATAGAATTCATACACCATGGATAGCCTATATGACAAAAATATTTCTAATTGGAATTATAACCCTTAAGAATAGCCTCCATACAGATACACAGAACAATATGATGCCACTTCTATTACTCTGACCCGTTCAGAAATGCTATTTTTAGGCTTCTCTCATTCATATGGTTACAAGAGCTGGAGATGTTTCTTTTGCTCTTGTAGCATCTATCATTTCATAGCCTGGTTTTGTGATACAGCCACAATAATGAAATAAACTGCATCAGCATCTTTTAATAGGGGGATTAACAATTCCAATGACACAGAACTTTGGAATATGCTGCCATACACAGTTCTTGGTGACAAATAATTCACTGTCTACACACATGAAAGAGCTCTGAGCTACCTGCTCAGGAAACTAATGGTAATAAACTGTAATTTCTCAGATGGGTGATGTAACAAATTAGTTTCTGCCAGAGATGCTACATCACAAACTGTAGGAGAAGCTTGGCACTTCAATTTGGTGCAGACTGATAGGATGAAAGTCGGGTCTAAATGTCCAAAGTAAAATGAGCTTGGGCAGCTTTTCACCAAGTTGGTAGTCCGCAACATACAACTATCTATAAATCCTGCATAAATTAGCAAACACATTCAAATGGCTCTCGTCAGAAATGCAAAACTCACACTGATGTAGTAGAGGGTGTGTTGCTCAGTTTAAGGCTAAAATACTTGGTTGGGGCAGACTAGAGCTTTACATTATATGTAACGCAGGTGGTGTCAAAATGGAAAAACTGATTAGCTGAGATGAGGTTATGGCATTTATCCCAGCAATAATTCACCTTCATGAGTGCAATAATGTTACTCTTTTTTGAAAAAATAGCAGTACAATCCCCACAATTTACAAAGTCCACATTTAAAATGGGTAGTTTTACATATATTGAACCTTGGTCATATTTCCTTCATTGAACCCTCTGGCTTAGACAAAGATACTGCCCGAGATCCTGCTGACAGCAAAAAGCTCTTCATCTCACCCCACGCTAGCGGTGATGGTCTGTTGCAGAAGATACTGACTCCCTGCGCCATGCACTGTATCCGCCACCCACCCTGGTCTACCTATAACAAACTTGATGGATTGCCTGATGCTTCTCTAGGTTGAAGAGATGCTCCCTTCAAGGGGAGGCGCACTTATCAGGACAAGGGGGAAGTGAATCAAGAAGTAGTAGTTTCCCTATGTGCTTTAAAAATGTTTTGGGAATACTGGCCACTGTGTATAGCAGGCAAAGTGCATTGATACCAATGCGCCTGCTATACGCACTGGGCACTACAGAATCATAGAAAGTTTACAGCACAGAAAGAGGCCACTTGGCAAAATTGTTGAATGTATGTAACTTTCTGACTGTACAAATATATGGTAATGCTTTTCAAATTCAAACACATCAACAGAAGTTTCAATAATGCTGATGAGCTAACTGCCTGATATCAAAGTAATCGCAGTTCTCACTCCAGCAGATGTAAAGTCTCCTACTACAGGCACTGTACAGTTACAAGCAGGGAAAAAAAAAATGGTTTTAGGTGTTCCATTTCTTGTTTCCTAGATTTGAGAGTTTTTTTTAATACCTCTTTAAGTAGCTTCTCAAAATGCCACACCCTCATCTCAGCTAATCAGTTGAGCAAGGTACCTTTTTCCAGGCCTCTTCCAATCATTGATGGTCCGTGTAAAGCAGATTCCAGCTCAATTTTCACCTTTTACAAACCAATTTGGCTTGTACTTTGCTCTTCAACTCTCCACACGATCTCCCATTCTTCAAGTAATCCAGAAGCATCCTCTTTTTGCACACTACCAACATCTTTTAACACCCCATCCTGTCCATACATCCCCAAATCAATTAATGTGTTTGTTTCTAATATGCAACATTCTTGTTTGCATCATTGCCAACACATTACTTTTCCTGTCTATGCACTTTACTTTCTTCATGCATCTCCAAACCCATATCTCAAAGCTCTCTAGAAGCCTGACCTACTCTCTCCTCAGTATATGTGCTCCAGTACCAGATTCCATATCAAACTCTTCATTAATCTCAACCGTGTCCGACCCATTCCCCGCACCTCTACCCTCACCCCTTCCCCTCGCTCCCAGAACCGTGACAGGGTTCCCCTTGTCCTCACTTTTCATCCCACCAGCCTCCATATCCAAAGGATCATCCTCCGCCATTTTCGCCACCTCCAGCGTGATGCCACTACCAGTCGCATCTTCCCCTCCCTTCCCCTGTCAGCATTCCGAAGGGATCGTTCCCTCCGCGACACCCTGGTCCACTCCTCCATTACCCCCACCACCTCGTCCCCGTCCCAGGGCACCTTCCCCTGCAATCGCAGGAGGTGTAATACCTGCCCATTTACCTCCTCTCTCCTCACTATCCCAGGCCCCAAACACTCCTTTCAGGTGAAGCAGCGATTTACTTGTACTTCTTTCAATGTAGTATACTGTATTTGCTGCTCACAGTGTGGTCTCCTCTACATTGGGTAGACCAAGCGCAGACTGGGTGACCGCTTTGCGGAACATCTCAGCTCAGTCCGCAAGCAGGACCCTGAGCTTCCGGTTGCTTGCCATTTCAACACTCTCTCATGCTCTCATCTCTGTCCTGGGATTGCTGCAGTGTTCCAGTGAACATCAATGCAAGCTCGAGGAACAGCATCTCATCTACCGATTAGGCACACTACAGCCTGCCGGACTGAACATTGAGTTCAATAATTTCAGAGCATGACAGCCCTCCATTTTACTTTCATTTTTAGTTATTTTTTCTTCCTTTTTACATTTTTTACAATCTTTTTTTGCATTTATTTCATTTCATCTTAGTTTGCTCAGTTTGCTTACCCACTGTTTTTTTTCTTCAGGTTTGCACTTGCTGCTGTTCAATATTCAGTGTATTCACACCTAATCTGTACTAATGCTTTGTCTTTCAACACACCATTAACATATTGTTTGCCTGTTCTCCGTGACCTTTTGGTCAGCTATGTGGTCTGGTCCAATCTGCACCTTCTCCTTTGTTATCTCTTGCCCCACCCCCACCTCACTTGTTTATAATCTGTGACTTTTCTAATATTTGTCAGTTCCGAAGAGGGGTCACTGACCCGAAACGTTAACTCTGCTTCTCTTTCCACAGATGCTGCCAGACCTGCTGAGTGATTCCAGCATTTCTTGTTTTTGTCTTCATTAATCTTTCCTTCAGTTCCCTATTTATATTCTCTAGTTAATATCCACTTCCTTCACTAAATACAACTTTTCACACTGTAATCCTAGCTCTTATCTCCTTGGCACACTTGGCATCTTCAGTCAGAGCTCCGAAATTGACCACCAGAAATGCAACAGAGCTTGAAATACTCGTCCACTTTTAGGAATGGATTGTGACTGTGCCTCAGTACATCAGGCTAGGAACTAGTGTTTTGATGGGAGGAGGGGGTGGAACCAACATATATTTAAGACCATAGCCCACTACGTGGTGCAATGTGTTGATGCAACACTGCTTTGTGCAATAAATTTTTAATGTTTTTCTCTACGATATTTACAATATGATGAAAACTAAGATATGAACAAAGATAGAAGAACTCAATTTTGATGGCAAAGCAGATCACTAATGTATTTGAAATACTTTGATTACAATCTATCACTGATTTCTGGATCTACAACAATGCAGTACTGCAGTGCAACTTTGAATCTAGAATATCTGACATTAAAGCCCATGACGAATTCTAACTGTGCTTACCTTGGTGATTAACTGAAGGTTTTGAAGCTTGATATATTCTTGGCATAGTAGTTCCCATATCGAGTTCTGTCAAGGTCAGCTCATTCATAAAATAAGGCAGCTGAAATAGTATACATTAAACATGTGAAGATGTAGTCAAATTTTGAGAAGCTCTATAGTTTAGATATAAACATGAAACTAATCACCTACCCCCCACATCCCTGAGAAACTGTTGCTCTTTTCAACTTTTTTTTTTTATTTGTTCTTGGGATGTAAGAGTCACCAGCAAGGACAGCATTTGTTGCCCATCCCTAATTGCCCTTTACAAGGTGGTGGTGAGCTGCCTTCTTGAACTGTTGCAGTCCATGTGGTGTAGGTACACCAACAGTGCTATTAGGAAGGGAGTTTCAGGTTTTTGACCCAGTGACAGCGAAGGAACGGCAATATTGTTCCAAGTCAGGATGGTGTGCGACTTCAAGCAGAACTTGCAGGTGGTGGTGTTCACATGTCTGCTGCCCTTGTCCTTCTAGGTGGTAGGTCGTGAGTTTGGAAATAGCCTTGGCGAGTTGTAGTGCATCTTGTAGATATACACGCTGCTGCCGCTGTGTGCCGGTGATGGAGGGAGTGAATGTTTAAGGTGGTAAATGGGGTGATCAAGTGAGCTGCTTTGTCTTGAATGGTGCTGAGCTTCTACAATCATAGATTAATATAACAGTGACAGCACAGAAGGAGTCCCACTCCCCCACCTTTTCCCCGTAGCCCTGAAAATGTTTTCTTTTCAGATAATTATCTAATTCTCTTTTGAAGGCCTTGATTGAATCTGCCTTCATCACACATTCCAGATCCTAAGCACATGCTGCACAAAAAAAATCTTTCCTCATGGCGTGTTGCTTCTTTTGCCTATCACCTTAAATCAGTGTTTTCTGGTTCTGGATTCTTTCGCCTATGGGGACAGTTTCTCCTTTATCTACTCTATCCAGACTCATGATTTTGAACACCTCTATCAAATCTCCTCTTAATCTTCTCTTCTCCAAGGAGAACAGCCCCAGCTTCTCCAACCTATCCACGTAACTGAAGTCCCTCATCCCTGAAACTATTATCAGGAATCTTTCCTGCACTCCATCTACTGCCATCACATCCTTCCTAAAGTGTGGTGCCCAGAACTGGACGCAAAAACCAGTTGAGGCCGAACCAGTGTTTTATACAGGTTTATCATAACTTGCTTGTTTTTGTCCCCTATGTCCCTATTTATAAAGCCCAGCATCCTGTATGCTTTATTAACCACTTTCTCAACCTGCCTTGCCATCTTCAAAGAGTTGTGCACATATAGCCCCAGGTTCCTCAGCTCCGGAACCCCATTTAAATTTGTACCCTTTAATTTTGTATAGCCTCTCCTTGTTCTTCCTACCAAAATGAATTACTTCACATTTCTCTGCATTAAATTTCTTCTGCCACTTGTCCACACATTCCACCAGCCCATCTATGTCCTCTGGAAGTTTATCACTATCCTCCTCACAGTTCACAATACTTCCAAGTTTTGTGCCATCCACAAATTTTTAAATTGTGTCCTGTACACCCAAGTCCAGGTCACTAATCCCTTTCAAGAAAAGCAGGGGTCTGAACATTGACTCCTGGGAACCCCGCTATATGCCTTTCCCCAGTCCAAAAAAAGTGTTCACAACCAGTCTGTTTCCTGTCAGTCAGCCAATTTTGTATCCATGGTGCTACTATTCCTTTTATTCCATGGGCTTTAACTTTGCTGACATGTGGCACTTTATCAAATGTGTTTTGGAAGTCTATCCACACCACATCAACCACATTACCCTCATCAACCATCTTTGTTACCTCTTCAAAAAAACTCAAGCAAATTAGTTAAACATGATTTGCCCTGAACAAATCTGGGTTGCTGGATTTCCTTAGTTAATCCATATTTGTCCAAGTGACTATTAATTTTGTCCCGAATTATCGTTTCCAAAAGCTTTCCTACCATCGAGGTTAAACTGACTGGCCTAAAGGAATGAGAACTCACACCAGTACAAGTTAATGTTCAGTGCTAGAGAGAATTTTTTTGAAAGTAATTCATACTTAGCATGCTGTTAAAAATTCATTTACACTTGAAATGGATAAGCCCTAACGTTTTCTGGCATGTTTAGTGGCCATCTATCACACAAGTACCCTAACTTCATGCCCTTCTATATAATTGAATGCCGAGTCTCAGCGCGATACTGAGGAAGCAGGGTAACTCAAACAGCAACTTCTTAATGTCCACAGTTAACATGTGCAATCGCCGGAAGTTATTGTCTGATTTACTCTTCAATAACAATGGGCGCTGCTAGCTTCACTGTTATTTTTAAGCCACAAAATTCAAAACTAGTGAATGAAAAATATAAGATTAATTTAATAACTATATCATGCATATAATAAATTATAATACATCTGTGCTAAATTTTCTATTGACTGATGATGGGAGAAGGAGGAATAAATTCTCTTATATTACCAGCCAACTTCAATCCCAAAACTACCTTTGTGAACTAGTTAGGCTTTTTCAGTCAAGCCCATTTCACCCCTCAACATTGTGCCTTAATCCTAACCCTGGAAATGTATTCCCTGCTGCTCACCAATGTGATATTTTCAATATCAGCTACACTTATGATCTATGAGCAAGGCTGTAAAAATAATTAAATTATAAGTACATTTCTGCTATGAATTCACATCAACTAGGAAGTGGACTCAGGCTGCTCAGATTAAATCTGGTTACTGCCAGAGGGGAAATTTTAAGTTACATTCAAAGCACATATTTTAGCAGAAGCAGGCAATTATGAGAGCACTTAAGATGGCTGCTGTGTAAAGTCATTACATCACTCTAGTGCATAGGAGAGTGGACCTGAGGTTGAAATACAATATTCTCAGTGGTACAGGGTTGAAATTTTTAGTTGGAGTTATGAATGATTTAATACCAGTGCCTGGTTAGAATATTTTAAATAAGGTAAAAACAGTAGGGCGGCACAGTGGCTCAAGGGCGGCACAGTGGCTCAGTGGTTAGCACCGCAGCCTCACAGCTCCAGCGACCCGGGTTCAATTCTGGGTACTGCCTGTGTGGAGTTTGCAAGTTCTCCCTGTGTCTGCGTGGGTTTCCTCCGGGTGCTCCGGTTTCCTCCCACATGCCAAAGACTTGCAGGTTGATAGGTTAATTGGCCATTATAAATTGCCCCTAGTATAGGTAGGTGGTAGGGAAATATAGGGACAGGTGGGGATGTGGTAGGGATATGGGCTTAGTGTAGGATTAGTATAGGTGGGTGGTTGATGGTCGGCACAGACTCGGTGGGCCGAAGGGCCTGTTTCAGTGCTGTATCTCTAAACTAAACTAAAAAGTTCCATTCCTCAAAGCTATACAAAGTATTATTTTCAAGTTACTTTCCCTACAACAAAAGGTCAAGAGGTTCTCTTGACATTTCTTCGCAGACAAAGATTTTGGGAAGGTTCTAGTCATCGGTTGCAGGCCCGCTGGTGGCTAGCCAGGCTTATCCGTGACCGGCAGATTCTCCCACAGTGGGTACAAGTGAAGATGTAGTCGCTGTTGGGGACAATTGGATCTCTCCTTCTCCTCCTTTTCTCTTTCATGCTGGTTCTTCACTTAGTCTCAACGGTGTCTGTAGCCCTCCTGACGTAGCATCTCCAGGCATCACGATCTATGGCCTAGGTTTCTCACTGGCGATGGTTGATGTGGCACACAGAGAGGGACTTCTTCAGGGAGTCCTTGAAACATTTGCATGGGGCCCCTCTGTTCCTTTTACCCATGGTCAGCTCTCCATACAACACGATCTTGGGCAGGCAATTGTCATCCATCCGGGCAACGTGACCCACCCAACGCAGTTAGCTTTGCAGGAGGCTGGCCTCGATGCTGGTGATGTTAGCTGTTTCCAGGACTTCAATGTTTGAGATGTGGTCCTGCCAGTGGATCTGGAGGATGCTGCGGAGGCAGCGCTGATGGAAGTGCTATGGAAGGCGTACATGACAGCGGTATAGGACCCATGACTCGGTGACATACAGAAGGGTGGTGAGGACTATGGCTTTGTACACTTTAAGTTTGGTCTGTGCTCTGAGGCTGTGGTTGCTTCACACACGTTGGTAGAATGTACTGTTTGCTTTTGACGGCCTTTTGTCCACTTCCTTGTCTATGGTGACATCAAACGGGATCTGTCTGTCTCCCCCACCACCCCCCTCTCTCTCTCTCGCTCTGTCTTCCCCCCCCCCCTCTCTCTCTCGCTCTGTCTCCCCCCCCTCTCTCTCTCGCTCTGTCTCCCCCCCCTCTCTCTCTCGCTCTGTCTCCTCCCCCTCTCTCTCTCGCTCTGTCTCCTCCCCCTCTCTCTCTCGCTCTGTCTCCTCCCCCTCTCTCTCTCGCTCTGTCTCCTCCCCCTCTCTCTCTCGCTCTGTCTCCTCCCCCTCTCTCTCTCGCTCTGTCTCCTCCCCCTCTCTCTCTCGCTCTGTCTCCTCCCCCTCTCTCTCTCGCTCTGTCTCCTCCCCCTCTCTCTCTCGCTCTGTCTCCTCCCCCTCTCTCTCTCGCTCTGTCTCCTCCCCCTCTCTCTCTCGCTCTGTCTCCTCCCCCTCTCTCTCTCGCTCTGTCTCCTCCCCCTCTCTCTCTCGCTCTGTCTCCTCCCCCTCTCTCTCTCGCTCTGTCTCCTCCCCCTCTCTCTCTCGCTCTGTCTCCTCCCCCTCTCTCTCTCGCTCTGTCTCCTCCCCCTCTCTCTCTCGCTCTGTCTCCTCCCCCTCTCTCTCTCGCTCTGTCTCCTCCCCCTCTCTCTCTCGCTCTGTCTCCTCCCCCTCTCTCTCTCGCTCTGTCTCCTCCCCCTCTCTCTCTCGCTCTGTCTCCTCCCCCTCTCTCTCTCGCTCTGTCTCCTCCCCCTCTCTCTCTCGCTCTGTCTCCTCCCCCTCTCTCTCTCGCTCTGTCTCCTCCCCCTCTCTCTCTCGCTCTGTCTCCTCCCCCTCTCTCTCTCGCTCTGTCTCCTCCCCCTCTCTCTCTCGCTCTGTCTCCCCCCACCAACCTCTCTCTCACTGTCTCCCCCCACCGCCCCCCCCCCCCCCCTCTCGCTCTGTCCCCTCTCTCTCCTTCTTTGTTTTCCCTTCTCTCCCGGCCCGCGCACCACCACCACTCCCACCACACCCCCCCCCCCCCCCCCCCCCACTCCTCTCATTGACAGTTGCACTGAGCGGGAGCGCTCAGCATAGCAGCTTTGTGGTTTGTCAGTTTGTTTAAAAACATCGCTCTGAGTTTCACAGCTGACAGCTGCCGAAGCAGGAACGGGCTTCTCAACATTGGACAGATTGGGTGTTTTCCGGCAGTCTTTTCAAAAAAGTCAGAAAACCCTGAATCTGCCCGATGTTGGGAAGCGCGTTCCTGCTTCAGCAGCTGTCAGCTGTGAAACTCAGTGCGGTGTTTTTAAAAAGGCCACTCTGCAGGAAGACAAAGGGAAATTTCCCATCTCCAGTCATGGAGCGTTGGCGAGGATAAAGAACGGCTGCAGGCCGGATGGACACCTTTGGCGGGTCGGATCCTGGCCTATTGGCTGTCTGTTGGACAACCCTGTTCTATAATAAACTGATAATTTTGTTGTTTATTAAAGAAACCTGGTTAGTATATTCTTTTCTGGGAAAAATAGAGTATATGATTGACTGTGTTAGTAAGTGGGAAAGTTTAAAATATATGTTGTGACCTGTACAGAAGTGGGACTAGAATAAACAGTGCACTCTTCCCGCCTCAGTCATAACAATGGGATGTGAACATAGTTGGCGAGGCCAGCATTTGTTGCCCATCCCTAATTGCTCTCGAGAAGGTGGTGGTGAGTCTCCTTCTTGAACTGCTGCAGTCCATGTGGCGTAGGTACTCTCTCAGTGCTGTTAGGGAATTCCAGGTTTTTGACCGTGTCAGTGAAGGAATTACGATACAGATGTAAGTCAGGATGGTGTGCGACTTGGAGGGAAACATGTAGATGGTGGTGTTCCCTTGTGCCTGCTGCCTTTGTTCTTCTAGATTGGTAGAGGTCACAGGTTTGAAAGATGCTGTCAAAGGAGCCTTAGCAAGTTGCTGCAGTGCATCTTGTAGATGATACAAGAATGTTAGCTGTGGCTCAGTCACAAGGTTCCAGGTTCAAGTCCCACTTCAGAGCGCAAAAATCATAGCTGACACTCCAATGCAGCACTCCTTCAGTGGGACCCTGGATTCCCCCTGCAGTGGGACTTGAACCTGGAACCTTGTGACTGAGGCGAGAATGTTACCAACTGAGCCACAGCTGACATTCTTGTAAGTCCAATGGTCATGAAAGGTGCTATATAAATGCAAGTCTTTCTTTTCTTTTACACACTGTTGGTGATGGAGAGAGTGAATGCTTAAGATGGTGAATGGGGTGCTAATCAAGCAGGCTACCGGTCCTGGATGGTGTCAAAATTCTTGAGTGTTGTTGGAACAGTATGCATTCAGCTAAGTGGGGAGTATTCCATCATATTTCTGACCTGTAACTTGTGGATGGTGGACAGGCTTTGGGAAGTCAGATGGTGAGAATTCCCCAGCCTTTGACCTGCTCTTGCAGTCACAGTATTTATGAGAATCAAACTGACAGGAGGATAAAAGATGCCTACAAATTCAGCCAGGACTGTGAGGAGTGCGTAGTCTTTAAATTTGCAATTAAACTTAGTTAATTGCGGATAAACTTTTAATAAAATGGCGAAGAAAAACAGTTTGTAAAAAGCTTACCAAAGTAAAACTAACAGTTTTTTAAAAAGGCGTGAGAAGCAATTTACTGCTTTTAAAAAGTCATGCATTTACAAAAGAGGTGGCAGAACAAAAGATAGATAATAAGTGTCACAACTTAAATTTACCTAAAATGAGGTGTCAACCTGGGTGATACTACAACACAGGACTACTTGCATGCCAAACAGCAGAAGCAGACTGCAATAGACAGAGCTAAGTGATCCCACAACCAACAGATCAGATCTAAGCTCTGTAGTCCTGCCACATCCAGTTGTGAATAGTGGTGGACAATTAAACAACTAACAGGAGGAGGCTCCACAAATATCCCCATTCTCATTGATGGAGGAGCCCAGCACATCATTGCAAAAGAAAAGGCTGAAGCATTCACAACCATCTTCAGCCAGAACTGCTGAGTGGATGATCCATCTCAGCCTTCTCCTGAGGTCCCGAGCATCACAAACGCCAGTCTTCAGCCAATTCACGGCTAAAGACACTGGATACTGCAAAGGCTATGGGTCCGGACAACATCCCGGCTGTAGTACTGAAGAGTTGTGTTCCAAAACAAGCCACGCCTCTAGCCAAGCCGTTCCAGTACAATTACCACACTGGCACCTATCCGGCAATGTGGAAAATTGCCCAGGTGTGTCCTATTCACAAAAAAGCAGGACAAATCCAATCTGCATCCAGGGAGCAATCCTGAAAACAAGCTCCCAAGGCTCATGATATTCAAACAACTGAACCTAAATGATATTACGCACTCAGCAAAACAAAAGTGTATTGCTGGAAGGCAAGTCATTGGAGTTGGGAATACTTCAGTAAATCAGGAGTTTCAGTCAGCCAAAGTCTGGTACAATGAGGCCTCAGTATATATTTCATAATAACTGATCCCTCCACCTCACCTTTTCTCACTAGTCCTCTCTCAAACAAACCCAATCCTTGTTGGTATTTACATCATTAGTGTAACTTTCCATCAAGATCAAACAGTTAAAAAAATAAGAGAATGGAACCAGGAGCGGATTAATCAAGATTTATCATCCCTTTACGGTCAAATAGCTCAAGACACACTCTTCAAACACACATAGATAAAACCTACTTAGGAGCAGCCACTAGTGAAAAGCATTCTTAAATATTTTAGGATATCTAAAGGACAGAATATATCTAAAAATAAAATAAAGACTTGGAGAAAATGCAAACTTTTCTAATTTCTATAATTATGCATAAAGAAAATGTAACTAAGCATCTGTGCCACGGAAAATTATATTACCGGCAAACAAAGTTATACAGATAAACTTTGATATCGATGGACTGAACATGTTAAGCACATACCCTAATCTTGCTGAGTTTCATCTGGATCTTTCGAGACACCAAGTTTGACCAGTATTTTTCACCCAAGAAGTTCCAGAAGACTCTCCCAAGCAATGCATTGACCCAAGCCACTTGTTGTTCTGTGTCCTCAATTGGACTGTTTGGCAACTGACATGCAAAGAAAATGACCAAGACTATTAAATAATTCAAAAAATGTTAACAATGAATAGTCACTGTTACTGTAATACCAAGAATATTACAGCTACCAGAGTGACAACATGGCTAATGTTTTATTATTAAAAAAATCTGATCAAAATTGCTATAACATTCATGAACTATTTCACTTTTTCCAAGATAATGTATAGCATTTTGATATCTAGTATGAGTTGGAATTATCAGACATAGCCAAAACAAATGCAAACACAAGCCCATCGGAACATCATTCTAATATTACACTGTTAGACTCCCCACTAGAAACCAGAGTTAAAATCGAAGATTCAGTTCTGGTCATATCATTTTGAGAGGAAAAGTCAGTGTGGGGAGTGGGGGAAATAAAGGAAAGACTGAACAGCTTCTCATCCTACACACATAGCCTTCCTAGAGCCAACCAAGAAGCAACATTGACAGCATTCATGATGATATCTGCAGGCTCAACTGGCCTGCTTTAATGTTGTTTCACAATAGTAATTTTTAAAAAAATAACAAAGGTGTTTTTGATTGGAAGAAAATTATTTTTTCTTACCTTATTATTAGCAGTGGGACTACTTTCTGCACTGCGAACAGGACTTAAGTTAGGACTGGAGATTTCTTCAGGAATGTACTTTGCCATGTACACAGTATAGTCTAGAAGCATTTTCTGGCGAACACCAGATGTGAGATCTTTCTGTTTGGACTGGGACATTTCTTCAACACTCCCCTTACTGCTGTTGCGACTATGTGTCAACATTCCCGACTGGCTATTGTTCCTACTGTGTGATGGCACAAAACCTGAAATAAAGCACAATTGATTAGCCATGTAAACACCGAGTTACTCTAAAAAAATTCTTAAGAGTTTTACATCCACCCTCAAAGATCAATTCTAAAATGTCTGAGGGTTCTAATGTACTCTGAAGGAAAGGGGAAAATGAAGTAAATAGTTGGAGTAGCAAGACTTCAAAATTTGATCTTAAGTGTGCTCCTTATTAAATCTATTACTGGAAAGTTCAAAATTCTGAATCTTCAATTATCTGCTGCAAATGTTACTGCTCATATCAAATGAAATTTTTTGCTGCGTTATTTAATGAACTGAACAGGTAATATAAAGAAGTGGAGATTCAAGACAGGATATTAATGGAACAAATCCATTGACAGTAAGGGAATGACAAACTGCACAATTATATTAAATATATGTACACTCAGGATTACAAGCTTTTAAAGGGTGCAATTCTAACGTACTCTGGACAGAATGTGACTGACAATTTACATTGAGTGTTTGTGCACAACTTTATTAAACTAAGGTCTATCCTTCGAAATAAAATGAACCAAGTCATTTACTTATGAAAATTGAATAGCATAGTTTCTTTGCTGCTTTCGAACTTCTCTAACTCCCTCCAGCCCTAAACCTTCCAAGAACTCTACGTTCCTTCAACTTTGCTCTTCTATGCATTTCCTTATTCCATTCACCCCATCTTTGGTGGCCATGTCTTCAGCTGTCAAGACCCTCAGTTCTGGAACTCCCTCCCTCAACCTCTATGCCTCTCCACCTCTTTCTCTTCCTTTAATACCCTTCTTAAAACATATCTTTTTGATAAGCTTTTAGTCACTCCCTCTAATATCTACTTCTTTGGGTCTATGTCAATCATTGCAAGATTATGCTTTTGTGAAGTCCTTGGAACATGGTTAAAGGGATAAAAGTGTAATATTTACTTAGTTCATGACTTCAATGTTGTAATTTTTAATAAATGTTCAAGTATAATACAATCCCCTATTCCTAATTAAAGAAGTCTCCCTCTGACCCATAAATTGAGAGAAAACATAGGTGTATAAAATGCCCCAATTCTTGCTTTGGAACTGTCAAATTATTCAGTCATGTGATGTGCCCTTGCAAGAGATACAAAGAAGCCAAGAAACTGAAAACATTCCAGTATGGCAACACCGGGCATAGGGGTGTGGATTTCAATTCAATGAAGTTAATGAGACTTTGGAAAGGTTCCAAAAATAAAACTTGATGGGCAGGAATACCCAGCAGCTTTTCTAGTGTTGAAGGATAGCTTGTTATGGCTCAAAAGAAGCAAAGAGGAGTTGGGGGCTCAGCATAACCAAATCTAAAGTTAAAAGTTGAGTTACCATTCCTCATATTGAAAAGGAAGACAATACCTAAGTAAAACATCAACTGGGTGCTCATGAGAGACTGCATCCTAAATGATAGATGTGCGAGGCCTTGGTGATGGATTGTATCAGGATTGTGTGGACTTATTGACTACTTAATCAAAGTATGATGAATGAGAATTCTAAAATATTTTTCTGCCACTACTATTATGCTCCACTTTGACATTTTCTGTACTACATTATTAAAGTAAGATGCTACATGCTTGATAATGCCAGTTTTACACCACAAATCCAACAGTTCAGTTAAGATCGATTCATTCATTCCTAAGCCTTTTGCAAATGAGTTTTTTGTATATACACATTATTGGGATTTTATTTGGAGGGAAATGTATGTATTGTACTCCAAGAGCTACAGTACTTAACAAAATGAGCAAGGGAAAGCATGGTAGCTTGCTCTATTTGAAAACTTTGCAAGTAAATCCAAACATAATTCTGTGTATTAGTTGGTGCATGTGTTCTGTTAACAGATTTACCAAGTTGTCTTTTGAACCTCCCTTTTTTTCCTCACCAACTTCTTCGTGCCATTTTCTCCTCTCGTCCTAAAGACTTTGACAATTGTTGTGTTGCTCTATTGTGGTCAGTAATACATTGTTCAAGTAGCTATTATTCATGTGTAAGCATTGATTTTGAGTGTAGGCAGGTCATTCAACCCTAGGGACATTAGAATAGAGTCCAATGCTACCCTCACCCAATATCCACACATAGAAACATAGAAAATAGGAGCAAGAGTAGGCCATCCAGCCCTTGGAGCCTGCTCCGCCATTCATTATGATCATGGCTGATCATCCAACTCAGTAACCTGTTCACACTTTCGCCCCATACCCTTTGAGCCCTTTAGACCCAAGAGCTACATCTAACTCCTACTTGAAAACATACAATGTTTTGCCTCAACTGCTTTCTGTGGTAGCGAATTCCACAGGCTCACCACTCTCTGGGTGAAGAAATTTCTCCTCATCTCAGTCCTGAAAGGTTTACGCCGAATCCTGAGACTATGACCCCTGGTTCTGGACTCCCCCACCATCGGGAACATCCTTCCTGCATCTACCCTGTCAAGTCCTGTTAGAAATGTATAGGTTTCTATGAGATCTCCCTCACTCTTCTGAACTCCAGCGAATATAATCCTAACCGACTCAATCTCTCCTCATACGTCAGTCCCGCCATCCCAAGAATCAGTCTGGTAAACCTTCGCTGCACTCCCTCTATAGCAAGAACATCCTTCCTCAGACAAGGAGACCAAAACTGCACACAATATTGCAGGTGTGGCCTCACCAAGGCCTTATATAATTGCAGCAACACATCCCTGCTCCTGTACTTGAATCCTCTCGCTATGAAGGCCAACATAACATTTGCCTTTTTTACCGCCAATTGCAACTACTTGCTTACCTTCAGCGACTGGTGTACGAGAACACCCAGGTCTCGCTGCATATTCCCCACTCTCAGTTCATAGCCGTTCAGCTAATAATCTGCCTTCCTGTTTTTGCTACCAAAGTGGATAACCTCACATTTATCCACATTATACTGCATCTGCTATGCATTAGCCCACTAGCACACAGATGCACTTCTAGCAGAATTCACTGGATAGCAGCCAGAAGCAGGAATCCTGATGAGTTCCCCATTATAATCCCAGAATTATAAATATAATTATAGTTCCCTTCTCAGCTTAGCTGAATCCACCTAACTCACCACAGACTGAAGCTGGGACCTTTTGCTCTGTCCGCCATCAATTACTCATGACATAAGCTTGCTCAGTCAATCATCAGGGTTAGGGTTAGGGTATTTAACCCACTAACAATGTATAATGAATTAGGGAACATGATAAACAAAGACAGACTGGAAAATTGCAGGGGGACAGATCGGTTAGGGGAGTAAGCAGATACATGTCAAATACAGTTCAATATTGGCTAATATAAAATCGTACATGTTGACACTAAGAGGAGAATTAAAAAATATCCTGAACAGTAAAATTCGCAATTGAATGGTGAAACAGAATTTGAAGGATGGAGATAAACAGATGTTTAAAAACAGGAATGCAGGCAGAAAAATCTAAAGGACAGATAGGATTCCAGGTTTCAATACAAGCCAATGAATACCAAAAGGTGCATCTATGAGACACTGATTAGACCACAGTTGGAATAATGCATGTAGTTTTAAAAAGGATATTGAAACCATGGAAAAGGTGCAATTCACATTGACTAAGCTGTTGCCTTTATAGGATACAATTATGATGAAAAACTTGGAAAACTAGGGCTGAATTCACTGTGATAATGAAGGTTAAGCATGAATCTAACAAAAGGATTCAAAATTCTGGAAAGGTTTGGGAGGATGAAGAGTAAAAGATTACTTCCACTCGTCTGTGAATTAACTTAATATTAGTACCAGAAGCACAAATGGGGGAGGACAGAACTATTTTCATGTAAAATATTATTAGAAATATGGAACACATTATCACAAGTGGCTACAGAAACCAATTTAATCACAACATACAAGAGGGAATGAGGGCATAGAGAAAAAGCAGGGAGTTTGGATTAGAGTAGGTCACCAATGCCAGCTCAGACACAACAGGCTGAGTGGCTTGCACCAGTGCTGAGATTTCCATGATTTTAAATGTGTGCCTTTTCCAACAAATTTTCAATAAAACATGTTACATCATATATATATATATATATATAAATAAACTATCCTTCCATTGTGATTTCAGTAGCAAAGAAAACATTGGTTCACCTGGTATGCCACCTGCTCCTAGACTGGCTGGTCGTTTAGCATCAACTTTCGATTTTGAGGCTGAAATTAACCTCCTGAACCATTCTTCCTTTTCTCTACCAGTCCTTCCAAAAAGATATAAAACTTGATCCTTCTGGCAAATTAGCTTTGCAGAATCTTGTGACACAGAAGATTTCCTTGGTTCCTCAAGAGCAGTTTCAACTTTATCAGCAGGAAGCTTTTCCTCCACATTTTCCTTCTCTGTCTGGGTCTTTGACATAAAGTCATCTTGTCTGGCAAGTTCAATGCAAATTGGGTACTTTTTATTCCATACTCTTTTCCTAGCCAGACCCTTTGGAACTAAATGCACCTGTTAAAAATGAAGGTTACCCTTTTACATTGCAATTTTTTATTTTAGTGTTCCTGAAAAATGGTATTCTGTTATCACAAATACATTAGTATAACTATTCCATTGAAGTTTAGCAACGTAAATCAAGACAAAACAAAAGGTGAAGAAAATCTCAGTCAGGAAATACTTCTCAGAAAGCATAACCGCCCAATAAAACAACAGAGTGTAGATTTTGACTTCTGGGCGGCCGGCCATAGCCTGCCGCTGGCTGCCCATGTCACAGGACCCTGACTTTCGTGTTAAAAGCAGCCTAGCACCTTCTGTGCTGTTACCATTGTCTGATTGCCTCCCACTCCATATGTGTCTCACACTTACTCCTTTATTGGTTCACTTACTTTCTACCTTTTACCCTTTTTAAAGGCCAGAGCAAAAGTAAGATGGAATTCAACATGTCAAAGTTGGGTATCAGGGTAAGTTTAAGATGTCAGGAATAGGCACAGAACGCAAACATGAGGTGCTACAGCATGCGTGAGAGAAATGGGGAAGTGAATGCGGGAAAGGAACACTAAGCTTAGGCTGGAGGGAGGAATTAGGTAGCTAGAGCTTCAGAATGGGAGATGCCTTTAAAAAGAGGAAATGAAAAATACACATTATACTCCTTCTACTCACTATCAATGGGGTTACACACGATTTGTGTTCCCTCCCCCTCTGTAGCAGGCTTTTCTGTCTGTATTTCGCCTCTCCTCACAATGGACTCTTTCCAGAACAGGGCCACTCTGTCCTCCTATCTGAACAGAGTGTGCATCAATCTTCCCGACCCACAGGCTTTCCTTTCTTTCCCGCTTTCATATGAGGTGTCAAACTAAGGCCCCATCTGCCTTCCATAAAATCCTATTTGAAGTAAAGCCTGGCTACCTGACCCGAACCCAACTAGACCCAAGTACTTGTCAGGTTCGGGTCAGGTTGAAATTCCAAGTCCAGCATTCGGGCTCGGGTCGGGTCAGGCTGGACGGTGCTGCTTCCAGGAAGTCACGGGATCAGGCTTACCCATGATTCCCCATAACTCCAGCTGCAGGAATAGCCTGCTGCCGGAACGAGAAAGGATATTCGTGTTGGGTCGGGCGCGAAAAAAAATTAAAGGACTCGGGCTCGGGTCAGGTTGGCTGTGGTCGGGTCAGGCCTAGGTCGGGTTTTAATTTTATACCTGAGCCAGGGTTTAATTAGAATAGCATGGGAGCTCTCCCGGCATCTTGGATAAAATTTATGTCCCCAACATCACTAAATAGTAGATTTGATTATTTACCTCATTGCTGTTCCAACAATTTCTCTTCCCTTTCTTCTTCAGCAAGTGCTTTTTTCGGTTCATTTACCCTTTCAACAGCATCTCTCTTCCTTCCCCAACTTCTTATTCCCAAGTATCAAATGGTTTCCCTGATTTTACTTTTAAAATGTGGGGAAAAAGGCAGAGCAGAGAGAAACTTACATTCTCTATCCTCTTAGTCACTCTCTATTAAATTTGTCAGTTTGTCGGCATATCAGGGAAAGGATACAAGTCTCAGAATCCAGGTATTTAGTTGCATCTTATAAATGCTGTAGGGCTTCTGAGAGACATCCATCTTGATCACCCATGCACGAATTTCTGAATCTACACAGAAGTTTCTCTCCAATTCCTACGCCAATTGTTCAACCCAATTCAACAACCTAAAGATGAAGTCCACACCTTTCACTGATCAAATGTGTTTTCCTATAAAGAGTCAGTGTCAGGACCATGCTGTGTGAGTTAAGTAGTTATTGCTCGTGTGAAGTATTGAGTTTACTGCACATTAATTGTCCATATATTTACACTCTGAAGTTTGAGATATAGCTTAGACCATCTGTGAAATAGAGCGATAATGCTACTATATTTAATTATCCTCAAATCAGTACATTTACAGGTCTTCTGGTACTCACTCACCTTACTGTCCAATAGGTCATAAATCTTCTGGCTGATGTACGTGACTGGCGTCTTGGCCTCACTGAAAGAAGCCCTTCGGGAAATATTTTTATTCGGTTTTGAAAGCCTTAGTACAGTTCCTTCAAGACGAATGAAGACAGAATGGGTCAGTGTAGCATGGTAGGTTTCAGGATCATAATTGTAAATTTCATTCATCCAGCCCTGTAGAGAAGAAAAATGTAGAATAAAAGGATTGCGTGAATGCAACTTCTTTAAATATACCAGTGACTTTGTTTGCATTTCCCTCCAATCAACTACATTCTGACATAAGCATCTAATTTACTACAGAGTAAAAACAAACGTTTTGCGGATATATGACATAAATGGGGCTTCTGCACTCTATGGCTGTACTGAGGCACCCAGAGGCAGCAGTATGATCAGTGTACAGAAAATCTAAAACAACCATTAGGTCTTCAACACGTGCTGCAAACTATTAGATGTTCCGCTACTGACATCTACAATTACGCATGGCAAAGCTTTTGTTATTGAACCTCTGACATAGCCAGAAAACATAAATACTCCAGTAACATTATACAAATCCAGACAGTTTTTCTTTGTACTTTGCTATTGTTATGACCTCAGTGAGACCATTAATGTTAAAACACAAGATATGAACTTGCAAAACCAATTTAAGGAACAAAGTGGCTCCTGACAATGCAGAGCATGCGCGGAATGATTGCAGACATCATCAATGTGTGCAAACATTTGCCAGCTTGCCGGTATGAATGCACACATGACATCACCACACAATGACATCCTCACCCCTCAATTGCTGTCTCCATTCACCTGAACGGTACACCGCTCCCTCCCACCATCCCTGCTTCAATCACCGCTTCACCCCGCTTGCTCCCCACCACACTGCTGCCTTCCCTCAGCTACTCGCTCCCACCACTGGCCGCTCTCCCCCTCACCCGCTTGCTCCAGACCTCGCCACTGCTTCCCCCCCACCCACACCCCCAATCCCACTCTCCGGCTGCTCACCCGGCCTCCACAACCCCCCCGCCCCCCCAGCCGTTAGCTCCAGGCTGCGCCGCTTCCCTCCTCTTGGTCACTCGCACCCACGTTGTCCCGTCACCCCTCACAGACCGTCTTGCTTCTTCGGGCAGTGGGGAACAATTGAATTTGGGAGTGGTCGAGAGGGAAGCGCGCAGCCTGGAGCACAGGGGTGGGGGGAGCGAGCAAGAGGCCGGAGAGTGGGGGATGGGGGGAGAAAAGTGCGGAGCGCAGTACAGACAGGGGGGCAGCAGTGGTGAGGTCTGGAGCAAGTGGCCGGAGAGTGGGAGGAAGCGAGCTACCAGAGCCAGTGGCTAAGGGAATGCAGCGGGGAGCCAGCGGCAAGAAGACAGGCACAGGTGGGAGCGGCAAAGAGAAGCGCAATGGTAGGCGGGAGCAGGGGACTGTTGGGAGGTGGGATGGTGGCAGCGATGGTAGCCATTGGAGGGGATTTTCGGGTTGAATTTGTTTTTTGTGATAAATTGAGCAGCGCCATCTTTAATCGCAGACAGTGACGTTTCAGTGGAAGAGGTTGCATTTGCGCATGTGCCAGTGCTGCACCACCTAGTGGTTGTGTTGTCAGCAAACGCAGCCTTTAAAGAATTACATAAGATTTCACCTTTTGAGACTTTTATTATAACAAATAAACTAAAAGAAATTCCCATTAACTAAACAGTACTTTGCAAGTAGCTGATACCCCAAATTACAGAGAAAGGTATTTTCTTTACTTATTAAAACACTTGAAGAGCACACTTAGACGTTACACGGTCCTCTTTGCTCACTTCTTCTGAGCACTTTTGACCTGGACCTTCATGAATAAGGCGATCCCTGGTGATCCTGCTGGTCTTTTTCTTCTCCATAAGCCTCAACTTTCAAAACAGGTACAAGTCTTTGCAGCTTTTCGCTGTATCAATCTTCTGAGAGCAGGTGTTCCCTCTCTCTCCCTTGAGGCTGCCACTGCTGGTCTTCTTCCAGTCTTCCTTACAGCCTTCCTCTGAGGTTGCCACTGTTGGTCTCCTTCCTTACAGCCTGTTTGCCTTCTGACAATCTGTTGAATTTATCTGGAATCAAAAGTCACTAGTCCGCAGGTCTGGTTACAGCAGAGTCACCTGGACTCTCCATTGTTTCCAGGTGTTAGCAATGGCAATTCACATGTAGAATTCTGAGTCACTGACTTGTTGTTTACGATCTGAAAGTCTGGAAGGGCAAAATCTGTTGTTCTTCAGGTTTTATGCACCTGCAGTCTCTGCTTTTCATAAAGATCTTTGATATGAGTTCTGTGTTGTCCTGGTAACAAGATTCCTGCCTCTTAAACAAAGTTGATGTGCGGTCATCTGACTTCTGACTCCATCTTAAACTTCTAAAAATCACAGTTTTTAAAAAGATAATCATGCTACGAAGTCCAGTGTTCATAACACTATGTTGCCAGCCCGAACCCATGACAAAGCTGGCTAAGAATTTTAAATATTGGCCATGCTGTAATTTTAACAAAATATCTTTGCAGTTCGATATTAGATTGTTTCAATAACCTATTGTCATTTTTTTCCATGTGGAAAGAGGTTGGGAGGAAAATAAAAATGGGCTGCTACAATTTGCTGCCAACTTGGACTTATAATACCAAGGCATTTGAGTTTTAAAAAGACAAGTCTAAAACACATGTATATCTAAAAATTTTGTTCTTTGATTGCTTCAGGACATTTTATATTTAGTAGGTGTAGTAAAATTTAAAATGCAAGTTGGTCAGAATTGTAAGTTTAATTTACTAAAAAATATAATCAGCAGTCTTAATCATGACTCAAAAGTATTACCTTCCTTCAGAAAACTTTTGATCATCATCTTCTCCTTTCTATGAAAGGTCTCAATACATCAATACAAAATGCATTCAGGGTATCTAATCATGTCAGATAATCTCACTGGCCCAGAATATACTGTAACCAGCGAAAGGACAGCAACCACTGTTCATTAGACTTGCCCTTGCCTGTTAAACTTCCATGAGCTTTTGCGTGGCAAGTTGCTGCAAATGAGAGATCAACACTACGTGGCACCTTCTACAGGGCATCTGGGACCTGTGCAAACAGATCAAGTAACTGTGCATCTCCTTAATTAATCAGATTGAAGAATTGTTAATGAACATCACAGAGTCTGAACCAGGAGGTGCGAGTTAGAATAGTGAATTCAATGTCAAATCAGGTACAGAAAGTGAAATAAACGGGGGAGAAAAAGGTTGAATTGAGAGAGAAAAAGAGGCAAAGTTTTTAAGAATTAAGAAAAATTTCCAAGAACAGGAATGAGACTGCACACTTATAAAATTCATTTTCAGTTTCAAAGAGGTCGTTTGGCAGTAAGACTTATCATGCTGCTAAAAAGGTTACTTAGACCGAAATGAACAAGCCCTAACTTTTTTGGGCACGTTTAGTCCATATTTACAAAATAAGTACAAGAACTTCACACTGTTCAATACATTTGAATGGGGAGCCAGATGGCGAGATGCCATTTTCATCCAGCTTATGACAGGGGCGCATCTAGGACAGGAACTTGCAGATTTTTGCATTAACTGTACTTGCCTAAAGTTGCAGTTTGATTTGCAAATAATAGCTTCACCGTTATTTTTACAGTAAAGTTTGGCCAACATCTCATCTACATTAAATTTTAACAGGAAATATAGTGCATGTATTGATTCACTTGCATTTTTTGTCATGCGTACTTTGGTTTAAAATTCAATTCAACATATCAAAAGATGGTACATTTATGGCAGTTTGCTTAAGATTCAAACCAATTATAATACTTGCAAAATTACTTTTGTAGCACAAAACCTATACTACTAACCATCTTAATGAAGTGTTAATCTATATAAAAAGGCTTCACCTATTAATTAAAGTCAAAATACTACTCCTCAAAAGGCTGGGAACATACCTGGAGTAAGAACAAAATCTTATAAGAAATACATTACAACTGTGATTTATTTCTTATTTCTTCAAATGCTTTTTCTGTTCATACTAGCCATATCACTTAGGGTTTTGTTTATTTGGAATTGAGAAAGATATTTAAAGAATGTAACTTTGAAGCAAGAAGCACAAGTATGATTTGAACGGAGTATAAATTATATTTAATTTAATTGAAGTTGTTTAATAATCAAAGTGTACCAAGGACCAATTGTTCCTTTTACCCACTTTTTTCCAGTTTAAGTCAAGCACTATACTGCTGGTTTTACTGTATTCATCAGGATTCCACACCCTCCTGTCAAAGAAGGCTGTAAATATTACACAGCGTTCATGCTAAAATGAACAGATTTGTTTTAAGATAATTACAAAGAATACAGTAAAACCAGCAGTATAGTATTGGACTTAAACATAAACTGTTTGAAAAAAGTAAAAAAAAATTAGTCCTTGGCACAATTTGATTAAACAACTTCAATTAAATCAACTATAAATCATACCCAGTTCAAATCATAGTTATGCTTCTTACTTAACCTTTCCAAAAAATTGAACAGGTTGGCCAAGCAGGCATTTGGTGTTTTGAATAGAAATGAACCAAAATGTGCAATACATCTACGAACTGGGCAGCAAATGAAGAAATATCAGCAAAAATGAAATGTTAAGAACAAAGTCAGAAAATCCTAAATAATATAAAACGCTAAAGAGCTGGAGTATCATTAAAAAAAGAGGCAAGCAGGGGCTGCTGGCAGAGCAAGAAGTAGGGATGTGAAGCAGGGCAGCAGAAGCTTGACCAGGAACCAGCAGTTGAAATATTGAAGAATGGAGCAGTAAGGGCGGAATTTTTTGTGTGTGTGAATGGTACAGGACCAAGCAGCCATTGGGCCGAAATGTTGAGTAGGGAGTAAGACTATCTTTAGGGAAAAATAGAATTGTAGCCCTTTTTAAATGGCCAGCAAGGCATCACAAAGTCCATTTAGTAGCAGGATGCAGTTGCAGCCGGCAAAAATGTGTTAATTTCTCCCTCCATGCCAACAGGTGATGCCATGAGAGAGCAAGGCTGATGCAGAATTGTGGAAAATCAACTGTGTGTCACAGTCAATGGTACAGCACAGCAACGGAAGAGGGGACCCAAAGACCCAGCTGTAGACAACGTTATTGTTTAAAGTGAAAAAAGTGTGGTACTGTTGTTTCCTATTTGTGGGGGAGACGGAGGGAACCATAATAGCCATTTCTGAAGCAAAGATGAAGAGTACTAAGCTTTTTAAAAAAGGCTTCATTTTCTTCTCCGACCCTTAGGTTGCTGAAGGCCAAGTGTGGATTCTCATAATGAGGTTTTTGCTGGAGGCAAAATCATTATTTTTAAAAATGTGAGGAAGCAGACAATGCCATCCGTAAGCATTTATATATAAAAGTCAAAATATTTTAAAGTTTTTTTTGAAAAAAAGAGATGCAGATAAAAAGTCAAAGTGGCAGAAAGAGGAGAAATGGGAAACTCGTCATATCACCATTTAGTGGTTATAATGCACAAAATTATGATGGACATTGGAAAATTGCCATTAAAAATATAACACTTGTTTTACATTATAAGTGTCATGATTTTGATGACATACCAATAATCATGACAAAGTTGGACAAGCAGCATACCAGTGAATAGCATGTGGCATTGCATGTAGTAAATCAGTGCATACAATCTTTCTCTTACTTGTCTAAGTCTTTGTGCTGGTTCTCTCTTTCTGGCCTTTTCTTTAGAATAGGTTGGGATGGGGTGGCAGGGAAGGGAACAAAGAACAGTACAGCACAGGAACAGGCCATTCGGCCCTCCAAGCCTGCGCCGATCTTGATGCCTGCCAAAACTAACACCTTCTGCACTTCCGGGGCCCATATCCCTCTATTCCTTTCCTATTCATATATTTGTCAAGATGTCTCTTAAACGTCACTATCGTATCTGCTTCCACCATCTCCCCTGGCAGCAAGTTCCAGGCACTCACCACCCTTTGTGTAAAAAACTTGCCTCGCACATCCACTCTAAACTTTGCCCCTCGCACCTTAAACCTATGTCCCCTAGTAACTGACTCTTACACCCTGGGAAAAAGCTTCTGACTATCCACTCTGTCCATGCCGTTCATAACTTTGCAAACCTCTATCATGTCGCCCTTCCACCTCCGTCGTACCAGTGAAAACAATCTGAGTTTTTCCAACCTCTCCTCATAGCTAATGCCCTCCAGACCAGGCAACATCCTGGTAAACCTCCTCTGTACCCTCTCCAAAGCCTCCACGTCCTTCTGGTAGTGTGGCGACCAGAATTGCACGCAATATTCTAAGTGTGGCCTAATTAAGGTTCTGTACAGCTGCAACATGACTTGCCAATTTTTATACTCTATGCCCCGACCGATGAAGGCAAGCATGCCGTATGCCTTCTTGACTACCTTATCCACCTGCGTTGCCACTTTCAGTGACCTGCGGACCTGTACGCCCAGATCTCTCTGCCTGTCAATACTCCTAAAGATTCTGCCATTTACTGTATACCTCCCACCTGCATTAGACCTTCCAAAATGCATTACCTCACATTTGTCCGGATTAAACTCCATCTGCCATTTCTCCACCCAAGTCTCCAACCGATCTATATCCTGCTGTATCCTCTGACAATCCTCATCATTATCCGCAACTCCACCAACCTTTGTGTCGTCCGCAAACTTACTAATCAGACCAGCTACATTTTCCTCCAAATCATTTATATATACTACAAACAGCAAAGGTCCCAGCACTGATCCCTGCAGAACACCACTAGTCACATCCCTCCATTCCGAAAAACACCCATCTACTGTTACCCTCTGTCTTCTGTGACTGAGCCAGTTCTGTATCCATCTTGCCAGCTCACCTCTGATCCCGTGTGACTTCACCTTTTGCACCAGTCTGCCATGCGGGACCTTGTCAAAGGCTTTACTAAAGTCCATATAGACAACATCCACCGCCCTTCCCTCATCAATCATCTTCGTCACTTCCTCAAAAAACTCAATCAAATTAGTAAGACACGACCTTCCCTTCACAAAACCATGCTGTCTCTCACTAATAAGTTTGTTTGTTTCCAAATGGGAGTAAATCCTGTCCCGAATAATCCTCTCTAATAGTTTTCCTACCACTGAGGTAAGGCTCACCGGCCTATAATTTCCTGGATTATCCTTACCACCTTTCTTAAACAAAGGAACAACATTGGCTATTCTCCAGTCCTCTGGGACCTCACCTGTAGCCAATGAGGATGCAAAGATTTCTGTCAAGGCCCCAGCAATTTCTTCCCTTGCCTCCCTCAGTATTCTAGGGTAGATCCCATCAGGCCCTGGGGACTTATCTACCTTAATGCTTTACAAGACACCCAACACCTCTTCCTTTATGATAATGAGATGACTGAGACTATCTGCACTCCCTTCCCTAGGCTCATCATCCACCAAGTCCTTCTCCTTGGTGAATACGGATGCAAAGTACTCATTTAGCACCTCACCCATTTCCTCTGGCTCCACACATAGATTCCCATCTCTATCCTTGAGTGGGCCAACCCTTTCCCTGGTTACCCTCTTGCTCTTTATATATGTATAAAAAGCCTTGGGATTTTCCTTAATCCTGTTTGCCAATGACTTTTCATGACCCCTTTTAGCCCTCCTAACTCCTTGCTTAAGTTCCTTCCTACTGTCTTTATATTCCTCAAGTGCTTCATCTGTTCCTAGCCTTCCAGCCCTTACAAATGCTTCCTTTTCCTTTTTGACTAGGCTCACAATATCCCGTGTTATCCAAGCTTCCCGAAACTTGCCAAACTTGTCTTTCTTCCTCACAGGAACATGCTGGTCCTGGATTCTAATCAGCTGACGTTTGAAAGACTCCCACGTGTCAGATGTTGATTTACCCTCAAACAGCCGCCCCCAATATAAATTCTTCAGTTCCTGCCTAATATTGTTATAATTAGCCTTCCCCCAATGACTACTCTTATCCTTATCCACAAGTACCTTAAAACTTATGGAATTATGGTCACTGCTTCCGAAATGCTCCCCCACTGAAACTTCGACCACCTGGCCGGGCTCATTCCCCAATACCAGGTCCCAAATGGCCCCATCCCTAGTTGGACTATCTACATACTGTTTCAAGAAGCCCTCCTGGATGCTCCTCACAAATTCTGCCCCATCCAAGCCCCTAGCACTAAGTGAGTCCCAGTCAATATTGGGGAAGTTAAAATCACCCACCACTACAACCCTGTTAACTTTACATCTTTCCAAAATCTGTCTACATATCTGCTCCTCTACCTCCCGCTGGCTGTTGGAGGCCTGTAGTAAACCCCCAACATCGTGACTGCACCCTTCCTATTCCTGAGCTCCACCCATATTGCCTCGCTGCATGACCTCTCTGAGGTGTCCTCCCGCAGTACAGCTGTGATATTCTCCTTAACCAGTAATGCAACTCCCCCACCCCTTTTACATCCCCCTCTATCCCGCCTGAAGCTTCTAAAGCCTTTAGCTGCCAATCCTGCCCTTCCCTCAACCAAGTCCCTGTAATAGCAACATCATATTTCCAAGTACTAATCCAAGCTCTAAGTTCATCTGCCTTACCTGTTATACTTCTCGCATTGAAACAAATGCACTTCAGACCACCAGTCCCGCTGTGCTCCGCAACATCTCCCTGCCTGCTCTTCCTCTTAGTCCTACTGGCCTTATTTACTATGTCCTCCTCATTTACTTCACTAGCTGTCCTACTGCTCTGGTTCCCACCTCCCTGCCACACTAGCTTAAACCCTCCCGAGTGACACTAGCAGACCTTGCAGCCAGGATATTAGTGCCCTTCCAGTTTAGATGCAACCCGTCCTTCTTGTACAGGTCCCATCTGCCCCTGAAGAGAGCCCAATGGTCCAGATATCTGAAACCCTCCCTTCTACACCAGCTGCTCAGCCACGTGTTTAACTGCACTATCTTCCTATTTTTAGCCTCACTGGCACATGGCATAGGGAGTAATCCAGAGATTACAACCCTAGAGGTCCTGTTTTTTTAATTTACTACCTAACTCCCTAAACTCCCCCTGCAGGACCTCATCACTCTTCCTGCCTATGTCGTTGGTTCCGATGTGTACCACAACCTCTGGCTGTTCACCCTCCCCCTTCAGAATGCCCCCTGTCCGTTCAGAGACATCCTTGACCCTGGCACCAGGGAGGCAACATACCTTCCTGGAGTCTCTTTCACGTCCAGAGAAGCGCCTATCTGTGCCCCTGACTATAGAGTCCCCTATAACTATTGCTCTTCTGCGCTTTGTCCCTCCCTGCTGAACAACAGTGCCAGCCGTGGTGCCACTGCTCTGGCTGCTGCTGTTTTCCCCTGATAGGCCATCCCCCTCAACAGTATCCAACAGTTGAGGGTTGCAGGCTGCATATCTTACCAGCAGGTGTAGGTGGGCAAGGAAAAGGTGCCACAAAAGACCGCAGGCTGTATTTTCAACTTACGGGTCTAGGGTGCTGGTCAATAGAGTCATCAGGTCAAGGGTGTAAGTGAGGATGACACATGGGAGGGAAACTTTGACCAATCTAAAGCAGCGGAGCTTTTTAGGGATAGGAAGACACTGGGTGATTGTGAACCACAGATGGTAGGTAGAAGGAAGTATCCGACTATATTTTGCAGGCCAGATTTTGGCCACAAATGAAGTTGTTTAGCTGCTCTGCTGCAGCATTAGTCAGTTGCTCAGCACCAGAAGCAGCTCTGATTGGACCTAATAGCGCTATCAGTGATGTGTCCAATGACCACGAAGAGAAATTGATGGAAGTTAAACATCCCATGTTGTGCTTAGCTCGCCCCATAATACTCCTATTTTAACTGTATAGTCAAAGTGAAGGACATGTCTGTGGCATCTCGATTACTTTCATGAAAGTAGAGATCTTTGAAGCAGTTGAGGCACTCAAGCCCAACATGACTGAAGGGAGGGTGAGCATTTTGGGCTTGTCAATTTCCACCCCTCCCACCCCTCAATTTGTGAAACTTCCAGCAGAGTCTACAAAGCGAGGTCTTGATCACCCTTTCACATGAACATGGCAATTCAAAAGGAGCAGGGGAATTCTTCTGATGCTCTGCAAACATTTATCTTGCAATTAACATTATTACTAAAACAGATTATCCATTTACCTCCTTACTGTACACAAATTGCCTGCTGTGGTACCTTATGCGAGAATGAACTTGAAGTTCTAGAGCCTTTCACATCCTCAGGATGCTTTACAGTCAATGAAGTACTTTTGAAGTGTAATCACTGTTGGAATGTCAGAAAAGCAGTAGTCAATTTGCACACAGCAAGCTCCTACCAATCATAATGAAATTAGTGACCAAATCCGTTTTAAGGCACTGATTGAGGCATGCACACACACACACACATATATATATATATATATATATATATATATATATTTTGGTCAGGACACTGGGCAAACTCCCCCGCTTTTCTTCCACTAGTGTCAGCCACCTGAAGGAACAGTTTGATGTCTCATTACAACAGTTACTACACTTCAAAAATACCTCATTGACTGTGAAGCATTTTGGAATGCCCTGAGGTCATGAAAGACACTATATAAATGCCTTTAAAGTACAGAACAGGAAAATTGCAAGGGACTCAATTTTTCTTTATTCGTTTGTGGGGCGTGGGCATCGCCGGCTAGGCCAGCATTTATTGCCCATCCCTAATTGCTCGAGAAGGTGGCGGTGAGCTGCCTTCTTGAACCACAGCAGTCCTTGAGGTATAGGCATATCAACAGTGCTGTTAGGAAGGGAGTTCCAGGATTTTGACCCAGCAACAGTGAAGGAACAGCGATATAGTTCCAAGTCAGGATGGTGTGTGGCTTGGAGGTAAACCTGCAGGTGGTGGTCTTCTCATGCATCTGCTGCCCTTGTCCTCTAGGTGGCAGAGATTGCAGGTTTGGAAGGTGCTGTAGAAGGAGCCCTGGTGAGTTGCTGCAGTGCATCTTGTAGATAGCATACACTGCTGCCACTGTGCATCAGTGGTAGAGGGAATGAATGTTGAAGGTGGTGGATGGGGTGCCAATTAAGCAGGCTGCTTTGTCCTGGATGGTGTCAAGCTTCTTGAGTGTTGTTGGAGCTGCACCCATCCAGGCAAGTGGACAGCATTCCATCACACTCTTCACTTGTGCCTTATAGCTGGTGGACAGACACTGGGGAGTCAGGAGGTGAGATACTCGCCGCAGAATTCCCAGCCTCTGACCTGCTCTTGTAGCCACAGCATGGATATGGCTGCTCTAGTTCAGTTTCCAGTCAATGGTAACCCCCAGGATGTTGACAGTGGGGGATTCAATGATGATAATGCCATTGAATGTCAAGGGGAGATGGCTAGATTCTCTCTTGTTGGAGATGGTCATTGCCTGGCACTTGTGTGGCGTAAATGTTACTTGCCACTTATCAGCCCAAGCCTGGATGTTGTCCAGGTCTTGCTGGAGATGGACATGGGCTGATTCAGTATCTGAGGAATCGTGAATGGCGCTGAACATTGCACAATCATCGAACATCCTCAATTCTGATCTCATGATGGAAGGAAGGTCATTGATGAAGCAGCTGAAGATGGTTGGGCCTAGGACACTACCCTGACAAACTCCTGTAGTGATGTCCTGGGACTGAGATGATTGACCTCCAACAACCATCTTCCTTTGTGCTAGGTATGACTCCATCAAGTGGACAGTCTTCCCCGATTCCCATTGAGTCCAGTTTTGCTAAGGCTCCTTGATGCCATACTCGGTCAAATGCTGCCTTGTCGTCATGGGCAGTCACTCTCACCTCACCTCTGGAGTTCAGCTCTTTAGTCCATGTTTAGACCAAGGCTGTGACGAGGTCAGAAGCTGAGAGGCCCAGAGCCTTTGCAATATCCAGTGCCTTCAGCCGTTGCTTCATATCACGTGGAGTGAATCAGATTGGCTGAAGACTAGCATTTGTAATGCTGGGGACCTCAGGAGAGGCAGAGATGGATCGTCGACTCGGCACCTCCTGCTTAAGATCGATGCAAATGCTTCAGCCTTGTCTTTTGCACTCATGTGCTGGACTAATGATCTGGAGACACGAGTTCAAATCCCACCATGGCAGCTGGGGAATTTAAATTCAGTTAATTAATTAGATCTGAAATAAAAAGTGAGCATCAGTAGTGGTGACCATGAAACTATTGGAAAACCAATCTGGTTCACTAATGTCCTTTAGGGAAGCCATGCTGCCTACATGTAAATCCAGACCCACAGCAATGTGATTAACTCTTTACAGAGCTCTGAAATGGCCTATCAAGCCATTCAGATGTATAGGGATGGACAATAATTCCTGGTAGGAGTGATCACTGCACAACTCTTGTGAAGACATTGAGGACACTCTTCATTGTATTGTGTGGCACTACCATTGTGCCAAATGGGATAGATTCAGAACAGATCTAGCCATCAGCAGCAGCAAAATTGAATTCCATCACAATCTGTAACCTCATGGTCTGGTATATTCCTCATCTACCATTACCATCAAGCCAAGAGACCAACCCTGGTTCAATGACTGCGGAAGAATATGCCAGGATCAGTACCAGATGTACCTAAATGATGCCAAATTGTTGAAGTGACAACACAGGAACATGTGCATTCCAAACAGTGGAAATAGCATGTAATAGAAAGAGCTCGTGAACCCAAAACCAAATGATAAGATCAAAGCCCAGCAGGCTTGCCACATTGAGTTCTGAATGATGGTGGACAATTAAATAACTAGCGGAGGAGGAGCCTCCATGAACATCCCCATCTTCAACAATGGTGAAGCCTGTCATGTGAATGCAAAGGACAAGGCTGAAGTGTTGCAACCTTCTTCAGCCAGAAGTGCTGAGTGGATGATCCATCTCTGCCTCCTGAGACCCACACTGTGATTGATGCCAGACCTCAGCCAAGTAGATTCACTCCATGGGATATCAAGAAACAACTGACTGGACTGGATACAGCAAAGGCTTTGGGCCTCAACAACAACTTGTGTTTTAGAACTTCTAGCCAAGCTTTTCCAGTACAGCTACAACAATGGCATTTAACAGATGAAGTGGAAATTGCCCAGGTATGTGCTCTCCACAAAAAACAGAGAAAATCCAATCCAGCCAATTACCACCTAGTTACTCTCAATCATCAGCAAGGTGATGGAAGGTGTCGACAGTGCTTTAAAGCAGCACTTATTCACTAATAATCTGGTCACTGCTGTCCAATTTGGGTTCTGCCAGGACCACTTGACGGCAGACCTCATTACAGTCTTGCTCCAAACATGGAGAAAAGAGCAGAATTCCAGAGGCGAGGTGACAGTAACTGCCCTCGACATCAAGGCAGTATTTGACAGTGTTGCATCAAGGAACCCAATAAAAGTGAAGTCAGTGAAAATCCGGGGGTATCATATCTAGCACAAAGGAAGACAGTTGTGGTTGTTGGAGGTCAATCATCTCAGCCCCATAAGATCGCTGCAGGAGTGCCACAGTGCAGTGTCCTAGGCCCAACCATCTTCAGCTGCTTCAATGACCTTCCTTCCCTCCTTCAAAAGATCAGAAATGAGGATGCTCGCTGATGATTGCAGAGTGTTCAGTTCCATTTGCAACTCCTCATACTGAAGCAGTCCGTTCCCACATGCAAGACCTGGACAACTTTCAGGAATTGGGCAAATAAATGGCAAGTAACATTTGCACCACACAAGTGTCAGGCAATGACCATCTCCAACAAGAGAGAATTTAATCATTTCTCCATGACACTCAATGACATTACCATCATCGAATCCTCCATTAACATCCTGGGGTCACCACTGATAAAAATCCTAACTGGATCAGCCGCCGTGCAATACTGTGGCTTCAGGAGCAGAACAGAGGCTGAATATTCAGTGAGTGACTCACCTTCTGACTCTCCAAATCAATAGCAACCTAGAAAGCACAAATCAAGAGTGTGATGGAATATTCTTCCCTTGCCTGGGTAAGTGCAGTCCCAACAATACTCCAAAAGCTCAACACCATCCAGAACAAAGCAACCCACTTGATTGGCACCCCATCACTTCCTTCACTACCAGTGCACTGTGTCTCCTATGTGCACCGTTTGCAAGATGCACTGTAGCAATTTGCCAAGGCTCCTTCAACTGCACCTACCAAATCCACGACCTCTGCCATCTGGAAGGGCATGGGCAGCAGATGCATGGAAACACCACCACCTATAGGTTCCCCCTCCAAGTCTCTCACCATCCTGACTTGGAAATATATTGTCATTCCTTCATCGTCACAAGGCCAAAATCCTGGATCTCCCGACCTACCTAACAGCACTGTGGGAGTACCTTCATCATACAGACTTCATCAGTTTGAGAAGGTGCCTCACCACCACCTTCTCGAGGGCAATAAATGCTGGAAAAGTGGGAGAAAAAAAGGCAAATAAATGTGAGGTTTGGACTCCACTGGATGTTCTTATTCATATTTTCTAACCTGTTTCAGTCAGGCGCTATGGAATTTTAGTACACCTTGGTCAGCATTACATTGTGTGTACAAGTTATGTGCAACCTATTTAAGCTACTGTAAGATGTTTGATTCCTTGTAATGACAACCCAGAATGGTCCTGTTGATGAAAACATGTATCTATTTCATGTAACAGTATTTTATAGCAGGTGGGTTTTTTTGTGTTGGTGATGGACAATAAGTAGTGCTCTGTATAAATTATGCAAGATTTCCTTGGCATGTATAATTTTTTTCTAGTTTACCTCCAGAATGAAGTGTCTATTAATAAAATGTTCAAAAAGTTGTTCACTTGACAATTCAAGAACACTGCCTTTTCCATTGGCAGAAATACAAATGGTAATATCGCAACCTTTTTTAAAGTGCTGCTTGTCTGCACTGAGTGCTGCTGGAAGGCACAGAGTGCAAAGCAGGGAGTTTGGTAAGTGAGGGAGCTCGGGAAGGAGGGGAACGATAAATTAATCAAGGAAAAATAAATTTCATTAAATTAATACAATAAATATGGCAAGACACGTGATGTGCCGCAGCTGTAGTATTTGGGAGCTCCTGGATGCCACGGCAATCCGTGCCAACCACGTCTGTGGTTAAGTGTCTGTGGCTTAAGGAGCTTCGGCTCAGAGTCACTGAGCTGGAGGCCGAGGTGCAGACACTGCAATGCATCAGGGTGAGGGAAAGTTACCTGCACACTTTGTTCCAGAAGGCAGTCACACCCCTTAGGTTAAGGTCATCTGTTTTGGTCAGTGGTCAGGGACAGGAGGGTGTCAAGTGGCCAAGAGGATCGAGAAGGTGGGAGTGGAATTGAGCAACAAGTTCGAGGTTCTTGCAGCTTGCCTGGACAAGAGCGAGGGCTGTAGTGTGAATAAGGAAACTGAACATGGCACCATGGTACAGGAAGTCGTTCAAGCGGGGATAGCAAAAGGAAAGTGGTAGGGGACAGTATAGTGAGGGGGATTGACACTGCAGCAAAGAGCGAGAGTTCAGAAGGCTGTGTTGCCTGCCCACTGCCATGGTTCGGGACATCTGCTCAGGGCTGGAGAGGAACTTACAATAGGAGGGGGAGGATCCAATTGTCGTGGTCCATGTAGGTACCAACGACATAGGCAGGACAAGGAAAGAGGTTCTGCATAGTTAGCATGAGGAGCTAGGCACCAAATTAAGAAGCAGAACCTCAAAGGTAATAATCTCTGAATTATTACCTGAGCCAAATACAAATTGAGATAGTGCAAATAAGATTAGAGAAACGAATGCGTGGCTCAAAGACTGGTGTGGTAGAAGTGGGTTCTGGTTCGTGGGGCACTGGCACCAGTATGAGGAAAGTGGGGGCTGTACAGTTGGGACAGTCTACACCTAAACCGTGTTCTAGTGAGCCAAATAACTAGGGAAGGAGAGAGAGTTTTAAACTAAATTGTGCGGACAAGGAATCAAATTTGGGAAGATGTGGTAAATCAAAGAGTCGAGACAAGGCAAGAGAGAAAGGGTATTAATATGGGAAAAGATAAATAGACCGTGACAGGAAGAGACAGTGACTACAAATCTAAGAATAAATCAGCAGACAAGGCTGAGGTTACAAAAATAATAAAAGGACAAAACTAAAGGCTCTGTATCTGAATGCACGTAGCATTCAAAACAAAACAGATGAACTGCTAGCACAAATAGAAATAAATAAGTACAATCTAATAGCCATTAGAGTCATGGCTGCAGGATGACAGATTGGGACCTGAATATTGAAGGGTACATGACAGTTCCGAAGGACAGGAAACTAGGAAAAGGTGAAGGGGCGACTCTGTTAATTCATGACGGTATTAGCACAATAGAGGGGGATGACCCAAGTTCAGGAAACCAGGATGTCGAAGCAGTTTGGGTCGTGATGAGAAATGATAAAGGCAAGAAGTCACTTGTGGGATAAAAACACAAAATGCTGGAAATACTCAGCTGCTCTGGCAGCATCTGTGGAGAGAGAAGCTTCTCTCTCCACAGATGCTGCCAGACCTGCTGAGTATTTCCAGCATTTCTCGTTTTTATTTCAGATTTCCAGCATCTGCAGTAAGTCACTTGTGGGAGTGGTGTACAGGCCCCCTAACAGTAACCACACAGTCCGTCCGACAGGGTATAAAGGAAGAAATAATGGATGTTTGTTAGAAAGGTATGGCGATAATCTTGAGGGATTTTAATCTACATATAGACTTGAAAAATCAGATGGGCAAAGGTAGCCTAGATGAGAAAGTCATAGAATGTTTTCGGGATAGTTTCTTAGAACAGCACATTCTGAAGCCAACCAGAGAGTAGGCTATACTAGACCAGGTATTGTGCAACGAGACAGGATTAATTAATGACCTCACAGTGAAGGCACCCCTAGGCAGCAGCGATCATAATATGATTGAATTTTACATTCAGTTTGAGAGAGAGGAGTGGGTCTAAGACTAGTATTTTAAACTTAAATAAGGGCAATTATCAGGGCATGAAAGCAGAGCTAGCAAAAGTGAACTGGCAAAGTAGGTTAATAGGATAGGTCAATAGAGATGCAGTGGCAGACATTTAAGGGGAAAGTTCAGAATACACAGAATAGATACATTTCAACGAGAAAGAAAAATTCCAAGGGGAAGACCCACCATCCGTGGTTAACTAAAAATGTTAGATAGCATCAAACTTAGCATTTAATTGTGCAAAGATGGGTGGCAGGTCAGAAGATTGGACAGAATACAAAAATCAAAGAATGACTATAAGATTAATAAGGAGGGAAAAATTAGTGTACGAGAGAAAGTTGGTGAGAAATATAAAGACAGATAGTAAGAGTATAGATATTTAGAAAAGAGTTAACAAAGTGAGCGTTGGTCCTATAGAAAGTGAGTTTGGGGAATTAATAAGGGAAAATAAGGAGATGGCAGATGAATTGAACAGATATTTTGCATCAGTCTTCATCATAGAGGATACAAGTAACATCTCGGAAATAGCAGCAAATCAGGAAATGGAAGGGATGGAGGAACTCAAGTAAATTACAATCACCAGGGAAGTGGTACTGAGAAAATAGTTGGAGCTGCAGGCTGACAAGTCCCCGGGTCCTGATGGACTTCATCCTCAGGTCTTAAAAGAAGTGGCTAGTGAGATGGTTGATGCACTGGTTTTAATTTTCCAAAATTCTTGCAATTCAGGCAAGGTTCCATTAAATTGGAAAATAATCAATGTAACTCCTTTATTCAAAAAGGAAGGGAGACAGAAAGCCGGAAACTACAGGCCAGTTAGCTTAACATCAGTCATAGGGAAACTGTTTGAAGCTATTAAAGATGTTGTAGCAGGGCACTCAGAAAAATTCAAGGCAATCAGGCAGTCAACATGGCTTGTGAAAGGGAAATCACGTTTAACCAATTTATAGGAGTTCTTTGAAGTAACATGTGCTGTGGATAAAGGGGGAAAATCGGTGGATGTACTGTACTTAGATTTCCAGAAGGCATTTGATAAGGTGCCACATCAAAGGTTATTGCAGAAAATAAAAGCTCAAGGAGTAGGGGGTAACATTTTGGCATGGATAGAAAACTAGCTAGCTAACAGGAAACAAAGAGTAAGCATAAATGGGTCATTTTCTGGTTGGCAAGATGTAACGAGTGGTGTGCCACAGCAATCAGTGCTGGGGCCTCAATTTTTTACAATTTATATAAATGACTTGGATGAAGGGACCGAAGGTATGGTTGCTAAACTTGCTGGTGACACAAAGATAGATAGGAAAGTAAATTGTGAAGAGGACATAAGGAGGCTACAAAGGGATATAGATAGGTTAAGTGAGTGGGCAAAAATCTGGCAAATGGAATATAATGTGGGAAAATGTGAAATTGTCCATTTTGGCAGGAAGAATTAAAAAAGCAGATTATCTAAATGGTGAGAGATTGCAGACCTCGGAGATGCAGAGGGACCTGGGTGTCCTAGTGCATGAATCGCAAAAGGTTAGCATGCAGGTACAGCAAGTAATTAGGTAAGCTAATAGAATGTGATAATTTATTGCAAGGGGAATTGAATACAAAAGTAGGGAGGTTAGGTTTCAGTTATACACGGCTTTGGTGCAACCAGATCTGGAGTACTGTGTACAGTATTGGTCTCCTTATTTAAGGAAGGATGTAAATGAGTTGGAAGCAGTTCAGAGAAGATTTACTAGACTAATACCGGGAATGAGCAGGTTGTCTTACGAGGAAAAGTTGGACAGGCTAGGCTTGTAAGTTCTGGAGTTAAGAGTAAGAAGCGACTTGATTGAAACATATAAGATCTTGAGGGGTCTTTTCAGGGTGGATGTGGAAAGGATGCTTCCTCCTGTAGGAGAATGTAGAATTAGGGGTCAGAGTTTAAAAATAAGGGGTCACCCATTTAAGACAGATGAGGAGAAATTTTTTCTCTGAGGGTCGTGAGTCTTTGGAACTCTCTTCCTCAAAAGACAGTGGAAGCAAAGTCTTTGAATATTTTTAAGGCAGAGGTAGATTCTTGATAATCAAGGGGATGAAAGGTTATTGGGAGTAGGCAGGAATGTGGAGTTGAGCTTTTACAATCAGATCAGCCATGATCTTATTAAATGGCAGAGCAGGCTCGAGGGGCATACTCCTGCTCCTAATTCGTACGTTCGTATGTAGATTTTAAAATTTCAGTTTACAGTGTTAGGCTGAATCCAACAATCTGGCTTGTGTTTAGTTTAGTCGAATAATGTATAGCAATGCATTGTCACATCTGTTCTCAAGAAATTACATGAAGTTTTAAATCTGCTCTTTATTTAGTTGTTGATGGTTATTAGAATCTGAAGCAATATTTGCATTTTGATTTGTTGACGTCACGATTTTTTCCATAATAAATTGTTTACTTGCCTTTGTTATCTCCAGACTTGACTGTTACAATGCACTCTTGGCTGGTCTCCCATATTCTACCCTCTGGAAACCTGAGCTCATCTAAAACTCTGCACAAGACATACCTGGGCAATTTTCCACAGTGCCGGGTAGATGCCAGTGTTGTTGCTGTACTGGAACAGCTTGGTTAAAGACACAGCTAGTTCTGCAGCAAAGTCCTCAGTATTATTGCCAGAATGTTGTCAGGGTCCATAGCCTTTGCAGTATCCAGTGCCTTCAGCCTTTTCTTGATATCTTGTGGAGTGAATCGGATTGGCTGAAGACTGAAGTCTGTGAATGCTGGGGATCTCAGGAGGAGGCCAAGATGGATCATCCACTCGGCACTTCTGGCTGAAGGTGGATGCAAATGCTTCATCCTTGTCTTTTGCACCGATGTGATGGGCTCCCCCATCATTGAGGGTGGGGATATTTGTGGAGCCTCCCCCTCCTGTCAGTTGTTTAATTGTCCACCACCATTCATGACTGGATGTGGCAGGACTGCAGAGTTCAGATCTGATCGGTTGGTTGTGGGATTGCTTCGCCCTATTTCAAGCTGCTTCCGCTGTTTGGCATGCTTTTTGGCATGTTCTTTGTTGTAGCTTCACCAGGCTGACACCTCATTTTTAGGAATGCCTGGTGCTGCTCCTGGCATGCCCTCCTGCACTCTACATTGAACCAGGGTTGGTCCCCCAGCTTGATGGTAATGGAAGACTGGGGGATATGCCAGGCCATGAGGTTACAAATTGTGGTTGAATACAAGTCTGCTGCTGCTGATGGCACACAGCACCTCATGGATGCCCAGTTTTGAGTTGCTGGATCTGTTCGAAATCTGCCCCATTTAGCACAGTGGTAGTGCCACACAACACAATGGTCGGTGGGACTTCATCTACACAGGGACTGTGTAGTGGACACTCCTACCACTGTCATGGACAGATGCATCTGCGACAGGTTGATTGGTGAGGACGAGGTCAGGTAGGATTTTCCCTCGTTGATTCCCTCACCACCTGCCGCAGACCCAGTCTAGCAGCAATGTCCTTTAGGACTCGGCCAGCTCGGTCAGTAGTGGCGCTACCGAGCCACTCTTGGTGATGAACATTGAAGTCCCCCACCCTTGCTACACTCAGTGCTTCTTCCAATTGATGTTCAACATGAAAAGCACTGATTCAACAGCCAAGGTTGGGGGGGGGGGGGGGGGGGGTGTTGCAGTAGGTGGTTAGCAGCAGGAGGTTTGCGTGCCCATGTTTGATCTGATGCTGTTAGACTTCATGGGGTCCAGAGTAGATGTTGTGGACTCCCAGGGCAACTCCCTCCCAACTGTATACCACTGTGCTAACATCTCTGCTGGGTGTGTCCTGTCCTACCTGGATGGTGATGGTGGTGGCAGGGACATTGTCTGCAAGGAATGATTCTATAAGTATGACTATGTCAGGCTGTTGCTTGACTAGTCTGTGGGACAGTTCTCCCAATTTTGGCACAAGCCCCCAGATGTTAGCAAGGAGGACTTTGCAGGGTCGATGGGGCTGGGTTTGCCGTTGTCGTTTCCAGTGCCTGGGTTGATGCTGGGTGGTCCGTCCGGTTTCATTCCTTTTATTAGACTTTGTAGCGGTTTGATACAGCTTTTTTTTTATTCGTTTGAGGGATGTGGGCATCGCTGGCTAGGCCAGCATTTATTGCCCACCCCTAATTGCCTCTGAGAAGGTGGTGGTGAGCTGCCTTCTTGAACTGCTGCAGTCCTTGAGGTGTAGGTACGCTAATAGTGTAGTTAGGAAGGGAGTTCCAGGATTTTGACCCAGCGACAGTGAAGAAACGGCGATGTAGTTCCAAGTCAGGATATTGCGTGGATTGGAGGGGAACGTGCAAGTGGTGGTGTTCTCATGCAGCTGTTGCCCTTGTCCTTCTAGGTGGTAGAGGTCGCAGGTTTGGAAGGTGCTGGTGAGTTGTTGCAGTGCATTTTGTTGTTGGTACACACTTCTGCCATTGTGCGTCGGTGGTGGAGAAAGTAAATGATGAAGGTGGTGGATGGGGTGCTTGATGGTGTCGAGCTTGAGTGTTGTTGGAGCTGCACCCAACCAGGCAAGTGGAAAGTATTCCATCACACTCATGACTTGTACCTAGTAGATGGCGGACAGACTTTGGTGAGTCAGAAGGGGAGTTACTCGCCGCAGAATTCCCAGCCTCTGACCTGCTCTTGTAGCCACAGCATTTAAGTTCAGTTTCTGGTCAATGGTGACCCCCAGAATGAGTGGCTTGTTCAGCCATTTCAGAGTGCATTTAAGAGTCAACCATATTGCTATGGGTCTGGATTCACATGTAGGCCAGACCAGGTAAGGACAGCAGAATTTTTTTCCCTAAAGACAATCAGTGAACTAGACGGGTTTTTCATGGTCACTACTAGACTAGCTTTTTTAATTCCAGTTTTATTAACTGAATTCAAATTCCACCATCTACCATGGTGGGATTTGAACCCATGTCCCCAGATCATTAGCCTGGGGCGGTGGGTTATTGGTCCAGTGACATTACCACTACGCCACCATCTCCCCTTATAAGTATGATTAACAATCCCAACTGACTTTCTAGAAACTAGCATGTTCCAATTATTGAAGAGACTTCAAAAGGCTTTTAGCAAAAATCAAGAGCCTGGTTTCAGTTTCAAAAGGTTACTTCCAGGACACAAATTCAATGATGCTGCTATATTTACTATTTAGATGGTATTTCTGACAGAGTGCCATTATTTCAGCTAAATTATTTCAATAAAATAAACGAGACTCAGCTTTCATTCACATGAATAATTCAGAAGCTGACACAATTCAAAATCTGTATTATTGTAGTAAGCTTCTAAATATATTAATAGATTGATAGCATTTTGCAGGATATGTCAGCTTGTTAGCAAAAAGTCTTAATCCTATTATTTCAGCTGAAAGCTACAAAAGGGTCAAAGATCTCATTCCCTAGCTTACTTCAAAAAATATTACTCTAACAACAAAAATAAGAACGATTTTCATAATGGAACATTAATAAGAAAACCAATTATACTAAACTGTCCATATTGTAACACTATTTGGGTAATAACTTGCATTTTAGGGGCAGGCGGTAAGCCTGTTAGGAGTTACGACTGAAAGCTTGGTCAAAAAGATTGATTTTAAGAAGATTTTTAATAAGCAAAGAGACAGAGGTGGTGAAGTGGAGTGGTTTAGGAAGGAAATATCAGAAAACAGGAACACGGTGGCTGAAGGCTCAGTGACCATGGCGGGACAAAGACAGGGAACGTGATGCACCAAAAGTCAGAGTTGATGGATAAGAAGGAACATATAGCCAGAAAAGGTTGTAGAGCTAGGGTGAGCCATGCAGAGATCTGAAAAGTAGTCTGAGGATTTGAAATTCAGTGCACTGTGGGGCAGAAAACCAGTGCAGATCAGTAAAGACAGGAATGACTGACAATCTGGCCTTAGTATAACACTGGCTAATTCTGAACAAATTGAAGTTTGCATGAATGGTGCCAAGACTCTAAGCTCTGAAATTCCCACCCTAAACCTCACTACCACTCTTTCTTCCTTTAAAATTTACCTCCTAGACCAAGAATTTGGTCATCTGCTCTAAATCTCATGCGGCTTGATGTCAAATTTTGTTTGATAGCACTCCTGTAAAACACTTTGGAATGTTTTACTACATTAAAGGCACCATATAGATACAAGTAATTGTGATTGTTGGGTAGCTGGCAAAAAGGCCATTGAAGAAATTTATTTCAGCAGGAATGGACTTTGGAGTTAGTGTAATGCATTGGTAAGTAAACAGTTTACGTGTTATTACCTTTGAGGGGCCAGAAAGTAGCAGGGGCTGATTGTAACGCTGCGCGACCCCCTGCCTCGCAACTGTTCCCGCTCCAGCCTGGCAGAAATCAGGCTTGGCAGAGGGGTGGGGAGGGCACAGTCAAAACTGAGAAGAGGCTTACTAATTCCTTGCCTGCCCCGATCTGGCTGACCACAATATTAAATTTCAGACGGCAAGGATACCTGCCTAAAGTCAGTCCACATTTACATGCCGCTAGCGGACTAACCAATCAAAAGGGTTAGCAAGTTGCCCAGTTGTGTATTTAAAAATAAAATTATTCAATATGGGAAATGCAGACGTCTGTATTTATTGCTCATCTCTAGTTGCTCTGAAGTGATGGTGGTGGGCCTTTTTGAACTACAGAAGCACTTTTGGTGATGGGGCTTCCAGAATGTTATTAGGTAGGGAATTCCAGGAAGGAGTGGTAATATACGTCCAAGTCAGGATGATGTATGACTTGCAGGGGATTGGAGTAGATGGTGTTCCTATGATCTTGCTGTGTTTGCCTTTGGTAATGTGGGTCGAAAAGCTGGAAGCTGCTATCGAAGTAAGCTTGGTGAGTTATTACAATGCATCATGTAGACAGTGCGTACTACAACCATGGCAAAATGATGAACGAGTAGATATGAGTCCAGCACCAAGGATGCTGATGCAGTGGATTGCTCTGTCCAGGATGGTGTCAAGTTCGAGTGATGTAATAACTACACTGAGTGTCATTCACCAAGTGAATAGTGAACATTCCACCACTCCTAGCTTGAGCCTTATTAATAGTGGAGAGGCAACGTGGGGTCCAAAGAAGAGCCACTTGTTGCAAAGTATTAAAAGCAGAGCAAAATACTGCGGATGCTGGAACTCTGAAATGAGAACAGAAAGTGCCGGAAATACTCAGCAGGTCTGGCAGCATGTGTGTAGAGATGTACACAGATGCTGCCAGACCCGTTGAGTATTTCCGGCACTTTCTGTTCTCATTTCTGCTGCAGAATACTGCGGTGTGGAAAGAACCAACCTAATTGGTCCAAATTCAAGCATCCTCAAAGTAGGGGCTACTTATTTCTGCACAGTCTAAAGCAGATGACATGGATTAGGGTATCAAGCTAAAAATGATTTTTTTTATATGGCAAGTTTTTTTTATTGGTTCATGGAATGTAGGTGTCTATAGCAAGGCCAGCAATTATTGCCCGTCCCTATTTGCCCTTGACTCGGTGTCATATTTTGTTTTATAACACTCCTGTGAAGGGCCTTGGGACGTTTTATGTTAAGGCACAATACAAATATAAGTTGCTGTTCTCGAGGTGGTGATGGTGAGCTGCCTTCTTGACCGCTGCAGTCCATGTGGTGTAGGTACACCTACAGTGCTGCTAGGGAGGGAGTTCCAGGATTTTGACCCAGCGACAGTGAAGGAACTGTGATATATTTCCAAGTCAGGATGGCGTGTGGCTTGGAGGGGAACTTGCAGGTGATGGTGTTCCCATGTGTCTGCTGCCCTTGTCCTTCTAGGGGGCAGAGGTCGTGGATTTGGAAGTGCTCTCGAAGGAGCCTTGGCGAGTTGCTGAAGTGCATTTTGTAGATGGCACACACTGCTGCCACTGCACACTGGTAGTGGAGTGAGTGAATGTTGAAGGCGTTGGATAGGGTGTCAAACAAGCAGGCTGCTTTGTTCTGGATGGTGTCAAGCTTCTCGAGTGTTGTGGGAACTGCACTTATCCTAACTTGTGCCTTGTAGATGGTGGACAAGCACTGAGGAGTTCAGGTGGTGAGTTAATTGCTGCAGAATTAACAGCCTCTGACCTCCTCTTATAGGCAAAGTATTTATATGGCTGGTCCAGTTAAGTGTCTAGTCAATGGTAACACCCAGTATATTAATGGTGGGGGATTCAGCGATGGTAATGCAGTTGAATGTCAAGGAGAGATGGTTATATTCTCTCGTGTTGCAAATGGTCATTGCCTGGCATTTGTGTAACATGAATGTTACTTGCCACATATCAGCCATGCCTGCTGTGTGCTTCATTGTGAGAGGAGTTGCGAATGGAACTGAACACAGGGCAATCAGTGAATGGTCCCCCTTCCACTTTTATGATGGAGGAAAGGTAATTGATGGAGCAGCTGAAAATGGTTGGGCCTGGGCCACTATGCTGAGGAACTCCTGCTGCGATGTCCTGGAGCCGAGATGATTGGCCTCCAACAACCATCTTCCTTTGTGCTAGGTATGGCTCCAGTCAGTGGAGAGTTTTCTACCCAGTTCCCACTGACTTCAATTTTATTAGGGTTCCAGTATCAGGAACATGTTGTAACTTCATCTTTAGTTAAGTTAAGGGCAAGAAAACCAGCACTGTTGGACAGAAATTGTTTGAACTGCTTAAGTTTCCATTCCAACGAAATCTTACAGATAAAACGTATTTGCATATTGCTGAGAGAGAAACTTTCCAAGAACTAGCGCACAGAGGGTTTTAGACAATTTTTTTGCATTAAATAATATTCCTTGATACATTTAAGAGTGGTAACCTGGTGCAGTTTTATTAATGCAGCTGAATGTATGTTTATTACAAAAAGCAAGCATTTTTGATAAGTGTCCAACACCCATAAGTAACCTGATTTTAATTAACTGAAAATGATTTTAAAAACTACCCAATCATTTTACTAGTTTCATTAAATATTTTAATATTTAAAAGGTGCCCTTGCGCCTAAAAATCAGCTTAATTTTAAGAGCCTTCTCAAAAGCCCGCAAACGGGTGCAAGGGGAAACGTGCCAATTATTAATTTGATCTGGGAACATGGCTGGCTTCCAGTGCAATGTTCTTTTAAAGCAGCACCAAAAGAAATCTGTAAAACAAAAATTGACTTGCACTAGACCCAAGTTGCGTTTGAAATTCCTCTATCTTTTGCACTGATTTGGCCAATTTTGAGTGAACTGCACTCTAAGGTAGTGGCGCACTGGAAGGGGGAGGTGGTGGCTTACTGGTATTGTCACTGGACTAGTAACCCAGAGACCCAGGTATTGCTCTGGGGACATGGGTTCGAATCCCACCACAGCAGAAGGTGGAATTTGAATTCAATTAATAAAATCTGGAATTTAAAGCTAGTCTAATGATGGCCATGAAACCATTGTCGATTGTTGTAAAAACCCATCTGGTTCACTAATGTCCTTTAGGGAAGGAAATCTGCTGTCCTTACCTGGTCTGGCCTACATGTGACTCCAGATCCACAGCAATGTGGTTGACTCTTACATGCCCTCGAAATGGCCTAGCAAGCCACTCAGTTCAAGGGCAATTAGGGATGGGCAATAAATGCTGGCCTGGCCTGCGACGCCAACATCCCATGAATTAATTTTTTAAAAATCATCTCATAGAAACTCTATCCCAATGTACCTCAAAGAACACAAATCTGGCTTTTTTTTTGCCAGTAGTAATAGCAGCAATTTCTCATTAAAATATCCATAACCCAAGTTTCACAGTAACTCCTGTATGTACAAAGCTTATTATTCGGATGAGCTGAAAATAACTGAGCTATCCTCATCTACGAGAATCTATCAGCAACTGTAGAACTAAAGTAGTTGACAGACTGAGTTTAACTTCATTAGACAAATTCAGCTGAATTTAAAATCAACAAGGACAACTTAATTTTTGCAAAATTGACCTGAAGTACCTAAATATACTCAGATGCAGATATTAAATCTTTGACATGACCTACTAGTACATTTACTCCTTTTTGGTATTTAGAAGGGTTGAGCTAGATCAGATTCAAGAAGAAATGGCTACAGGCTTAATTTCTACAATGGATTGGGGGTGGGGAAGAATTGGTGTACCAAAACGGCAAATAATATTAAAATTCTACTGATTGACCTATATTCAAAATTCAAGTCATTCTTAGTGTGTATAAAAAGTTAAAACCAGCTTGACTGCGTCCTAAAGAATCAAAATTACATTTCAAGGACAGTCTTATCTAAACATTGAAAGCAGTATACCTACATGAATGGATATACATTGCACAAACATTAAAGATGGTGAAAAATTTTACAGACAAAATATTTCATGCTGAAGGATTTGCATTAGGCATGTAATCTGAAAGCATAATGTTTAAATGCAAACCAAATTCCAAAGAGTAAAGTATTCCCACCTTAAATATTTCTGGTTCCTTTATATCCAGCGGCTCTGTAGTTAGATGTTCAAAATGAATCCTTCTCTGTGACTGTTGATAATCCCTTGACTTTCTTGGGACTAACAGCCAAACAATACCAATTGCCATCATAAATCCACAGCCAATGCCTAGGAATAGCCCACTTAAATAACTTGGCAGAGGCAGCACTAAATAGGAATATACAAGCATGGTAAAGAGTAATAAAGTCTTAAATGGAACTTCAGGTGGCTGTACTTCAGACTCTGTTTCATCTTGCCCTAATACTTTATTTTCTTCTTCAAATGCTTCTTCTCCAGTTAGAGGTTCTATAGCTTTATCCACAGCAATCTCTTCCTCAGTTTCTATCTCAAATTCTTCAAGGTACATGTCACAGTAGTCATCTTCTTCTTTGCTAGCAAGTACAGAAAGTGAACATTTTTCTAGGCCTAGGGAAGATGCCTTCAAAGAAATTTCCTTTGTGGTCCCCAGTGAGCACTTAGCGTTCCCCTCTTTTGATGGCTCATCTGTGGGTTTAGAACTACTAGTACTTGGAATGGAATCTTTTGTTGAACAGTCCTCATCAGAATCATATTCTTCCTCTTTAATGCTATAGTTGTTGTTGCTTTCCAAGTGTCCATTTAAACTAGCAAGAGTGGAAAGTTCTGTTGCACTGCATGATAAGGCCTTATGCCGAAGGCTACTGGTCTCATCACCAATTATCTTGTTCAGAAGTTGTAAGGGTTCATAAATAACTTCTGAAAGTCGTCTTTTAGTGTCTTCAATTCTAGCCTCCACTTCAGTTACTTTAAAAAATGACCTACCTTCTGACGGAGAGGTGATTGGGGAAGAAGGTGCAGTCTTCGAATCCCCTCCAGTGACACGAGGTTGAGTAAACTGTTTGAAGAGATGCAAGTTTATTCGGGAATCAGAGGTCCTAAATGGAACAGATTCAGATTCTTGTTTTGATGTGTCGGTTGACAGAGATTTAACTAGTGTTTTCATTAAGTGCCTTGTCCTTAAAGGGGTTGTGGGTTCTTTTGGTTCTACTTCTGTTGAAAGAGATTTTACTAAACTCATAAATGGCTTTGTGCTCGTCATGGAAGATGAAGGGACAACAGAGGGCACAAAAGATTTAGGTGGAGAATCAGATGCAGAAGTTGAAATTGTAGTTCTCACCTCTGGAGACAAAGTGGCAGAATCCAGTGGTTGGGCTGCTACTGAGAACAATGGTAACGCAGTAGTAGTAAGTGATGCAGAAGGCAATGTTACTGATGGTTCCAATGGTTCCGAAGAGGTAATTGCCGATGAAGATGGAATGGAAACTGTAACTGAAGTTGATGTTGCTGACATACTTGATGAGGTAGCAGGCTCTGATAAAAGTTGGCCACCATGTTCACAAGTACCTTCTTTGTCTTCAAGTCCTGGTACAAAATTTTGGTCTTTCACTGCTTCATGAAGAGTTGTGGAGGAATCTTCAAATTCTTCCTCCTCTTCCTCCTCCTCCTCCTTACCAAAGGCAGAAAAGTGTATAGTGATGGTCTCTCTAGAAATAGAGCGTTGAACCTGAACTTTTGGCGTTGACGACATAGAAATGGCTCTTTCTGCATGGCCACTGCTCTGACTTGTCATTGCAGTCTTGCGTAAGTATCAGGCTAAAAACAGAAAAAAAATGGATAAATTACAATCTTTTAAAAAAGAAATCCACGATACAAATCACTACAAGAAAAACCTTGGTTATAATTTGCAAAGTTGATTTCTGCCAATTCTTAGAAAGGTCCATTCTCTAGGTTTCATCCTGTAACTTAGTCACACCAAAACAAATCAGTATTATTGCTGGTACAAAGTGCAGCACCGAAATTGCCACGATGTGTTAGAAACAATTTCAGAACATATGCCAATTTATTAAAGATGCAATGCATTCTGCAATGGGCAACACATGCCAAGCAAACCTTGGAAGCTCCAAATGCTGAATCTGTAAATAAGTAAAACAAATTCTAAAAGTTTTTGTGCAAAATCCTAATTGTTTTCCATTAAGCTAAGTTTTACAATGTATCTTTGTACTGAAACTAGGTTGCATGTGTTTCAGTTTTTCTTTTAAAAATAGGTTTGCGCCCACCCTATTTTCCACTAAATCTATTATATGGAGAAATCCTGTTTTAACTGCATCCCTTTGTTGGTTCTTTCTTCCCAAACACCAAACCTACCTACAAACTTCAAATTGAAACTACAAATAATTATCTTAATTATAGCTTTTATATCTGTATGAAGGAATGAATGGAAGTAGAACTACACTTGGTTTTCCAATTAGTTCAGTGGCATTAAACATATTTAACATATGGCATTATCCATCATAGACTTAGCAGGGACTAGATCCCAGAATTGCAAAACACTGTAGCTACTAGTATTACTATAGTACTGTCCAGTTTAGCTCAGTTGGTAGGCTTCCAAACACAGTTATAAGATTGTGTATTCAAGCCCTAGTCTAGGACTTCAGCAAATAATCAAGGCTGTCACTATTTAAAAAGCAGCGCATTCTCCCACTTAAGAACCATCAAAAACATATCCACTAGTCATTCATCTCATTTGATATTGGCTACCATATTGGTCTCCATGGAATGTCCTTGCAGATGTGATACTGTTCTAAAAAGGTGCACGATCTTCCTTCACTAAATAGTTCTGCATTCTGTAATTTGGCAGGGGGATGGGCTAGAGTGGAGCTACAGTACTGGGAGTGATGCACAGTCAAATATAGAAGAGAAACTGAATGCAAGGCTGGATTGCATCTATTTTAATGCAAGGAGTCTTACTAGTAAGGCAGATGAATTGAGGGTGTTGATTAGCACATGGGATTATGATATTATTGCTATCACAGAGACATGGTTGAGGGAGGGGCAGGACTGGCAGCTCAATATTCCAGGGTATGGAATATTGACAAGACAGGAGAGGGGGTAAAAGAGGAGGTGGCATTGCACTGTTGATCAAGGAGTCAAATACTGAAGTAAGGAGGGATGATATTTTAGAAGGTTTCTCAAATGAGGCCATATGGGTAGAACTTAAGAACAAAAAGAGGGGCAATCACTTGGCTGGAAGTGTAGGATAGAGGCCTCCAAACAGTCAGGGACAGATAGAGCAGCAGATATCCAAAGCTCAGGCAAATCTCAGAGAGGTGTAAAAATAATAGGGTAATAACAGTAGGGGATTTCAACTTCCCCAATATCAACTGGGATAGTCTTAGTGCAAAAGGCTTAAATTTTATTTATTTTTATTTTATTTCGAGATACAGCACTGAAACAGGCCCTTCGGCCCACCGAGTCTGTGCCGACCAACAACCACCCATTTATACTAACCCTACAGTAATCCCATATTCCTTACCACCTACTTACACTAGGGGCAATTTTACAATGGCCAATTTACCTATCACCTGCAAGTCTTTGGCTGTGGGAGTAAACCGGAGCACCCGGCGAAAACCCACGCTGTCACAGGGAGAACTTGCAAACTCCGCACAGGCAGTACCCAGAATTGAACCCAGGTCCCTGGAACTGTGAGGCTGCGGTGCTAACCAATGCGCCACTGTGCAGGGGGCAGAATTCTTAAAATGCATACAGGAGAGCTTTTGAGCCAGTACGTAGAAAGTCCTACAAGAGAAGGGGCAGTACTGGACCTAATCCAAGGGAATGAAGCTGGATAATCAGTAGAAGTGACAGTGGGGGAGCATTTTGGGGATAGTGACCATAACTCTAAGATTTAAGGTAGTTATGGAAAAGGACAAAGATGGACCGGAAATAAAGGTACCAAATTGGGGGATGGCCGATTTCAATATGATAAAACAGGATCTGGCAAAAGTGGACTGGGTGCAGCTACTTGTAGGAAAGTCTACATCAGACCCAGTGGGAGTCATTCAAAGAGGAAATATTGAGAGTTCAGAGCCAACATGTACCCGTTAAGGTGAAGGGTAACACCAACAAGTCCAGGGAACCCTGGATGTCAAGAGATATAGAGGATTGGATCAGGAAAAAAAAAGGCTTATGGCAGATTCAGAGTGCTGAAAACAGTGGAGGCACTAGAGGAGTATAAAAAGTGTAGGGGGGTACTTAAAAAAGTAGTTAGGAGAGCGAAGGGACATGAAAAAACACTGGCGGGCAAGATAAAGGAAAATCCTAAGGTGTTTTATAAGTATATTAAGGGCAAGAGGATAACCAGGGAAAGAGTAGAACCCATTAGGGGCCAAAGTGGCAATCTGTGTGTGGAGCCAGAGGACATAGGTGATTACTTTTCATCTGTGTTCACAATGGAGAAGGACGATATAGGTGTGGAGATCAGGGAGGAGGATTGTGATATACTTGAACATATTAGCATTGAAAGGGAGGAAGTATTAGCTGTTTTAGCGAGCTTAAAAGTGGATAAATCCCCAGGCCCGGATGAGATGCATTCCAGGCTGTTATGTGAAGCAAGGGAGGAGATAGCAAGGGCTCTGACACAAATTCTCAAATCCTCTCTGGCCATAGGAGAGGTACCAGAGGATTGGAGGACAGTGAATGTGGTACCATTATTCAAGAGGGGTAGCAGGGATAAACAAGTAATTACAGGTGGGTGAGTCTAACATCAGTGGTTGGGAAACTATTGGAAAAACTTCTGAGGGACAGGATTAATCTCCACTTGGAGAGGCAGGGATTAATCAGAGATAGTCAGCATGGATTTGTCCGGGGGAGATCGTGTCTAACTAACTTGATTGAATTTTTCGAGGCGGTGACTAGATGTGTAGATGAGGGTGAAGCAGTTGATGTAGTCTACATGAACTTCAGTAAGGCTTTTGATAAGGTCTTGCATGGGAGATTGGTTAAAAAGAGCCCATGGGATCCAGGGCACTTTGGCAAATTGGATCTAAAATTGGCTTAGTGACAGGAGGCAGAGGGTGATGGTCGTGGGTTGTTTTTGCGAGTGGAAGCCTGCGACCACTGATGTACCACAGGGATTGGTGCTGGGACCCTTGCTGTTTGCAGTGTACAGTAATGATTTAGATGTGAATATAACTGTTATGATCAGTAAGTTTGCAGAGGACATGAAAATTGGTGGTGCTGTAAATAGTGAGGAGAAAAGCCTTAGATTACAGGGAGATATAGATGGGCTGGTAAGATGGGTGGAACAGTGGAAAATGGAATTTAATCCTGAGAAGTGTGAGGTGATGCATTTTGGGAGGACTAACAAGGCAAGGGAATATACAATGGATGGTAGGACCCTAGGAAGTACAGAGGGACCTTGGTGTACTTGTCCATAGATCACTGAAGGCAGCAGCACAGGTAGATAAGGTGGTTAGGAAGGCATATGGGATACTTGCCTTTATTAACCGAGGCACAGAATATAAGAGCAGGGAGGTTATGATGGAGCTGTATAAAACGCGAATTAGGCCACAGCTGGAGTACGGTGTGCAGTTCTGGGCACCACACTATAGGAAGGATGCGATTGCACTAGAGAGGGTGCAGAAGAGATTCACCAGGATGTTGCCTGGGCTGGAGCATTTCAGCTATGAAGAGAGACTGAAAAGGCTAGGGTTATTTTCCTTAGAGCAGAGAATGCTGAGGGGGGACATGATTGAGGTCTACAAAATTATGGGCATAGATAGGTTGGATGGGAAGAAACTTTTTCCCTTAGTGGAGGGGTCAATAACCAAGGGGCACAGATTTAAGGTTAGGGGCAGGAGGTTTAGAGGGGATTTGAGGGAAAAAAAATTCACTCAGAGGGTGGTTGGAATCTGGAACGCACTGCCTGAAGAGGTGGTAGAGGCAGAATCCCTCACAACATTTAAGAAGTGTTTAGATGAGCATTTGAAACGCCATAGCATACAGTCCAAGAAAATGGGATTAGAATAGTTAGGTGCTTGATGGCCGGCACAGACATGATGGGCCGAAGGGCCTGTTTCTGTGCTGTATAACTCTATGACTCTAAAGATTCTTTTCTAGCTACCAGCTAAGAGACAATCTTTAACTAGTCCTCCCTAAATGAATATTATTCACGACATCCTTTTACATATGGACTAGATGTATTACCAAAGCGGCTCATTGTGGCATGTAAAATTTTATTCAAATAAAGTTAACCAGCAAGGTGACCAGACACCCAACTCACCAAAAAAGGCAGGCACAAACAAATATGATTGATGTTTAATGAAAAAGTTCCTGCAGAAAATTATGGAAATATTAAAATCCTGCAGTGTAAAACATCATCTCTCCCTAATTTTTCTTTCTTCCTCTTCTGAAAGGATTGAGGCCTTGTTGAAGAATGCTTCCAGTAGCTCACCAAGTAGTCATTGTGAGTGAGCCTTGCATACAAGGGTCAACAGGCCACAGAAGGACAAAATAATCATATGCAAGCCCAATGCTGGCCTCATTCCAATTCTTCTGGCAAGAGTTGCTCAATAGAGATCAGGAGTGGGAACACTGACTGATTAACATTCAAATCCTTAACACAGAATTACAAAGCAATTGTAGCCACCCCTTTCCATTGCAACTGCCCTAGCTAAAATCAACTAACTCAGCACAGATTGAGGATTGAACCTGGTCCCCTAGTCTATATAGAGAAGCTCCCAAATTCAACAAGGCAACAGACTCTTGCGAAGGATATTCTTTTCAAGCATAGATTTCTTTAGGTTTGTATTGAATTTCAATTGGTCTGGAAACGTTGTTGAAGAATAATGAATAAAACAACAATTCCTTTCGGCACAAGATATTATTTGCACTTTAACAAGAATTTCTCATTTGGGAATGGAGCAAGCTGCCCAGTTCCAATATTACTTAAATATTTGCTCTCATTTTAAAGCTGTATACTCACTTCTCCACAGTAGGAAATTACAAATGAGTATTCCAAATTCATACAAGACTGCTGCTTGCCATTTACCTGGTCTGATTTAAAGATGGAATTACCAATAAATTCATTCGCAAATAAGTAGAATGGATTGAATTTAAATTATCTACATTCTTAAAAAAACCTGTTGGCAGTGCCAATGAGTCAGTTATTCTCCAAAGAAAGGAAGAAGTGGGAAAACTGTTCCTCAAGCCTGTTTATATACTTTGAATCATTTATTGAACAGGTCTAGGGATTGTCTCAATGTCTGATTTTCTTTCCCTTTTGTTAAGGGACGCTATTTCCCTCTACAGATGGTCTAACAAACCAAATAGAACAATTGTTTCTCCAGTAACTTTTTGTTATTGAAAACTACCTAACTGACTAGTGTCACAGAACTGTATTTATTTTCTCCTCGGATTAAAACGGTGTGCCTTTAAAAACTAAGAGGCACAGTTTGCCAGCTGCAACTGTTAGCTAGGCAACAGCAGGAGAGTGAGAAGGTCATATGGTATAATGTTTCCATTTGACTGTGTAAAAACCAGCTAAAACCAGTTTTTGAGACACACCAGCGAAGCATGCTTATCGGAGGAAGGAGCTATTTCTCTCAGCAGAAATTCTACAATGAGCTACAGGCCATGTTAATTGCCGAAGGAGGAAAAAACCCTTTGAAGAGACCATTTGTATTGCCGGAGGTAGAAACATTCCTTTTTCTTTACTTCCAATCCAAGAAGTCTTTGTTTCAAGATTGAATCTCTCTTAACTGATTGTGTTTTCTGGAATTCGCAGTAAAATTTTGGCTGAAAGACTGCTGGTTTTAAAATCCGAGTGGACCCATTGCTATATTCCTTGTTTAAAGAACTGGTTGATGCCTGCTGCAGCCGAAGTGCTCTGAATGCCTATCTATTGAAGGACTGTACCATCAAATCCATGTGGAGACTTCAAGTGGTATTTGATTTTTTTTTACATGAGGATACCTTACCCATCAGGAACATAACCAACAAAGACTTACAACCCAATTGTTTATTTATTCTTAAGAAACAGCTAATTTTTAAAACATCATTTTTTAAAAATGGTTAACCGTTGCTTTTTTGAGTGTATGTGTATGAATGCGGAAGCTAGATTAAAGTAAGAAGTTATAAGGTCTTTAGACATAGGTTCATCTTAATAGTGTTTAGATTTAGTTTTTAATAAATAGTTAATTTGTTGTTGTCTAAAGATACCTGGTTTGGTCTGTTTTATTCTGGGGGGTTACTAGAGTGTTTAATTTGGCTGTTTTCTGGTTAGGTGGGAAAACCTTAATATGCTGCGACCTGTGGCATGATGGGACTGAATTGACAGTGCATTGCTCCTGCCTCGGTCGTAACATATTAATGGGGCATCTCGTCCGGGATCAGATTAATTGGGGGCTCACATTTGGAATCATATTAATTGCTCGTCTCTGGGATAACATATAAATTGGGGTCTTGCGTCTGGCATCATACTAATTGTTCTCACGTCTGGGATCACATATAAATTGGGGTGCTTGCGATTGTCGGGATCCAAATCTAACGCCAATTACGGAAAAAAAGGAACCAGGTTTCTTGTGTAATAATGTACAGTCGATTCCATCAGAATGGCATTAGCAGTTGCAGTAGTTTTTTTGGGAAAGGAGAATGTTTCCCTCAGTGACTCGACCACTTTAACTAAGAATAAACTAAAAGAATTGGCGGCAAAATTGAGGTTAGAATTGAAATCAGGTGCCAAAAAAGCAGTGATAATTGATCTAATACCCAACATCAGGAATTGGAAGAAAATAGTAAGTCAGAGAGTAATGCAGTGGAATTGGCTAAGAATCAGGTAGAAATGTAAAAATACTTGAGCAAGAAAAAGAAATTGCAATAAGAAAACTTGAATTGGAAAAAGGGGAACGAGAAAAAGAGAGAGCATTTCAGAGACAAAGTGAAAGAGAAGAAAGGGAATTTAAATTAAGAGAGATGGAACTAAGTAAAAGGGGTAGTCTTGACTCCAGGGAAAATTCAGGTCAGGAAGAATCTGAATTCAGCCCAGGATCCAGCGAAAAGCTGCTTAGATTTATACAAGCTCTTCCTAAGTTTGAGGAAAGGGACATAGAGGCATTTTTCATATCTTCTGAAAAAAAAAGCCATTAATTTGCTTCACCCTCTCAAATTCTACATATGTTTGCCCAGCCAATCTCCAGAGGTACTGAAACCTCTGACGGTAAGCTTCAGGGGCTTACTCTCACGCAGCGAGAATAGCTTTTTTTGCCATCTCATAATCTGTATTTAATCAAAGCAGGTTGATAGGCAGAGCTCATGACTTTTATGCCATGCTTCCTGAAGAGGCTTCTGCATATTGTGAGATGGGAAAAAAAAGCTATTCTCGCTGCGTATGAGTTAGTCCCTGAAGCTTACCGACAGAGGTTTCAGTACCTCCGGAGATTGGCTGGGCAAACGTACGTAGAATTTGAGAGCGTGAAGCAAATTAATTTTGACTGCTGGACGCGGGCGTTAAAGATGGAAACCACATATGAGAACCTCTGAGAATTGATTCTCTTGGAAGAGTTTAAAAATTCCATTCCTTCCGTAGTGAGAACTCTTGTAGATAACCTGAAAGTTTTGAAAGCTAGGCAAGCAGCGGAAATTGCTGATGATTTTGAGCTTGTGAATAAGCCAAAACCTTTTGCCCGTCACCCCCATAAACCCGAGAAGGATAGAAAGGAGAGTGAAAGGAAGGCAAGTAGCCAGGGACAAGAAGGAACTACTGGGAATGCCCCAGGATCACCTCTGCAAATCAGAATGGAAGGTGCTGAGGGTAGAAGTGAGGTTCGCAAGCCGAAGTGTTAACATTGCCACAAAACTGGTCATCTTCGTTCAGAATGCTGGAAATTGCAAGGTAAACCCATAGGACATGTTGGGGTATGCAAATCTAATGCAGAGGAAAAGACCCTGACTCAAAGTATAGCAGACCAGGCTATAGCTTTAACGGTAGCTATAAAACCAGATACGGGAAAATAACTCCATATCCTGAGATATGCAGCACCGTCTCACCTTATCTCAAATCTGTTCTACTCCGCAGTTTCATCTCATCTTACGTCTCATCCGACGCATTAACAAAAAACTTTTTTTCTTCCTTTCAGGTGTTAAGGAACGCAAGCTCCAGCAGCTGATGGGGACTAATGCCCCTCCAGATCCTCCTTCCGCTTCACTTCCCTCTGACCCCACCCCTTCTGATCTGACCCCTTGCCGTGTATTCACTATACCCTCTGACCTCCCCCTCTCTGATGCTGAGCGTTCTGTACTCAGCAAAGGACTCAGTTTTATCCCCTTACGCCCCCACCTCAATGAATTTCGCGCTCGGCATGACGTTGAGCTCTTCTTCCGTCGCCTCCGCCTCCGGGCTCACTTCTTTGACCAGGAGTCCTCCCCCCGACCAGCAGACCCATTCACCCGCCTCCAGTATTCTCCCTCTACCTGGACCCCTCACCCTGGCCTCTTACCCGCTCTTGATCTCTTCATTGAAAACTGTCGGCGAGACATTGGTCGTCTCAATTTCTCTGCCTCCCTCACTCACTCTAACCTGTCCCCCTCTGAACTTGAGGCACTCCGTTCTCTCAGGTCTAACCCCGACATGGTCATCAAACCTGCAGACAAGGGTGGTGCTGTTGTTGTATGGCGTACCGACCTCTACCTTGCAGAAGCTCAACGCCAACTCACAGACACCTCTTCCTACCTCCCTCTGGACCATGACCCCACCACCGAACATCAAGCCACCGTCCAAAGGACTGTCACTGACCTCATCTCCTCTGGAGATCTTCCCTCTGCAGCTTCCAACCTCATAGTCCCGCAACCCCGGACAGCCCGCTTCTATCTCCTTCCCAAAATCCACAAACGGGACTGTCCCGGCAGACCCATTGTGTCAGCCTGCTCCTGCCCAACTGAACTTATTTCTTCCTATCTAGACTCTATCTTTTCTCCGCTGGTGCAGTCTCTTCCCACCTACATCCGTGACTCTTCTGACGCCCTACGTCATTTTGACAATTTCCAGTTTCCTGGTCCCAACCGCCTCCTCTTCACTATGGACGTCCAATCGCTCTACACCTCCATCCCCCACCAGGATGGTTTGAGGGCTCTCCGCTTCTTCCTGGAACAGAGGCCCAACCAGTCCCCATCCACCACCACCCTCCTCCGCCTGGCTGAACTTGTTCTCACATTGAACAACTTCTCCTTCAACTCCATGCACTTCCTTCAAGTAAAAGGTGTCGCTATGGGTACCCGCATGGGTCCTAGTTATGCCTGTCTTTTTGTGGGATATGTCGAGCATTCTTTGTTCCAGTCCTACTCAGGCCCCCTCCCCCAACTCTTTTTCCGGTACATTGATGACTGTATCGGTGCCGTTTCCTGCTCCCGCCCCGAACTAGAAAACTTTATCAACTTTGCTTCCAATTTCCACCCTTCTCTCACCTTTACATGGTCCATCTCTGACACTTCCCTTCCCTTCCTCGACTTCTCTGTCTCCATCTCTGGGGATAGGTTGTCTACCAATATCCATTATAAGCCCACTGACTCCCACAGCTACCTCGACTACACTTCTTCACACCCTACCTCCTGTAAGGACTCCATTCCATTCTCCCAGTTTCTCCGTCTCCGACGCATCTGCTCTGATGATGCTACCTTCCCTGACGGTGCTTCTGATCTGACCTCCTTTTTCCTCAACCGAGGATTTCCCCCCACTGTGGTTGACAGGGCCCTCAACCGTGTCCGACCCATTCCCCGCACCTCTACCCTCACCCCTTCCCCTCCCTCCCAGAACCGTGACAGGGTTCCCCTTGTCCTCACTTTTCATCCCACCAGCCTCCATATCCAAAGGATCATCCTCCGCCATTTTCGCCACCTCCAGCGTGATGCCACTACCAGTCGCATCTTCCCCTCCCTTCCCCTGTCAGCATTCCGAAGGGATCGTTCCCTCCGCGACACCCTGGTCCACTCCTCCATTACCCCCACCACCTCGTCCCCGTCCCAGGGCACCTTCCCTTGCAATCGCAGGAGGTGTAATACCTGCCCATTTACCTCCTCTCTCCTCACTATCCCAGGCCCCAAACACTCCTTTCAGGTGAAGCAGCGATTTACTTGTACTTCTTTCAATGTAGTATACTGTATTCGCTGCTCACAGTGTGGTCTCCTCTACAGTGGGGAGACCAAGCGCAGACTGGGTGACCGCTTTGCGGAACATCTCCGCTCAGTCCGCAAGCAGGACCCTGAGCTTCCGGTTGCTTGCCATTTCAACACTCCCCCCTGCTCTCATGCTCACATCTCTGTCCTGGGATTGCTGCAGTGTTCCAGTGAACAGCATCTCATCTACCGATTAGGCACACTACAGCCTGCCGGACTGAACATTGAGTTCAATAATTTCAGAGCATGACAGCCCCCCACTTTACTTTCATTTTTAGTCATTTTTAGTTATTTTTTCTTCCTTTTTTTTGCATTCCTTTTTACATTTTTTGCATTTATTTCATTTCATCTTAGTTTGTTCAGTTTGCTTACCCACTGTTTTTTTCAGGTTGTTTTTCTTCAGGTTTGCACTTGCTGATGTTCTATATTCAGTATATTCACACCTAATCTGTACTAATGCTTTGTCTTTCAAAACACCATTAACATATTGTTTGCCTTTGCTCTGTGACCTTTTGGTCAGCTATGTGGCCTGGTCCAATCTGCACCTTCTCCTTTGTTATCTCTTGCCCAACCCCCACCTCACTTGTTTATAATCTGTGACTTTTCTAATATTTCTCAGTTCCGAAGAAGGGTCACTGACCCGAAACGTTAACTCTGCTTCTCTTTCTACAGATGCTGCCAGACCTGCTGAGTGAATCCAGCATTTCTTGTTTTTGTTTCAGATTTCCAGCATCCGCAGTATTTTGCTTTTATCCATATCCTGTAAGTGAGGCAGGAAATCTAATTTTACTCAGGGAGACAGGAGCAACCCAAACTCTCTTGCTGGGGAAAGACATAACGTTTCCACCAGAGAGCGCATTGAACACTGAAGTTTTAGTTAATGGAATTGGCAGGGAGTATATAAAGTACGCCTAGAGAGTGACTTAATATCTGGGATGGTAACTATAGGAGTTGTCCACAGTTTGCCAGTAGAGGGAATTGATCTACTCCTAGGAAATGATTTGGCTGGATCAAAAGTATCAGTTTCTCCTGTAATTACAGAGGAACCAAGTGAATTTAGGGAAACAGAACAATTACAGGAACAAGTTCCAGGAATACTTCCTGCGTGTGTAGTCACCCGAGCAATGGCTAAACAGGATCCATTGTCGGAGGTAAAAATGGCACCACAGACAGATAGCCAAGTATCTGAAACCTTATTTGGGGATTTAGAATATCCAAATGAGAGGTTTAACAGATCTTCTATAATTGCAGCACAGCAAGCTGATCCAGAGTTATACAGAATAACACGGACGGCTCTGACAGAAGCTAAGGCAAAACGAGTTTCAGAAGGCTATTATATGGCAAACGGGGTTTTGAGGAGGAAATGGGGACCGTCTCGTAGACCTGCGGGCAAAGACTGGACAGCTGTTGAACAGATAGTGGTACCACCTAAATATCACCAGGGATTATTAAGGTTAGCACATGACATTCCTTTTGCAGGACATAGGGGGATTCGGAAGACCAAATCAAGCATAAGCCAACATTACTTCTGGCCAGATCTTACAAAGGATATGAGACAATTTTGTAGGACATACCATACATGCCAAATGGTGGGAAAACCGCAACCTACCATAAAACCGGCACCACTAGTTCCCATACTAGTGATTAGAGAACCATTTAGCAGGGTATTGGTAGACTGTGTAGGACCCTTGCCAAAAACAAAAGCAGGACGTCAATATATATTTACTATCATGGATATGGCTACTCTATTTCCAGAGGCCATTTCTTGGAGGACAATTACTGCTAAAATAGTAGAAACGTTAACCCAATTCTTTACAAGATGTGGGTTACCACTTGAAATTCAAATTGGATCAGGGTTCTAATTTCATGTCGAAGATATTTCAAAAAGTCATGGGCAATTCGGGGATTGGACAGTTGAAATCTACAGCATATCACCCAGAGTCACAGGGAGCTTTACAGAGGTACCACCAAACTCTCAAAACAATGATTAGAACATACTGTCATGAGTATCTGCATGACTGGGATAAAGGACTAGACTTTCTTTTATTTGCCACCAGAGACTCACCGAATCTACAGGCTTCAGTCCTTTTGAACTGATTTACGGACATTAAGTAAGAGGTCCTCCAAAACTCATAAAAGCCAGATTCTTGGAACAAAAGAATGAATCTACAATACTGGACTATGTATGTGTTCCGGGAAAGGCTCACAAAAGCTTGCAGTGTGGCTCAGCGACAACTTAAAGCATCCCAAGCCAATATGAAAAAATAGGCAGACAAGAATGCAAAAACGCATAATTTTCAACCAGGGGATGAAGTATTGGTGTTGTTACTGTTACAGGGGGAACCATTAAAAGCACAGTTCAGTGGCCCATGTAGAGTGATCAAAACAGTCGGTAAGGTAGACTACTTGATTGACACCCCTGATCGCCAGAAGAACCGGTTGTGTCACATCAATATGTTAAAGCAATATTATCGCTGGGAGGAGGATAGGCCAGCACAGGTATGTCAGGTAATCGGGACTGTTGAAAAAGAAAAGGACAGTGAGGATGAGGCATAAACAATTCTCATATTGAACCTCCAACTATCAAATGAGCGAATACAGAATGGCTAGGAAAATTGAACAACATGTTGTTTTGCCTCTAAAGTGCAAAAGCAGGAAGACCTAACCAGGCTTTTCACAACATTTAAAAGAGTCTGTTGGGATAAGCCAGGATGTACAACCTTAACCACACATGATGTGGTTATAGGAGAATCCGTTCCTTTAAAACAACAACCTTACTGTTTAAGTCCGGACAAACAGGCCCAAGTAAAAGGAGAAATCCAATACATGCTGGAAAACAACTCGATCGAACCTAGTCAAAGCAGCTGGAGTTCACCAATAGTTCTAGTACCTAAGCCTGACGAGTCAACTCGATTTTGTATACACTACAGAAAAGTCAATGCAGTAACAAAGGCAGACTCCTACCCAATTCCGCATTTAGAACACTGTATCGACAGCGTGGGCAGTGCTAGGTTTCTTACCAAGATTGATTTATTAAAGGAATACTGGCAAGTTCCTTTGACTCCTTGAGCCAAAGAGATATCAGCTTTTGTAACACCTGACAGTCTTTATCAGTGCCGGGTGATGCCATTCGGGTTAAAAAAAAAAATGCCCCAGCCACTTTTCAAAGATTAATGACTCAGGTGGTAGCCAGTGTTCCCAACTGTTTAGTGTTTCTCGATGATGTACTAATATACAGTAACACTTGGCAAGAACACTTAAAACCAGCTAAAAATTCTGTTTGAAAAACTACAAGCAGTGGACTTAGTGATAAATCTGGAAAAAAGCGAATTCGGAAAAGCAAGAGTAACTTACCTCAGACACATAGTGGGGCAAGGACAAGTATTGCCAAAAACGGCAAAGGTATAAGCCTTAGTAGAGTTCCCTATCCCTAAATCTAAATGGGAAATAATGACGTTTTAGGGATGTGCAGTTTTTACAGGAAATTGTACAGAATTTTAGTACTGTGGCTGCTCCATTAACTGACTTGCTACAAAAAAAAACAAAGCAGTACGGTCAGATGAATGCCAGGCAGCTTTTGAAAAACTAATGGCAATCTTAGCTAATGAACCAGAGTTGGCCGCTCCAAATTTTGCTAAACCCTTTAAAATAGCGATCGATGCTAGCGATCTGGGGGTTGGCGCAATCCTACTGCAGGATGACGAATCGCGCATAGAGAAGCTAGTAGGGTACTTTTCAAGAAAACTAAATTGCCATCAAAAAAGTATTCCACTGTGGAAAAAGAAACATTAGGACTTTTGCTGGCTCTCAAACATTTTGAAGTATATGTTGCCAAGACTGTAAAGAAACACGAATATACACTGACCATAACTCATTAACGTTTGTGGAAAAATTTTTAAACTGAAATGCTAGAATATTTAGATGGAGTTTGTTGTTACAGCCTCATCATTGGAAAATTGTACATATTTCAGGGAAAAACAATGTTATCACCAATGCTTTGTGACAAATTTAACCATACTAAGTTATATGGATGGCGATGGTACAAAGAAAATTCTGTAAATTATCAGTAGAGTGAATGGGAGCATGAACGTGGAAAATGTTAGTGTTTTTTCCCAGTTTCTACTTTTTTTCCCATTGTAATGAATTTTAGGAATGGCGTTTCATTTCACCAAGGGCGGAGGTGTCATGGAACTGTATTTATTTTCTCCTCAGAGTAAAACAGTGTGCCTTTAAAAACTAAGAAGCACAGCTTGCCAACTGCACCTGTTACCTAGGCAACAGCAGGACATTGAAGAGGTCACATGGCATAATGTTTCCATTTGACTGTAAAAACCAGCTAAAACCAGTTTTTGAGAGACACCAACGAAGCGTGCTTACTTGCGGAAGGAGCTGGCTATTTCTCTCAGCAGAAATTCTACAATGAGCTACAGGCCATGTTAATTGCCAAAGGAGACAAAAACACTTTGAAGACACCATTTGTACTGCTGGAGGTAGCAACATTACTTTTTCTTTACTTCCAATCCAGTCGTCCAGTCTTTGCTTCAAGATTGAATCTCTTAACTGATTGTGTTTTCTGGAATTCGCAGTAAAATTGTGGCTGAAAGACTGCTGGTTTAAAATTCAAGTGGACCCATTGCTATACTCCTTGCTTAAAGAACTGGTTGATGCCTGCTGCAGCCAAAGTACTCTGAATGCCTATCTATTGAAGGACTGTTTCATCAAATCCGGGTTGAGACTTTGAGTGACATTTGATTATTTTTTTACACTATGATACCTCACCCATCAGGAACGTAACCCACAAAGACTTACAACCCAGTTATTTATTTATTCTTAAAAAAAGCTAATTTTTAAAACATATTTAAAAAAAAAAGTTAATCATTGATTTTTGAGTGAGAGAGAGAGAATGGGGGAGTTAGGTTAAAATAAGAAGTTATAAGGTCTTTAGACATAGGTTTATCTTAATAGTGTTTAAGATTTAGTTTTTAATAAATAGTTAATTTGTTGTTATCTAAAGATACCTGGTTTGGTCCATGTTATTCTGGGGGGTTACTGGAGTGTCTAATTCGGCTGTTTTCTGGTTGGGTGGGAAAACTTTAATAATATGCTGCGACCTGTGGCGTGCGGCGTGATTGGACTGAATTGACAGTGCATTGCTCCCACCTCAGTTGTAACACTAGCAGTATTAAACAGCAGTGCATATTAACTGCAAAGAATTCAAAACAGAGGTCTTGCTGATGTAATTCGCAAGAGTTCTGGATGCATGCCCAGAACATAAATTATCTGCATAGTAAATAATTTAATAAAATTTGGATTGTTTAGTTTATTGGAAAAGACTTACAGTTTCTTACTCAGAATAACAAAGTCACTGCCCCACAGATTCCAAGGAAAACTACTCTACCATTCACATCCTCAACAAAATCTGACACACCTATTTACTTACTGCCAAGTACTCTGCACATCAATTTCAAGATCCTTGTTCTTTTTCAGAAACTTCCTCTCCCTCTTCACTTTCTTTAGATTGATTAAACAGAACAAAAATGAAAGAGGAAAAGAAATTTATATATATTATAAGGAATCAGTAATGCAGTTCACTGGAATGAATGCAAAAACATGCAGGAAAAGATTAAGAGTCATCTGAAGGCAGAGATACCGAGAAAAAGACATAGCTGCAGACACAAAACAGGAAACATTTTTTCATTAATTCAATAGTAACAGTGCAGTCAGAAATGAGGCGAGAATGATGAAAGATGCAAACAGGCTCAAAATAGAGCATATGAATACGATTGCTTGTATCCTGAATGATCCTTGTCAATACTCTGAGAAATAAACATGCCCAAGTACAGATAACGTAAGCAGAACTAATTTTGATATTTTATTAATTTTTTTTTATTTAGAGATACAGCACTGAAACAGGCCCTTCGGCCCACCGAGTCTGTGCCGACCAACAACCACCCATTTATACTAACCCTACAATAATCCCATATTCCCTACCACCTACCTACGCTAGGGGCAATTTACAATGGCCAATTTACCTATCACCTGCAAGTCTTTGGCGGTGGGAGGAAAACGGAGCACCTGGCGAAAACCCGTGTGGTCACAGGGAGAACCTGCAAACTCCACACAGGCAGTACCCAGAATTGAACCCGGGTCCCTAGAGCTGTGAGGCTTTGGTGCTAACCACTGCGCCGCTCATATAAATGAGCAGAGTCTTACACAGACAAAAAGAGCTCAAAAATAATACATCGAGCAGTAAATGACATTTATCCCCAACTGCTTAAGGCAACTAGGAAGAAGGTTTGAAAGGCATTGACAATAATCATGGAGTTACTGAATAATGGGAGGTCTTTTTGTTTTCTTCTTAAATTTCTTCTTACTTAAATTGCTCATAAATTAATAGAATTAACTATCAGCTGAGGGAAAGAACAGCAACTTTACTTATATTGTTATGATCCTGTAGTTTTTTTTTTCCGGGAAGAATGCGGTGTGCCTTTAAGGCTGGAAAAAGAGCCGTATTGCTTTAAGGCAGCAAGCTCTAAAGACTGAGTCAAAGACTGCATTCTCATTGCCTTGGATATAACCATTCGGAGACTGTGATTCAAAGGGTGCATTCTCGTTGCCTTGGAGACAGCCACTCGGACTGAGCATGAGAGATACATTTGTTACAATTCAATTTTGAACTGGCTTATAATGCAAACAGTCTGTTCTAACAGAAGACACAGACAGCTGTGTGTTAGCACCTGAAAGAAGAGTTCTCAGTTAATTTGAACTGAAGGAAGAGAATTTAGTCTGTTTATTTATTATCTCTCAAAATTCTAAAAGTCAAGCCAAAACAGAGATCTCCGATAATTTAAACTGAAGGAAGGGAAGTTAGACTGTGACAATCTCTTTTCCCTCAAAAATTCTAAAGCCAAACTGATTCATTTAAAAAGTGTTTGCAAGTCATTAATTGTTGAAATTCATCGCTGGAGAAGGAAAGCATCACTTACTGCTGGAATTAGACTACAGACTGTTCCATTGTTGAAGAACCTTTTTTCCCCATCGGATGGCTGAGGACTTCAAACAACATTGGACTGTAAATTTGCAACGACTCTGATTTTTTCTATTTTAAATGTTGTTTATATCTTAGTGTTTAAGAATTTAGTTTTTCTAATTAAACAGCTAATTTGTTGGTTTAAAGACACCTGGTTTGGTTAGCCTCATTCTGGGGTTAATAGATGGTACAATTTGGCTGGGACTTTAATTTGGAAAGTTTAAATGATATGTTAGGCGATCTGTGGAGGGAAGAGATTGAATTAACAGTGTGTTTCTCCCACCATAATCAGAATCGTATATTTTGATTGGGGGGCTTTGACTGGAGCGGTCGCTCGTAACAATTTAGCGCCTTTAACTTAATGAAAAGTCCCAAGGCGCATTTACAAGAGCATTATAAAACAAAGTATGATACCAAGTCACAAAAGGAGAAATTAGGTCAGATGACCAAAAGCTTCGTCAAAGAGGTAAGCTTTAAGGAGTGTCTTAAAGGAGAAAAGCGAGGTGAAGAGGCAGAGAGGAGTAGGGGGATATTCCAAAGCTTGGAGCGATTAAAGTCAGGGATGCACAAGAGGCGAGAACTGGAGGAGTGCAGGTATCTTGGAGGGTTAGCAACAAATACTGACTGATGTGCCCCAGGGGTCTCTCTTAGTTTAAAGTCATTGATGCAAATTAAAAACAAGTGCCCAATGACAATTGGTCAAATGTGCAGATAATTAGCCAGGAGGAGCAGTAGAATCAGCAAGGCAGCTCAGAAATTTCAAAACAATGCGCATAAAAACATGCAAATGAATAGAACAGTGGTAGATTAAATTTAAACTAGACAAATGTAAAAGTACCACACGGAGAAAGAAAAATGGGCAACACATAGACCATGAATGGTACTGATACCGAACAGACACGAAGATGGTCAACATTTCCAACTGATGGAGCATTCAATAAAGCCAACAGGAAGTTAAACTAAATACAAGCAAAGTGCTGGAAATAATCAGGTGAGGTAGCATCTGTGGAGAGAGAAGCAGAGTTAACATTTCAGGTCTGTGACCTTTCATGAGAATCGGAAGAACTGAAAGGTCACAGACCTGAAAACATTAACTCTGCTTCTCTCTCCACAGATGCTGCCTGACCTGCTGAGTATTTCCAACACTTTGTTTTTATTTCAGATTTCCAGCATCTGCAGTATTTTGCTTTTATAGAAAGTTGACCTTAATAGCCAAAGCAAAAAAATACAAGTCAGGGAAGATTTACTAAATTGGTCCCTGGGATGAGGGGGTTGTCCTATGATGAGAGGCTGAGTAAATTGGGCCTATATTTGCTGGAGTTTAGAAGAATGAGGCAGGAGATTCTGAAAGGGCTTGACAGGGTAGAAGCTGAGAGATTGTTTCCATGGATCAGGGAATCTAGAACACGGGGACACAGTCTTAAGATAAGGGGTCAATCATTCAGGACTGAGATGAGGAGCTACACTCAAAGGGTTGTGAATCTTTGGAATTCTCTACCCCAGAGGGTTGTGGATGCTCCATCATTGAATACATTTAAGACTGGGATAGATAGATTTTTGGTCTCGCAGGCAATCAAAGGATAAGGGGAGTGGTCAGGAAAGTGGAATTCATGGCCAAGACCGTACTGAATGGCAAAGCAGGCTCGATGGGCCATATGGTCTACTTCTGCTCCTATTTCTTGTGTTTGTGCTCTAGCAAAATTGAAGTCAATGGAAATCGGGGCAAAGTCTCCATTGGTTGGAGTCATACCAGGCACAAAGGAAGATGGATGTGGTTATTGGAGGCCAATCATCTCAGCCCCAGGACATCGCTGCAGGGGTTCTTCAGGATAATGTCCTAGGCCCAACCAGCTGCTTCATCAATGACCTTCCCTCCATCAAAAGGTCAGAAGTGGGGATGTTCGCTGATGATCCTGAGGGGTCATGACAGGGCGGATGTGGAAAGGATGTTTCCCCTTGTGAGAGAATCTAGAACTAGGGGTCACTGTTTAAAAATAAGGGGTCGCCCATTTAAGATAGAGATGAGGAGAAATTTTTTCTCTTAGAGGGTCGTGAGTCTTTGGAATTCTCTTCCTCAAAAGGTGGTGGAAGCAGAGTCTTCGAATATTTTTAGGCAGAGGTAGATAGATTCTTGATAAGCAAGGAGGTGGAAGGTTATCAGGGGTAGGTGGAAATGTGGAGTAGTCAGTTCAGCCATGAATTTATTGAATGGCGGAGCAGGCTCGAAGGGACAAGTGGCCTAATCCTGCTCCTAGTTAGTATGTTCGTATGATTGCAGTGTTCAGTATCATTCACAACTCCTCCGATACTGAAGCAGTCCATGCCTGCATGCAGCAAGATCTGGACAACATTCAGGCTACACAAGTGCCAAGCAATCATCATCTCCAAGAGGAGAGAATCTGGCCATCTTCCCTTGACATTCAACGATATTACCATCGTTGAATTCCCGATCAACATCCTGGGGGTTACCAGTGAGCAGAAATTTAACTGAACCAGCCATATAAATACTGTAGCTACTAAAGCAGGTCAGAGACTGGGAATTCTGTGGCAAGTAACTCACTTCCTGGCTCCTCAAAGCCTGTTCACCATGTACAATGCACAAGTCAGGTGTGTGATGGAATACTCTCCACTTGCCTGGATGAGCACAGCTCCAACACTCGAGATGCTTGACACCATCCAAGACAAAACAGCCCACTTGATCAGCACCCCATCCACCACCTTAAACATTCTCTCCCTTCACCACCAGTGCACATTGGAAGCAGCATGTACCATGTTTAAAATACTGCAGCAACTTGCCAAGGTTCCTTTGACAGCACTTCCAAACCCATGACCTCTGCCACCTAGAAAAACAAGGTCAGCAGATGCATGGGAACACCACCACCTGCAAATTCCTCTCCAAGCCACACACCATCCTGATCTAGAACCGTATTGTCTTTCCATCACTGTCATTGGGTCAAAAAACTGGAACTTCCTCCCGAACAGCACTGTGGGTGTACCGACACCACATGGACTGCAATGGTTCAAGGAGGCAGCTCACCACCACCTTTTCAAGGGCAATTAGGGATGGGCAACAAATTCTGGCCTTGCCAGCAACACTCACATCCCATTAATAAAAAATTAAGGTCAGACCAATGCTAGAGGTATCAAATGTGAGTGAGTGAGAAAACAGGCATTTTCTCAGCAAAACAGGTCAGATATTAAAGAATCTGACTTACCATTCTGCTATGAGTATAAAATAATGTTCTGAATAAAATGAATTCAAATTAGAATTTAGCATGTTTACTTACATTATTAAATTAGACTGTTGGATTTTTTAAAATACCTTGGAAGCAGTACATGTGTTACGAAGGAGCTCCTGTTTATATAGGGTGAACATGTTCAGAACTTTTATAAATTCAGATTTTCCTTTAACTCAAATAATGGTATTCAGTCTTCCAAGATTTTCTCCTTAAGCCAGTTTTTTTCTGCTGTTCTTTCTGCATTCCCTCTCAGATTATAATATATAGAAGATTAAAATACCCTAACCATCCAGCTATGCCAATAAATCAGTGCAAAATTTCAAGTGCGAAGTTTCACTTGTCAAAAAGGAAGCTAATAAAACTTTATCCCTTTACAAAAAGATCATATCTGAAAAATTAAATACTTCAGAAAATGATTTTCTTTGACAAAAGACTCGTTAGCATAATTGAAGCTCATGGGATTAAAGAGCAGTGGCTGCATGGATACAAAATTGGCTAAGCAACAGAAAGCAGATCATAGTGATGAAGGGTTGTTTTCAGAGTGGAGAGAAGTATACAGTGCTATCCCCTGGAGTCATTGTTCGGATCACAGCGCTTTTTGATGTTTATTAAACGACCTGGCACAAAGGGCTTAATTTCAAAGTTTGCAGATGACACAAAACTCAAATGTAGTAAACAGTGAAGAGGATAGTAACAGACCTCAGGAGAACCTTGACAAACTGGTGAAATGGCAGCCACATGGGTGATGGAAACATAGTGGTAATGTTACTGGACTAGTAATCCAGAGGCCTTGCCTAATACTCCAGAGGCCTGAGTTCAAATCCCACCACAGGGATCTGGGTGTTCTTGAACATGAAACACAAAAAGTTAGCATGCAGGTGCAAGTAATTAGGAAGGCAAATGGAATGTTGGCCTTTATTTCTAGGGGGTTAGAGCTTAAAAATAGGGAAGTCTTGTTACAACTGTACAGTGTGTTGGTGAGGCCACACCTGGAGTACTGCATACAGTTTTGGTCCATGTATTTTTAAAAAGGGATACACTAGCATTGGAGGCAGTTCAGTAAAGGTTCACTAGGCTGATTCCTGGGATGAAGGGGTTGTCTGATCAAGAACGGCTAAACAGGTTAGGCCTTTATTCATTGGAGTTTAGAAAAATGAGAGGTGATCTTATTGAAACATACAAGATTCTAAGGGGATAAAAGCAAAATACTGCGGATGCTGGAAATCTGAAACAAAAACAAGAAATGCTGGATTCACTCAGCAGGTCTGGCAGCATCTGTGGAAAGAGAAGCAGAGTTAACGTTTCGGGTCAGTGACCCTTCTTCGGAACTGACAAATATTAGAAAAGTCACAGATTATAAACAAGTGAGGTGGGGGTTGGGCAAGAGATAACAAAGGAGAAGGTGCAGATTGGACCAGGCCACATAGCTGACCAAAAGGTCACGGAGCAAAGGCAAACAATATGTTAATGGTGTGTTGAAAGACAAAGCACTAGTACAGATTAGGTGTGAATATACTGAATATTGAACATCAGCAAGTGCAAACCTGAAGAAAAACAACCTGAAAAAAAACAGTGGGTGAACAAGGTAAAAGAGACAAACGAAAATCCCGTCGGAGAGAAGAGCAGAACTTCTTCAAGGTAGGCATTCCTGGAAGAGAAGTGGCAGTGAATTAAACACTAAAATAAAAGCAAAATACTGCGGATGCTGGAATCCAGCATCCGCAGTATTTTGCTTTTATTTTAGTGTTTAATTCACTGCCACTTCTCTTCCAGGAATGCCTACCTTGAAGAAGTTCTGCTCTTCTCTCCGACGGGATTTTCGTTTGTCTCTTTTACCTTGTTCACCCACTGTTTTTTTTCAGGTTGTTTTTCTTCAGGTTTGCACTTGCTGATGTTCAATATTCAGTATATTCACACCTAATCTGTACTAGTGCTTTGTCTTTCAACACACCATTAACATATTGTTTGCCTTTGCTCCGTGACCTTTTGGTCAGCTATGTGGCCTGGTCCAATCTGCACCTTCTCCTTTGTTATCTCTTGCCCAACCCCCACCTCACTTGTTTATAATCTGTGACTTTTCTAATATTTGTCAGTTCCGAAGAAGGGTCACTGACCCGAAACGTTAACTCTGCTTCTCTTTCCACAGATGCTGCCAGACCTGCTGAGTGAATCCAAGATTCTAAGGGGGCTTGACAGGGTAGCTGTTGAGAATATGTTTCCACTGGTGGGGAAAATCTCGAACAAGGGGACATAGTCACAGAATAAGGGGTCACACATTTAAAACTGAGATGCGATGGAATTTCTTCTCTCAGAGGGTGGTGAATCTCTGGAATTCTCTACCTCAAAGAGTTGTGGAGACTAGATCACCAAAAGTATTTGAGGAGGTAGATAGATTTTTGAAATCTCGGGGAGTCGAGGGTTATGCGGAGCAGGCCTGAAAGAGAAGTTGAGGCCTGGGACAGATCAGCTATGATCTTATTGAATGGTGGGACAGGCTTGAGGGGCTGAATGGCCTACTCTTATTTCTTGTATTCACAGGAGCTGGGGGAATATAAATTCACTTAATTAATAAATCTGGAATAAAATGCATCAATAATTATAAAACCACCAGATTGTCGGGAAAAACCCCATCAGGTTCACTAATGTTCTCCGGGGGGGAATGCTGTTGTCCTTACCCAGTCTGGCCTACACATCACTCCAGACCCACAGCAATGTGGTTGTCTCTTAATTGTTCTCTGAAATGATCTAGCAAGCCGCTCAGTTATATCAAACCACTATAGAAAAATACAAATCAGCTGCGGGTGTACCTACACCACACAGACTGCAGAGGTTCAAGTAGACAGATCGCCACCTTGGAGGGCAATTAGAGATGGGCACATAAATGCTGGCCTTGCAAGCCACACTCACATCCCAAGAACTGATCTCAAAAATGAAATTCAACAGAGAAGTGTGAAGTGATACGTTTTGGTAAGAAGAATGAGGAGAGACAATATAAACTAAATGATCCAATTTAAAAGGGATGCAGGAACAAATAGACCTGGGAAAGTAGATACACACATCTTTGAAGGTGGCAGGATAAATTGCGATGGCTATTAAAAAGGCATACGGGATCCTTGGCTTTATAAATAGAGGGACAGAGTATAAAAATGAACAAGTTATGCTAAACCTTTATAAAATACTGGTTAGGCCCCTTCTGGAGTATTGTAACTAATTATGATCAACACACTTTTGGAAGGATGTCAAGGCTTTCGAGGGTGGAGAGCAGATTTGTTAGAATTGTACCAGGGCAGAGAGGTTCAGGAAAGATCTGATGGAGTAAATAAGAAGTGACTGTTTCCATTTTCAGGAGGATCAGTAACCAGAGGACACATTTAAGATAATCGACAAAAGAACCAGGGTCGACACAAGGAAACATTTCTTTTTAGGCAGCAGGTTGTTATGGTATGGAATGCAATGCCCGCAAGGGTGATGGAAACAGGTACAATAATCATTTTCAAAAGGGAATTGGATCTACACTCGAAGTGGAAAAATCTACAGGGCCACAGGGAAAAAGCAGGGGAGTGGGACTAATTGAATAGCTTTCTAAAATGCCACCACAGGCATGATAGCACAGAAGGAGGTCATTCAACCTTCTCATTCTATGATGCTATGAAATTTGATCTCATCAAGAATTTGCCTTTCCATCTAAATTACATTCATTTTTCCTCTCCCTAGGAAACAAGTCTCAATTCCATGGAGGTCTACAATATTTACACTCAAAGTGGCCATAACTTGTTCATAAAACAGTCACAGGTCTCCACAATATATTCCTTAGTGTTCAAAGCAGTGGATAATACACCTCGATACTAAAAATTTCTAAATTCTATCTTGCTTTTCTGTATAACTTCCCCATTGTATCACTTGGTGAAAAAGTTTGCAACTAATATGCAGTTGGGCAGATGGCATTCGGATGTTGCAGAAATCCCTTGAGCGGTCAGTATTCAGGGTGCACTATTCTTTTGGGCCTCCTTATCTGGAGAGACAATGGATACGCGCCTGGAGGTGGTCAGTGGTTTGTGAAGCAGCGCCTGGAGTGGCTATAAAGGCCAATTCTGGAGTGACAGGCTCTTCCACAGGTGCTGCAGAGAAATTTGTTTGTTGGGGCTGTTGCACAGTTGGCTCTCCCCTTGCGCCTCTGTCTTTTTTCCTGCCAACTACTAAGTCTCTTCGACTCGCCACAATTTAGCCCTGTCTTTATGGCTGCCCGCCAGCTCTGGCGAATGCTGGCAACTGACTCCCACGACTTGTGATCAATGTCACACGATTTCATGTCGCGTTTGCAGACGTCTTTATAACGGAGACATGGACGGCCGGTGGGTCTGATACCAGTGGCGAGCTCGCTGTACAATGTGTCTTTGGGGATCCTGCCATCTTCCATGCGGCTCACATGGCCAAGCCATCTCAAGCGCCGTTGACTCAGTAGTGTGTATAAGCTGGGGATGTTGGCCGCTTCAAGGACTTCTGTGTTGGAGATATAGTCCTGCCACCTGATGCCAAGTATTCTCCGAAGGCAGCGAAGATGGAATGAATTGAGACGTCGCTCTTGGCTGGCATACGTTGTCCAGGCCTCGCTGCCGTAGAGCAAGGTACTGAGGACACAGGCCTGATACACTCGGACTTTTGTGTTCCGTGTCAGTGCGCCATTTTCCCACACTCTCTTGGCCAGTCTGAACATAGCAGTGGAAGCCTTACCCATGCGCTTGTTGATTTCTGCATCTAGAGACAGGTTACTGGTGATAGTTGAGCCTAGGTAGGTGAACTCTTGAACCACTTCCAGAGCGTGGTCGCCAATATTGATGGATGGAGCATTTCTGACATCCTGCCCCATGATGTTCGTTTTCTTGAGGCTGATGGTTAGGCCAAATTCATTGCAGGCAGACGCAAACCTGTCGATGAGACTCTGCAGGCATTCTTCAGTGTGAGATGTTAAAGCAGCATCGTCAGCAAAGAGGAGTTCTCTGATGAGGACTTTCCGTACTTTGGACTTCGCTCTTAGACGGGCAAGGTTGAACAACCTGCCCCCTGATCTTGTGTGGAGGAAAATTCCTTCTTCAGAGGATTTGAACGCATGTGAAAGCAGCAGGGAGAAGAAAATCCCAAAAAGTGTGGGTGCGAGAACACAGCCCTGTTTCACACCACTCAGGATAGGAAAGGGCTCTGATGAGGAGCCACCATGTTGAATTGTGCCTTTCATATTGTCATGGAATGAGGTGATGATACTTAGTAGCTTTGGTGGACATCCGATCTTTTCTAGTAGTCTGAAGAGACCACGTCTGCTGACGAGGTCAAAGGCTTTGGTGAGATCAATGAAAGCAATGTAGAGGGGCATCTGTTGTTCACGGCATTTCTCCTGTATCTGACGAAGGGAGAACAGCATGTCAATAGTCGATCTCTCTGCACTATAGGTCATGGGAAACGTCCCATAACGTGCTGCAGATGCAGGTAGTGGACTCTTATTTGTCCATCACCTCAACCACACATGCGAAAATAGTCTCCTGCCTGAACAAATTCCGTGTTCCCGAATCATATATTACAACCGAGGCTGGAGGAGTGCACTATCTTTCTCTAGTTCCACTTCTCCACGGGTCACAACATATATTTAAATGTTTACCCAGTTACCGATATGGCCAATTATATACTTTACTTTTATTTCAGAATAAAATTCACCAACCAGGTTTCTTTAAAAAACAAAAAATTATTAATTTATTGTAAAACAAGACTTATTCAGTAAAGATGCAAAGCATTAACACACAAATTGAAATACAAAATTTTCCTTTTAGATTAATCCAACACATACACACACACACCGTTTAAAGAAAAAATAAAGAAGTTTTCTCTGCAGAGATCTCTTTACAAAAAAAAACTTTGGCCAAATACTTATTAATTCTTGAAGGAAAAGGATATGATATGGGATGATATCAGTTGTTCCTTTTCAGGTGTACCAAATACATGTAGATGGCTGTCACTGGGATCTTTTTGGAGCAGTTCTCTGCAGGCAACATCGAGGATTAGTCTGGCAGGCTTTCCAGGAGAAAATGCAGCATCAGGGGTTTCAGCTATCACACACTGGATTCTCAGGGTTTCTCAGAGCTGGAGAAAGGATGAATTGGTGTCTTCTCTCTTAGCAGGCTGACCCCCAACTGACTCAAAACAATATCCAAAACGAAACCAACTCTTGATCACCATAAATCTTGACGTCACTTCTCTGTAAACAATTCCCCCTAGTCACCAAGGCTTTTGCCCTTTATTTAGCTTAAGGCATGTGACTTCCAGTAAGTGTGTTTTTAAAAGAAGTCCCAAAGTTCTTCCAGTGACTTTTAAAAAAAAAGTCCAGCATCTATGTAATCTCTTCAGTCCTCCATAGGGATCCATTTCCACAATTTTAAAACATGAATTCTCTCAAAATATTAAAAAATGAAAGTACTTTCATAACACATAGCTCCTTTGAAGACCAGGCGAGATCTGGGTCCTTAGGCTCCACAGTTGAGGGCCATTGTTTAACCACCTTCCGTGGAAGATTAACTTTCTTCCACTCCTAATTCATCATGCTCACTACCTCACCCAGTGAAAACTCTCTCAATCTACTTCCTCCTGAGTGAGCGTCTCTGTATTATGGCTTTCGTAAGTAAGATGTCTTGATGCAATTGGTGAAAGTGGTAACAGCTGAGTACATGAAGTAAGGATGTAAGTGAAAGTTCTATGGGTAGCACAGGAGATATTTTGGCAATAGTGCTTGAACGTACCTTGGCCAAACTAGAGGTCCTGGACCTCTTCCTGCACTACGTGGCAAGTCTTGGCATGGTTCAGGGTGCAATTACTGCCTTTGCAACTTATCTCCAAATGACCTGCACAACCTTCTGACGAGCCTTCCTGCCTTCATTGCTCAGCAATCTGCCTCCTCCTCAGATTTTTAAAAACTCATATATGGGCTGTGGGCGTCGCTGGCCAGGCCAGCATTTAATGCCCATCTCTAATTGCCCTCGAGAAGGCGGTGGTGAGCTGCCTTCTTGAACCACTGCAGTCCATGTGGTGTTGGTACACCCAGAGTGCTGTTAGGAAGGGAGTTCCAGGATTTTGACCCAGCGACAGTGAAGGAACGGCGATATAATTCCAAGTCAGGATGGTGTGTGGCTTGGAGGGGAACTTGCAGATGGTGGTGTTCCCATGCATCTGTTGCCCTTGTCCTTCTAGGTGGTAGAGGTCGCAGTTTTGGAAGGTGCTGTCTAAGGAGCCTTGGTGCATTGCTGCAGTGCATCTTGTAGATGGTACACACTGCTGCCATTGTGCATCGGTGGTAGAGGGAGTGAATGTTTGTGGATGGGGTGCCAATCAAGTGGGCTGCTTTGTCTTGGATGGTGTCGAGCTGTTGTTGGAGCTGCACCCATCCAGGCAAGTGGAGAGTATTCCATCACACTCCTGCCTTGTAGATGGTGGACTTTGGGGAGAGAGGAAGCTGCAGGATTCCTAGCCTCTGACCTGCTCTTGTAGCCACTGTATTTATATGGCTACTCCAGTTCAGTTTCTGGTCAATGGTAACCCCCAGGAGGTTGATAGTAGGGGATCCAGCGATCGTAATGCCACTGAACCTCAAGGGGAGACAAGAACACAAGAAATAGGAGAAGGAGTAGGCCATTCAGCCCCTCAAGCCTGCCCCGCCATTCAATAAGATCATGGCTGATCTGCCCCAGACCTCAACTCCTCTTTCGTGCTAGCTCTTCATAGCCCTCAACTCCCCAATATTTCAAAAATCTATCTACCTCCTCTTTAAATATTGTGTGATCCAACCTCCACAACTCTCTGCAGTAGAGATGGCTAGATTCTCTCTTGTTGGAGATGGTCATTGCCTGGCACTTGTGTGGCGCAAATGTTATTTGGCACTTATCAGACCAAGCCTGGATATTGTCCAGGTCTTGCTGCATTTCTACACAGACTGCTTCAGTATGTGAGGAGTCGTAAATGGTGCTGAACATTGTGCAATCATCAGCGAACACCCCTAATTCTGACCTTATGATTAAAGGAAGGTCATTGATGAAGCATGAAGATGGTTGTGCCTAGGACACTACCCAGGTTGCAATAGGTTATTAGGGCTGCCCACTCTGGTTAGATATATGCCTGGAGGCTTCATCTCCCAATGGTTGCCCATTGGTATCTTCCCTGGCTATGCTGGGGGAAATACTTGGAGTTGAACTGGAATGCAGGCAGGTACACTTATGAAGTATACCATAGCCAAACTATTTGAGCTGCTGGTTGCATGCCACGGATACTGAAGTTCCTCAGAATGTTCCTATGCTCAGTGTCCCAATCTGCTATGCATTTCATGCGTTCAAGTATGGGTCTCAAATTTAACAACTATAGTGCAATTTGGAAAATTTTATGTTAGAATTATTCAGATTCTATACGAGTCTGCAAAGGGTGACAGCAAGCTCCTGAACTGTGCTACCATGTAGCATACGAATGTGGATGGGGGGCCTTCAAGCCATTGCTTCCTACTAAGGGTATGAATACTTGTTTCAACAATTTGGAGAAATTCCCCCACGTCCTAATTGTCTTTGAAATTGTAAACTACTGGCGAGGTCCTTCCAAATAAGAAGAAATCCTAGACAATATCTAGGCTTAACTCTTAACCTTTTCAATCGATTACATCATCTGATTCAGCCATTCAGAGGCTAAACACATTAAACCTAGCAGGCTTCTTACCCTTCCTATGTCAACATCTAGCTAAACAGCGACAGTAACTTTTGCTGTTTCTGAGTCGATACCAGGAAGTTTGGCTGGTTTCCACATCAAAATGGATTGGTCTACTGATGGGGCTTTCCATTTGGGCACTCATCACACTGCTATTCTTAATTGCTGGTCACTGACTTAACTTGTCCTTCTGGAGTGTCAGATTCTGATGCCACAAATTTGTGTTGTTGACTTGGATGCAGGGTCGTGTTACTAACATCTCCCAGCTACTTCACTGCATTTTATATTCTTTCCCACCAAATAAGTCATCAGGTATACATCCGCAAAATGAACACAAAATATTTCAACATGCACAACTTTATACAAAAATTAAACATTAAAAAAAATTCAGTTTCAGCTCCAGCTGTGTGAGAACAAAGAACAGTACAGCACAGGAACAGGCCATTCAGCCCTCCAAGCCTGCGCCGATCTTGATGCCTGCCTAAACTAACACCTTCTGCACTTCCAGGGCCCATATCCCTCTATTCCCTTCCTATTCATATATTTGTCAAGATGTCTCTTAAACGTCGCTATCGTATCTGCTTCCACCACCTCCCCTGGCAGCAAGTTCCAGGCACTCACCACCCTCTGTGTAAAGAACTTGCCTCGCACATCCCCTCTAAACTTTGCCCCTCTCATCTTAAACCTATGTCCCCTAGTAACTGACTCTTCCACCCTGGGAAAAAGCTTCTGACTATCCACTCTGTCCATGCCGCTCATAACTTTGTAAACCTCTATCATGTCGCCCTTCCACCTCCGTCGTTCCAGTGAAAACAATCCGAGTTTTTCCAACCTCTCCTCATAGCTAATGCCCTCCAGACCAGGCAACATCCTGGTAAACCTCCTCTGTACCCTCTCCAAAGCCTCCACGTCCTTCTGGTAGTGTGGCGACCAGAACTGCACGCAATGTTCTAAGTGTGGCCTAACCAAGGTTCTGTACAGCTGCAACGACTTGCCAAGTTCTATACTCTATGCCCCGACCGATGAAGGCAAGCATGCCGAATGCCTTCTTGACTATCTTATCCACCTGCGTTGCCACTTTCAGTGACCTGCGGACCTGTACGCCCAGATCTCTCTGCCTGTCAATACTCCTAAGGGTTCTGCCATTTACTGTATACCTCCCACCTGCATTATACCTTCCAAAATGCATTACCTCACATTTGTCCGGATTAAACTCCATCTGCCATTTCTCCGCCCAAGTCTCCAATCGATCTATATCCTGCTGTATCCTCTGACAATCCTCATCATTATCCGCAACTCCACCAACCTTTGTGTCGTCCGCAAACTTACTAATCAGACCAGCTACATTTTCCTCCAAATCATTTATATATACGACAAACAGCAAAGGTCCCAGCACTGATCCCTGCGGAACACCACTAGTCACATCCCTCCATTCAGAAAAACACCCATCCACTGTTACCCTCTGTCTTCTGTGACCGAGCCAGGTGACAATGAAACCACTCCCACAGAGATTCAACAGTTTGAACATATGTAACAAATATTTTTCACTCTATTCCAATAAGCCCATTTTCTGCCTCCTTCTTTGCATCTGAAAGGATTACTTGATCAGATGCAATTTAGAATCGCAGAATCTTACAGCACATAAGGAGGCCACTCACCCAATCATGCCTGTGCTGGATCTTTGAAAAAAAAACCATCCAATTTAGTCCTATAATGCAAATTAGTTCCACTGGAACCTAGAAGGTAAGGTGGGAGAATCAAATAGGGTTTTTAAAATTAGCTTTTGGGATATTGATGACACTGCACAAGTTATGGAAGCTTTTGAAAGGGTGAATAGTGAAAGATTCTTTCCACTAGTTAACAGTTAGTGTTATGAAAGTGCTTCCATTTTAAAAATTATTTTAAGGACTCGTGTTTCAGAATTGTGGAGATGGATTCATTGGAGGACTGAAGCGATTCCATAGATGCCGAAATTTAGTTTTCTTTAAAAAAGGTCTTTGGAAGGACTTGAGCTTTCTATTTCAAAACAACATTTACTGGATGTCATGTCTTTAGCTAAGTAAACAGCAGGTGCCTTCTGACTATGGAGTTGTTTACAGAGACGTGACATGTCAAGATTTATGTTGGTTAAGAGTGAGTTTCATTTTTGAGTCAGTTGGAGGTCAGCCTGCTAAAAGAAGAGACCAGTTCGTCTTTTCTCCACCTCTGAGAAACCCTGAGAATCAAGCGCAAGAAATAGAGAAACTGAGGCAGCATTTCTCCTGCGAAGCTTCTGGAAGACTTCCGCTCCAATCTCCTGAACGAACTGCTTCTGGAAAGATCCTAGTAACCTGTCTACATGTACTTGGATGCCAGAAGGTATGCCCATCTGGAACTGAACATATATTATCCTTTTTATTTTATTTATTTATTTAGAGATACAGCACTGGAACAGGCCCTTCGGCCCACCGAGTCTGTGCCGACCAACCCATTTATACTAACCTTGCAGTAATCCCATATTCCCTACCACCTACCTACACTAGGGGCAATTTACAATGGCCAATTTACCTATCAACCCACAAGTCTTTGGCTGTGGGAGGAAACCGGAGCACCCGGCGAAAACCCACGCGGTCACAGGAAGAACTTGCAAACTCCACACAGGCAGTACCCAGAATTGAACCTGGGTCTTTGGAGCTGTGAGGCTGCCATAAAACCAGCACCTCTAATACCCATACCAGTTTTTGGGGAACCACTTAGTTAGATGTTGGTAAACTGTGTGGGACCTTTACCAAAAACAATAGCGGGACATCAATAAATACTCACTATTATGGATCTGGCTACTCTGTTTCCAGAGGCCATTCCCTTGGGAGCAATTTCATCTAAGGTAGTGGTAGAGAAGTTAACCCAGCTCTTCACTAGATATGGATTACCAATTGAGATTCAGTCAGATCAAGGTTCCAATTTTATGTATAAAACTCTTCAGGAAGTCATGCGTAATCTGGGTATAACACAGTTAAAGTCTTCAGCATACTACCCACAGACACAAGGGGCTTTAGAACGATACCATTAGACTCTCAAAACGATGATCAGGGCATACTGTCATGAATATCCCCGTAATTGGGATACAGGCCTAGAATTTCTTTTGTTTGCCACTGGGGATTCACCTAATGAGTCTACCAGTTTTAGTCCTTTTGAATTAGTTTATGGAAATGAGGTAAGAGGTCCTCTAAAACTAACCAAACAAGAGTTTAAAACAGAGGGATGAATCTTCCGTGTTAGATTATGTATCTGTGTTCCCGAAGCAATTCACAAGAGCCTGCAAACTGGCTCAGGAACACTAAAAGCTTCCCAAACAAGCATGAAGAAATGGGCAGACAGGCATGCTGTTACGACCATGTGAAAAAGGTGTCTAAGGGTCCCTTTTCAGCCTTCACCTGGTCTTACTGTAACAGGATTTAATTTTTAAACACACTGTTTTGAGCTCCCCCTTGGTAAATCCTTGTTCACCGCTTTCCAATTATAAAGGGATGAGTATAGACAGGCTTTCTTAGGTTTAAAGAAAAGTGAAATTTATTAAAACTTAAATTCTAATTTGGTTAATGTCTACGGCTACACGATGCGCCCACGTATGCATGCACACGTGATACACGCATGCAAATAGAGACAGAAAAGAGAAGAAAAATAAAGTGAAAAAGTTTGAGGCAATCTCTGGAGGGGCTTGTTACTGTGCTTCGAACTCGCTGTAGAGTCCTTGATTATAGGTAGTCTTGCTTTTTGTTGAGGCCCAGTATTCTTCTTAAACCTTGTTCACTGTAGGAGATTTTTCTCCTTGGGGTTCATGTGTCTTCAATGGATCTTCAGTTCCGTGAGAAAGAGATGGAAGCAGACAGGAGAGGCTGCACCGAGCCAGCCACGAGAGGTCTTTTCAGCCCGGGAGTAAACAGCTTTCGGAGTTCAAATTCTCTGTGGCCAATTTAAAACTCCCCTAGTTGGCCAGCCGGTGATCACATGACTGACTGGTTTGACCAGGTCTCTTCTGTGTATTGGCAGCATCTTAGCAGTCAACCTGGAATGCTAGCTTCTCCACCTTCAACGTCTGGTAATCAAAAGTCCATTGTGGATTAAATTGGAGCAGGGAGTGGCCTCTTTGTCCTTTCCAAGTACTGTCTGTTACTATGCAAATGTCTTTCTAGTCAAGGTCTGGTGTTTTTTTTTTTAAAGCAAGTTCTTTCTTTACTCCAGTAACAGTTTAGAAAATCAATGCTCATGTGGTGAAATTAACGTGCCTCATTCTTGGAAGGTGGGGAGGCTTGCATGACAATGCCAAGACTTGAACATTTCAATCAGAGTAAATGGTGTTAATATTACTGCCTTTACAGGGTGAGCCGCTGAAAGCACGGTTCAATGGGCCATATAGAGTAGCCAATAGGACTGGTAAGGTAAATTATTTGATTGACACCCCAGATCGCCGGAAAAAGAATTGGCTGTGTCACATCAATATGTTGAAACAATATCACTGCCGGGATGAAGATAAGCAAGCACAGGTATGTCAGGTAGTAGGGACAGTGAAGAATGAAAGGGATAGTGAGGACGAGGCAGAAGGAAGCCTAGACAATTCTCAAATTGTACCTCCTACAATCTGGTTAGCTAATACTGAATTGCTAGGGAGATTAGACACTATGGTTTCTTATTTAGATGCAGAACAATGAGAAAACCTAACAAGGCTACTCACAGCATTTAAAGAAGTCTGGAGGGATAAATCAGGATGTACAACCTTAGCCATACGTGATGTGATGTCACAGAATCCACTCCTAAAAAACAGCATCCTTGTTGCTTAAGTCCAGAGAAACAGGCCCAGGTAAAAGCAGAAATCAAATACATGTTGGAAAACCACCTGATTAAACCCAGTCAAAGCAGCTGGAATTTCCCCAGTCGTGTTAGTGCCTAAACCTAATGGTTCAACTAGATTTTGTATAGACTACAGGAAGGTTAATGCATTAACAAAGGCAGACTCCTACTCAATTCCTCGCTTGGAAGACAGCGTTGACAGTGCCACGTTTCTTACCAAACTAGATTTGTTAAAGGGATACTGGCAAGTGCCTTTAACACACCGAGCTAAAGAAATATCGGCCTTCGTCATACCAGACAGACTTTTCCAATGCCGAGTGATGCCCTTTGGGCTAAAAAAATGCCCCAGCAACTTTTCAGAGACGAATGAACCATGTGGTAGCCAGTGTTCCTAACTGTGTGGTTTACCTTGCATACAGTGACACTTGGAAGGACCACTTGGAATAACTAGAAGCTCTACTTAGAAAATTAGTCAGCTGATTTGGTGATGAACCTTGCCCAAAGTGAATTTGCAAATGCGTGGGTAACCTACCTACGGCATATAGTAGGGCAAGGACAACTGTTGCCAAGACAGCAAAAGTACAAGTATTGATGGAGTTCCCTGCCCTTCAGACTAAACAAGAAATCATTAGATTTTTGGATGTGTGGTTTCTACCACAAATTTATACCAAATTTTAGCACTATAGCTGCTCCACTGACGGATTTGCTACAAAAAAGAAAGTTACGATAATGCGGTCAGGAGAGTGCCATCATCTTTTGAGAAGCCGAAAGCCATTTTGATCAATTAAGCAGTGTTGGCTGCCCCAAGTTTCACTAAGCCCTTCAAGGTAGCAATTGATGCTCGTGACCTGGGGGTCGATGCAGTCCTGTTACAAGACAGTGAATCAGGCATAGAAAAGCCAATGGGATACTTTTCCAAAAAGCTAAATCAACACCAAAAGAGATACTCAACAGTGGAAAAGGAAACCCTGGGCTTATTACTAGCTCTTAAGCATTCTGAAGTCTATGCCCATCATGACTATAGGGAGACACTGGTATATACTGATCATAACCCCCTAGCCTTTGTGAAAAAAATAATCAAAAAAACAGAATGTTAGACTATTTCGACAGAGTTGACTACTGCAGCCCTATCATTAAAAATAATCCACATCGTTGTCAAAAGTAATGTAATTGCTGATGCTTTGTCTAGAATTTAACTTTGCTTTGAGTTATCGGAGTACAAAGATGGTACAAAGCAGAACTGTATTAGCTACAGGTAAAGAGTGAATGAAAATGAGTGTGTAAATTTGTTTTAATATTTATTTTTTTCCCCCACACTTTGTAATGAAACGCATTTAAAAATGGCATTTCATTACTCCCAAGGATGGAGGTGTTATGAAAGTGCTTCCATTTTAAAGTTTTTTTTTTTAAGACTCGTGTTTTAGAATTGTGGAGATGGATTCATTTGGAGGACTGAAATGATTCCATAGATGCTGAGCTTTCAGTTTAAAAACATTTACTGGATGTCATATGTCTTCAGCTAAGTAAACAGCAGGTGCCTTCTGACTATGGGAGTTGTTTACACAGAAGTGGCATGTCAAGATTTATGTTGGTTAAGAGTGGGTTTCATTTTTGAATACTGATTTGAGTCAGGTGGAGGTCAGCCTGCTAAAAGAAGACCAGTTCACCTTTTCTCCACCTCTGAGAAACCCTGAGAAATCAAGCATAAGAAATAGAGAAACTGAAGCAGCATTTCTCCTGAGAAGCTTCTGGAAGACTTCCTCTCCACATCTCCTGAACGAGCTGCTTCTGAAAAGATCCCAGTGACCCGTCTACGTGTACTCGGACGCCAGAAGGTATGCCATCTGGAACAAAACATATCATCCTTTTTCTTCAAGAATTAACAAGTACATTAGCCAAAGAATCTTTATTTTTCCTTTAACCGCTGTGTGTGCACACATGCACATTGGGTATTTAGAAGGGGCTGTATATATTTACTGTCATATTTCAAACTGTGTGTTAACGCTTTGCATCTTTATTGACGAAGTCTTGTTTTATAATAAATTAATACTTTTACAGTCATAGAGTTTTATAGCACAGAACAGGCTGCTTTGGCCCAACGCGCCTGCACCGGCCATCAAGCACCCGTCCTGACTAATCCCATTTCCCTGCACTTGGCCCGTAGCCTCATATGTTATGGTGTTTCAAGTGCTCATCTAAATACTTCTTGAATGTCGTGAGTGTTCCTGCCTTTACCACCTCTTCAGGCAGTGTGTTCCAGATATTGTCCTGTAGTCTAAGGCTTTCCTCCTCACTATTTACGACACCAATTTTCATGTCATCTGCGAACTTACTGATCATACCTCCTGTATTCACGTCTAAATCATTAATGTACACTAAAAACAGTAAGGGTCCCAGCACCGATCCCTGCGGTACCCCACTGGTCACAGGCCTCCATTCGCAAAACAACCCTCGACCATCACCCTCTGCCTCCTTCCACTAAGCCAATTTTGAATCCAATTTGCCAAATTCCCCTGGATCTATGGGCTCTTACTTTCTTAACCAATCTCCCATGCGGGACCTTATCAAAAGCCTTACTGAAGTCCACGTAGACTACATCAACTACTTTACCCTCATCTACACCTCTAGTCAAAGTCCTCGAAAAATTCAATCAAATTTGTTAGACATGATCTCCCGCGGACAAAGCCCGCTAATACAGCTAATACTTCCTCCTTTACAATGCTAATTTGATCAAGTATATCACAATCCCCCTCCCTAATCACTATACCTACATCGTCCCTCTCCATAGTGAACACAGATGAAAAGTATTCGTTCAAAACTTCACCTATGTCCTCCAGCTCCAGACACAGATTGCCTCTTTGATCCCTAATGGGCTCAACTTTTTCCCTGGTTATCCTCTTGTCCTTAACATACTTATAAAATGCCTTGGGATTTTCCTTTATCTTGTCTGCCAGTGATTTCTCATGCCCCCTCTTCGTTCTCCTAATTACTTTAAGTACTCCCCTACACTTGCTATACTCCTCTAGGGCCTCCGTTGTTTTCAGCACTCTGAATCTGCCATACGTCTTCTTTTTTTTTCCTTATCCAATCCTCTATATCCCCTGACATTCAGGGTTCCCTTGACCTGTTGGTCCTACTCTTCATCTTTACAGGAACATGCTGCACCTGAACCCTCATAATTTCCCTTCTAAATGACTCCCACTGGTCTGATGTAGACTTTCCTATAAGAAGCTGCTCCCAGTTCACTTTGGCCAGATCCTGTTTTATCATATTGAAATCTGCCTTCCCCCAATTCAGTACTCTTATTTCTGGTCCCTGTATGTTCTTTTCCATAACAACCTTAAATCTTACAGAATAATGGTCACTATCCCTGAAATGCACCCCCCCCCCACTGCCACTTCTACCACTTGTCCGGCTTCATTCCCTAGGATTAGGTCCAGTACTGCCCCTCCTCTTGTAGGACTCTCTACATGTTGGCTCAAAAAGCTCTCCTGAATGCACTTGAAGAATTCCGCCCCTTTTAAGCTTTTTGCACTAATAATATCCCCTCTAAAATAGGGGAAGTTGAAATCCCCTACTATTATTACCCTATTATTTTTGTACCTCTATGAGATTGTTATTTATTAAAGAAACCTGGTTGGTAGATTTTATGCTGAAATAAAAATAAATATAATTGGCTGTATTGGTAACTGGGTACACGTTTAAATATACGTCGTGACCTGTGGCTAAGAGGAATTAGAGAAAGACAGCACTCCTCCCACCTCGGTCGTAACATTAGTAACAAGGCATGGATTCAGGACTATCACTAAAACAAAGAAGCCAGTTAGAATAAATGCTTTCATACAAAGGGTTACTGGAAAACAAATGTTTTACTAGAAGTGACAACTGAATCACAGACGGCAAAATTTGAGCAAGACAAGTATTTCAAAAGCATATACAAAGTTCCAAGGAATGGGAAGAGAAATTAGATTAAACAGTTCCAGTTGCAGAGCTCATACCAACATGGGCAAGCATGATGGCCTCCTTCTGTGCTGTAAATTCTATGATTCTATTGTCAACTGGTACTTGCAAGCAGCATGCCCCAAGTGGTGCATTGCCATTTGGTTGTCAAGCAGAGAACTGAGCAAAGTATAGCCGACAGAGAAAAGATTCTACAGGGATTCTACTTCTGCATTTCCATGACAAGCTGACAGCCACTGAATCTTGTTCTCCAGCATTCCCAAAGTGTCTCTCTAATAATCTACTAGGAGATACACATGCATCCTCTCTATGACTTGCCTTAAAAGGTTTCTCTCCTGCTCACTTAGCACAGGCCTCTGCTTGGCACCTCTGACACGATACTAATAAGTGTTAAAAAGTTAAGTTACACACTGGGTTGCATCTTTTAAACAAACATTTAACAGCAGCTCAAATTATATGATCTATAAAATGTGTTGAATACAAAGGCAAAAGAATTGGTGAAGGTCAGAAGTTGTTGTTTTGAAATGTACTTTTACTCAGTGATTCTGGCTAAAACAGATCACATATTATGCAATTTTTTTTGAGAAGTACAATCACAATATCAACACTCAGCGTTACGCACTGTTTGCTATTCTCACATACAAAGATCCTACTTATGACAGTTTGTTCATGGATCCCAAATTTAGGTAGACCAGGAAGCAGAGATTGTAAAACTGGAGTCACCTCTACTATTTTGCTACTGTGCCTACCAGGATCTTTAGGAATAGATACTTTTCTTTATAAAGGGGTCGAATGCAAAATGATAAAAATACCACATTGGAGGTAATGATCCTTAACATTCAAAAACTAAACTTTTCCATCAGATTTCAATGATTGAGGTTTAATGCCCCTTAGTTGCTCTGCCTGAAGACTAAAATTTCAAAGCAACATTTCAATAAAGTTATCTTAAATTAGCCATTTTATTTGCATAAAGTTTATTAGTAGCAAATTTTAGTTATTTCTTCCTTTGTAATCTACTTGTCTTCACACTAAGTTTTCAGTTTGGCCTAGTCCTTCAGCAAGGTTTTGATTTTCATCTCTCCTCCTCCTCAGGTTTGATCCCTTTAGGTTTAAAGGGATTGTATTTACTCTAGTTCAAATTTTTTTTATTAATTTCTGTCTGTAACTATTTTGATTCCTAAGAGATCTCTGCTTCAAGTCTATCCCTTGCAAGTCTCCAAACTTGCAGACTTTAGCCCATCTTCAGCGCTGCAGCATATATTTTCATTGACGAATCTATTTAGCTAATCCAGATTAGATTCTTTTATCAAGCGCAATGCCCATGGTAATGTTGGGTGGCGGGAGGGGCGGTTGGGGGAGGAGGGCGCGGGGGGAGTCACCATTTAACAAAAGCTCCAGAGGAATTACCTCAAGTGCTCTAGCACCATCTTGCAGGATTAGTCTGGAAACTGGAAACTTACTGCTCAACACTGCAACCAAGGAACATGCTGGCAATAAATGCTGGCCTTGCTAGTGACGCCCACATCCCATGAACAAATATATTTAGAAAATACTGTAAAAGGAGGAAAACAGTGAAAACCAGAAATTTTAAACGTTTAACATGTGACTTAACATGGCAAAAATAAGTTCTATTCCTAGTGGAAATCTACAAATACACCAATGCATGGCTGACCATAAATGATTATAGACTAGGGAATTGTCTGTGCTGCAGGGAGCCAGAGAGAAAAATAAAACATATGGAAAAGCATCATAATAGCAAGCACAGCCCAGAATGGTAAATATGGATTATATCCAGTACACTGACAAATTCTCAATTTCAATTATATCACTGTTGGGAAATGTTGAGGATAAACGAGCTTAAACTGGAGAAAAAGTTTCTAATACAAGACCTGCAAAAATTTAAATGTTCATACAACTGGAGTTTATGGCATCAGGCATAATTTATATACACAAGTCCTCAATTCTAAGTATTCAGACATGTCATGTTATTAATCTTTTCACGTTTGCTTTATTAAAGGCAATGGCCATAATTTTTAGTTTACAAAACAGGCAGTTGACTCGTATCACATTAGTTACACATTTTTGGATTTTTAAACAACTTCTAGGAGTAAGGCTGGTTTCCTGTTTCAAAGATCTTAGATTCCACTGTCAAGCAAATTAAAGTAAAATTCTGGATTGTGAAATATACAAGCACACAAAAATATAAAAAAGGAAAACTTTCAGGAAAAAAGGGGAACATTTAATTATAAACTAATTGGGAAACTGGAAAGAAAATAAATCTTTAATTAATTTTGATTCCAAGACAAACAGCTAATTACTAACAAGTTAAAAACCAATTAAAAATTGTCATGCATTTTCAAATTAAAAGTACCAACTTTTCTGCTTACAAATTTTACTGTGTTAGAGTTGCCTTGGAGATATCAATTCATAAAATATTACATATGACAATCAGGGGGGTGACTTTTAAATTACACACCAAGAAAATTTGAACCACCAGTGCCCAAGAGGGAACAGCATCAATGCTGACTGAAGAACAGTTTCATGACTGCCTTTTCCAAAAAGCTAAAAGCAACAAAAAAATTACCTAACATGGAGAAACTAGGTCTTACTCCTCTCACTTAGGATAAGTGTTATTAAGCACACTGAGCCTCAACTTCATTATGCAGTCAGCAAAACAATAAGCTAATGTGGTTTCCGCTAACAACTTTGGTTTCATGACAATCATTGTATATTGCACTACCAGTCTCTTACCTGGTCATTACCAGCTAGGCATAAGGTTGCCCTGCTCTCAAAAGAGGAACAGAACCACCCTTCAAACATGTGGCAGATCACCTGGATGATCACTGATACCGAGACACGATTAAGTCCCAAAAGGATATTTCAATGTCTAAAAGTGGTCAACTTAAGCTTTGAATATAAACTTGACTTTGTGCCTGCCCTACTTACCTCTCTCAGACACACTTCTGAACTTTCTTTTTCCTCCGTTGGTACAATTGTTTTGTCCAATTTTCTCCTTTGCTCTTCTTCTAAGTGAGTGCTGCTGTTGGAAGTGCCATCTTTTACAGAGGATGTAAAACTCAGTTATTGCGAAGGGATACCATAAAGACCATTGGTAGCCCATTCAGCACACAATGTGGTATCTGCAATCCCCCTCACATTACAGCACGACAACTCATTACATTTATTTTTTCTTCTGGCTATTGACAATGAATGTTATAAAAGTACAAAGTAAAGAATCACAACTTATCAAGATATCCAACAAAAACGCATACTTTCCATTTGCCGCTTCTGCAGAATTGCGGCAATTTCTTGAATCTCTATTCTGTCCATTCCATTGTTTCTCAAGGAACTTTAAGTTTCATTTCTAAGTTTTCCCCTTCCAAATTCCCTCAGCTTTTTACTTTGACTCCTAACCTAAATAATACAAGAATTATTTTCTCATTTTCCTAATCCAGCTGCTACTTTCACTCATCTGACCATTTTATCTGTGCCAAATGAAACTCGCTAACAAGGAGGGTTTATATTTCACTCTTCCTTTTGTTAGTTAGTTTGTATACTACATTGGGGTACCATCATGTCTGTTCTGTTTCAAAAAATAAAGTCAATGCATCATATTCGGTATCATTAGTCTAGGGCATCCCAAGTGAACCCTATCTATGCTTGAAACTTCTGTGAATTAAAAGACAATGTCAACTACCATCTTTTTGCTCCTTGGCAATGCTGTTTCTTGCAACTTCTTCTTTCCACCCCTCTTCAGTCCCAAAGGAATAGCTGCTAGCCGCCCAGAAGAGATATTTTGGTTCATGTTTGTCCTCTAACTCTAATATTGATCTTTGCAAAGAAATTTTCTCCATTGATCCATTCTGTTTAATCATGACAACCAACATCTTCAAGCCTGTCAGAATCTCTGCTCTGCTCTACATTAGGACCTCTGGTATAAAAGCATTCTTGTTATGGTCCTCAAGATGCACAAAGTTCTAGGTCATTGCTTCAATTTGTTTGACTCTCGACCTAACTTTTCTTCTCCTTAGAAATTTGCACAGATTTGCCTAATCCTAAAAAATGCAATTCTTTTTACTCTTAACTACCAGCCTACAGCCTTATATAAGTACTTTCTAAGCTCATGGAAGCTGTTGTTAATGTTCAAATTATCATCTTGAAAGCTCTGGTCTAATCCATGATCAGTATGCTATTTAGTATGGTCCTTTAATCACTCTCAGTCTTGTGGTCCACGTCATTCCCTTCTGGATCTCTGCTCTTGCATGTCTTGGTTAATTATCAGTTACTGACTCAGTTGTTTTGATTCTTATTCCATTAACTCAGGGTTTTCCAGGGCTTTTCTCTCCAACTCCACAAATCATCCAAGCCTATCCGCTACTGAGAATACCATTTTGCATTCACAAATTCCTTCAGATTGCATAGCATCAGTGTAATAACTGATTCACATGTAAATCTCCTGCACACCTTTCAATGAGCAATGAAACAGGTTTCTTTCAATTCTTCAAGGACAATTCGCAGCAACTTGTCATGGTTTCTTCGACTGCATCTCCCAAATCTGAGACCTCTACCACCGAGAAGAACACCATTATCTCCAAGACACGCATCATCCTGACTTGGACATACATCACCAATTCCTCACTGTTGCTGGGGAAAAATCATGGAACTCCCTACATGACAGCATTGTACGAGCACCTTCAATACACTGACTGCAGCAGTTCAAGAATTGGGCCCAACATCACCTTTGAAGGCAATTAGGGATAAGGAATAATGCTGGCCTTGCTGGCGATGCCCATGCTCCAAGAATTAATTTTAAAAAGGATTCTCTTTGGAGAGCTAAAGAATTTGGTCAAGGTCATGGGGCTTTCTTTAATCATGTAATATTTTAACAAATAATAGGAGGAGGAGTTTCTGCCTTAATTTAAATAAAATTAAAGGATAGTGAAAAAAGCAAACTGATAAAGAACTTAACTCTTGCTGTACTTTAGAATCTACTTCAGTACAAAGAATGAGAGGCTATCTTATTGAAACATACAAGATCCTGAGGGGACTGGATAGAGTGGATACTGGGAGGATGGTTCCTCTTGTGGGGCAGAGGAGAACTAAGGACACAGTTTAAGAATAAGAGATCTTCCTTTTAAGACAAGAGATGAGGAGAATTTTTTTTTCTCAAAGGGTCATTAGTCTGTAGAATTGTATTCCCCAGAGAGCAGTGGAGGCTAGGTCACTGAATTTATTCAAGGCTGAGTTAGAAAGATTTTTGACAAGACAAGGGAGTCAAGGATTATGGGGGGCAGACAGGAAAGTGAAGTTGAGACCACAACCAGACCAGCCATGTTCTTATTGAATGGCAGAGTAGGCTCAAAGGGTCAAATGGCCTACTCCTGCTCCCAAGTCCAATATTCCTATGAGTTGTTAGTGACGGCTTTTGTAGTGAAAAGTAATTTACAAATTAGCCAGTAAGCATACGACTGCCATTAGCAGAAAACTTTACTTGTACTTTAAAATTGGGAACATTCTCTCTATTAATTCCTGAAATATGTTAAATTGAATGTGATTTCATATAAGGATACTAAATGCCAAAGAGAAAATACAAGAGAGTGTAGGGACTGGGATAAGTGGGTTAAAGCATTATTGTTTATCTGGAATACAGCCCAAACTCATCAGATGAAAGTCTCTGTTGGCACGAGAGTCGTACATGAAATGTGCATGGCCAGTCTCAGCCTAGCTCCTACTGGACATGAATCCACGACACAAACCCGTTCATAATATTCCAGAAAACTGCAATCAGCTATTTTAGAAGCCATAAGAATGGCTGATGTGGGAAATGGGAAATTACAGTTGTCTAGTAGTGCAATGAGGGTCATTGAAGGAAACTCTCACAAGTATGATAGTGTGCAGTTAAATGAGATGGCAGAGTACTTAAGGTGTAAATTTTCAGGTTTTTAAAAATATTCATTAGTAGGATGTGGGCTTCGTTTTTATTGCCCATTCCTAAATTGCCCTTGAGGTTTGGAGGAGAGCTGCCTTCTTCAACCACTGCAGTCAGTATGGTATAAAGGCCTGCTACCCAACCCGAACCCGACAACATGTGTCGGGTTCGGGTCGGGTCGGGTCGCACTTCCGGGTCCGGCATTCAGGCTCGGGTCGGGTCGAGGCAGATTGGACATGTTCTATCACCACCTCAGGTAAGTGACTTTAATGTTAATTTACTTTCTGGACTTTAAAGGTTGTTTTGCTACAGTTATTTTAAGCTCGTGCAGGTAAGGAACGAAGTGAAAAATGGAAGGCAAGTTAACTGATGGTCGGGTCAGGTCAAGTGCGGGAAAAAACGGAAGGACTCTGGCCGGATTGGGCTCAGGGTCAGATGGGGTTCTATCAGGCTCGGGTCGGGTCTCATTTGCAGACCCAAGCAGGCCTTTAGTATGATATGGGTACTCCCACAGTGCTGGTAGGGAGGAAGTTTCAGGACTTTGACCCACGGCAATATATTTCCAAGTCAGAATGGTATGTAACTTGGAGGGGAACTTGCAGGTGGTGGTGTTCCTATGCACCTGCTGCCCTTAGGTGGAAGTGGTCACAGGTTCGGGAGGTGCTACAGTGCATCTTGTAGATGGTACACAGTGCAGCCAGAGTTTTTTTTATTCTTTCATGGGATGTGAGCATCACTGACAAGGTCAGTATTTGTTGCCCATCCTTAATTGTCTTTGACAATTTTTCAGAGGGTATTTAAGAGTTAACCACATTGCTGCGGGTCTGAAGTTACATGTGGGCCAGACCAGGTAAGGCCAGCAGATTTTCATTCCTAAAAGGACATTAGTGAACCAGATGGGTTTTCACAAAAATCAATGATAGCTTCATGTTACCATTACGGAGACTGGCTTTCAATTCCAGATTATTAATTAATTGAATTTAAATTTCACTAGCTGCTGTGGTGGGATTTGAACCAGTATCCTCAGTGCATGAGCCCGGGCCTCTAGATTATAATTCAGTGATGTTAACACTATGCCACCGCCTCTCGAGTAAATAAACATTTATGGTGGTGGATGGGTGCCAATCAAATAGGCTGCTTTGCCCCAGCGGTGTTGAGCTTCTTGAGTGTTATTGGAGCTGCATTCATCCAAGCAAGCGAAGACTATTCCAACCTTAGATAGCAGAAAGGCTTTGGGGAGTCACAAGCTGAGTCACTCACTGCTGAGTTCCCAGCCTCTGACCTGCTCCTGTAGTCACAGTATAATTGTGGCTGGTCCATTTAAGTTTCTGGTGAATGGGGACCCCCAGGATATTTATGGTCAGGGATTCAATAATGGTAATGCCATGGAATGTCACAGCAAAGTGGTTAAACGCTGTAAGATGGGCACTGCCTGGCACCTGTTAGGTGCAAATGTTACTTGCCACTTATCAGTCCAAGCCTGAATGTTGTCCAGGTCTTGCTGCACGTGGGCACGGTCTGCTTCAGTATCTGATGAGTTGCGAATGGAACTGAAGACTGCGCAATCAGCGATCACTTCTGACCTTTTGATAGAGAGGTCTTTGATGAAGCAGCTGAAGGTGGTTGGGCCTAGGACACGGCCCTGAGGAACTCCTGCAACGATGCCCTGAGGCGGAGATGATGGGCGTTCAAAAACCATAAATATCTTCCTTTGTGCTAGGTATGACTCCATGGAAGAGTTTTTCCCCTTGATTCCCATTGATTTCAATTTTACTAAAGCTCCTTGAAACCACACTCAGGTCAAATGTTTCTTTGCTGTCAAGGGCAGTCACACTTATCTCTGGAATTCAGCTCTTTTGTCCATGTTTGAACCAAAGCTGCAATGAGGTCTGGAGTCAAGAGCTCCTGGTAGAATCCAAACTGGGCATCAGTTAGCATTAGCACCAGTTATTGGCAAGTGTTACTTGAAAGAAGTACACAACACCTTCCATCACTTTCCTGATGACTGAGAGTAGACTGATGGAGCAGTAATTGGCCAGATTGGATTTGCCTGCTTTTTGTGGACAGGACATACCCGCGCAATTTTCTACTTTGTCAGGTAATTGCCAGCGTTGTAGCTGTACTGGAACAGCTTGGCTGGAGGCATGTCTAGTTCCGGCCACAAGTCTTTAACACTACAGCTGGGTTGTTGTCAGGGCCCATAGCCTTTGCTGTATCCTGTGTGTTCAACCATTTCTTGTTATCACGTGCAGTGAATTGAATTGGCTGAAGACTGGCTTCTGTGGTGGTGGGGACTGCAGGAGGAGGCAAAGATGCATCATCCACTTGGCAATTCTGGCTGCAGATGGTTGCAAATGCTTCAGCCTTGTCTGTTGCGCTCAATTAGGAGCAGGAGTAGCATTTTGTCCCTTTTAGCCTGCTGCACCATTCAATATGATCATGGCTCACGTGCTTGGCTCCACCATTGTTGAGGATGAGGATATTCATGGTAAAGGCCTGCTCAGGTATGCAATTGAAACCCGACCCGGGCCCGAAAGATCCACATCCAACCTAAACCCGACCTGGGCCCCGGGTCCTGTGATTTTTTTCCCGCGCCCAACCCGACTACCGGAATGAAGTTAATCAAAGAGGTTGTGCTCTACCTTGGTTGGAATGGAGACGTTCACTCGCTCACTGCAGACTAGTGTGGAGTCCGGATGCACGTTTCCCACCTGGACGTCCTGGCTGTTCAAATTTTGAAGCTTACTTCCCTTTCCCTCCCTGAGCAAAAGGCAGCACTGTGTCCGACCCAGCCTGGCCCAAGCCCAAATGCTGGACCCAGAAAAGACCCGACCCAACGCGTCGTCGGGTTCGAGTCGGGCAGCCATGCTCCAATTCATGGACTCTCCTGCTCGCATTAATTGTTTTAATTGTCCACCACAGTTCACAACGATGTGGCAGGACTGCAGAGCTTTGTTGTGGGAACACCTAGTTTTGAATATAGCATGCTGTTTCTGCTGTTTAGCGCACAGAGTTCTGTGCTGTAGCTGCACCAAGTTAACACCTCATTTTAGGTATGCCTGATGCTGTTCCTGGCATGCTCTTTTACACCCCTCATTGAGCCACAGCTTGATCCTTTGGCTTGATGGCCGAGTGAGGGATATGCCAATGTTAAAGATCACAGTGGAATAAAATTCTGCTGTTGCTGATGGTTCACAGCACCTCACGGATGCTCAGTTTTAAGCCACTAGATTTGTTCTGTGTCAATTCCATTTAGCATTGCAGTACTGCAACACAACACAACGGAGAGTGTCTTCAGCATGATGTTTTCTGCCTGCATGTGCAGAATTCACATCTGACACTACAGCGCCAGGATTTCTGAGTTTTAGGAGAAACGAGTTGCGGCCAAGATTAAATGGCATTGTTATATCTATTGTATGGAGCTTTCAGCCACTGACTGCCTGGCCTAAAGACAAAGATTTGTTCTTGGAGGTTTTACCTGTGTGTATCAACAGTGGCGCAGTGGTTAGCACCGCAGCCTCACAGCTCCAGCGACCCAGGTTCAATTCTGGGTACTGCCTGTGCGGAGTTTGCAAGTTCTCCCTGTGTCTGCGTGGGTTTCCTCCGGGTGCTCCGGTTTCCTCCCACATGCCAAAGACTTGCAGGTTGGTAGGTTAATTGGCCATTATAAATTGCCCCTAGTATAGGTAGGTGGTAGGGGAATATAGGGACTGGTGGGGATGTGGTAGGAATATGGAATTAGTGTAGGATTAGTATAAATGGGTGGTTGATGGTCGGCACAGACTCGGTGGACCGAAGGGCCTGTTTCAGTGCTGTATCTCAAACTAAAAAATAAAAAACAATAGCAGAAAAAGTTAAAGGTCATTGATAATACAAATACACACAATTTGCCATTATATACTACAAACAGAGACGCACACATATCAACTGTGGAGCAATCAGATTTTCAGCAAAGTTTTGCTGACCATTTCTTTTTATTCGTTCGTGGGATGTGGGCGTCGTTGGCTAGTCCAGCATTTATTGCCCATCCCTAATTGCCCTCGAGGTGGTGGTGGTGAGCTGCCTTCTTGAACCACTGCAGTCCTTGGGGTGTAGGTACACCCACAGTGCTGTTAGGAATGGAATTACAGGATTTTCACCCAGCGACAGTGAAGGAACGGCGATATAGTTCTATGTCAGGATGGTGTATGGCTTGGAGGAAAACTTACAAGTGGTGGCCTTCCCATTCATCCGCTGCCCTTGTCCTTCTAGTTGGTAGAGGTCATGGGTTTGGAAGGTGCTGTCGAAAGAGCCATGGCGAATTGCTGCAGTGCATCTTGTAGGTGGTACACACTGCTGCCACTGTGCGTTGGTGGTGAAGGGAGTGAATGTTGAAGGTTGTGGATGGGGTGCCAATCAAGCGGGCTGCTTTGTCCTGGATAGCGTCAAGCTTCTTGAGTGTTATTGGAGCTGCACTCATTCAGGCAAGTGGAGAGTATTCCATCATACTCCTGACTTGTGCCTTGTAGATGGTGGACAGGCATTGGGAAGACCGGAGGGGAGTTACTCGCTGCAGGATTCCCAGCGTCTGACCTGCTCTTCTAGCCACAGCATTTATGTGGCTGCTCCAGTTCAGTTTCTGATCAATGGTAACACCCAGAATGTTGATAGTGGGAGATTCAGCGATGGTAATGCTATTGAACATCAAGAGGAGATTGTTAGATTCTCTCTTGTTAGAGATTGTCATTGCCTGGCACTTGTGTGGCACGAATGCTACTTGCCACGTATCAGCCCAAGCCTGGATGTTATCCAGGACTTACTGCATCTGGACAAGGGGTGCTTCGGTATCTGAGTCGCCGCTAATGGTGCTGAACATCGTACAATCATCAGCGATCATCCCCACCTCTGACCTTATGATGGAGGGAAGGTCATTGATGAAGCAGCTGAAGATGGTTGGGCCTAGGACACTACCCTGAGGAACTCCTGCAGTGATGTCCTGGGACTGAGATGATTAACCTCCCAACAACCATAACCATCTTCCTTTGTACTAGATATGACTCCAACCAGCAGAGAGTTTTCCACGATTCCCACCAAGTTCAGTTTTGCTAGGGCTCCTTGATGCCATACACGGTCAAATGCTGCCTTGATGTCAAGGGCAGTCACCTCACCATGGCTAACACACGTCAATTACACCAAAGAATTTGAACAATTTGAAGCCTATGGCTAAATGAACACTGTTTCACTAAGTTATTGATTTAGGATGGGCATAGTTTTGTGTAGGTTTTGCACTTCTGCAAAATCAAATAGAGCTTATTCTACTTCTACTTTGACTCTTCTACTTTGCCCATTGTTACAACCAGGCGAGATAGGGGTCCCCTCTCAGCTTTTGCCTGGGCTAACTGTAATAGGGTTTAATTTTAAAACACCCTCACTGAATCCTCGTTCACCTCCTTCCAATTGTAAGGCAAAGAAATCAAACAGGTTTTCTTAGATTTAAACAAGAAAGGTAGAAGTTTATTAATCTTAAACTCTAATCCGGTTAACAACTACGAATATGCGACACGACCACGCTAGCATGCATACACGATAAACACACACGCAGATAGACAGAAAAAGTAGAAGGAATAAAGGGGCAAAGTTTGAGGCAATATCTGGTAGGTACAGTCCTTTAAGTTCAATGTGAAGTCTGTGGTTGCCGCTAAGCCTTGCAATTCGTTGGGGCCCAATTCACGCTTCGTGCTCCGATGTAGGAGCCTTTTCTCTCGAAGTTTACATGTCTTCCGTGGGTTCGGTGGCTTGGAAGAAAACAAGAGAGAGAAACAGCCAGGCGAGAGACTGTCCTGCTGAATGATATGCCTCATACTTGGCAGGTGGGGGTCTGTGTGACACCATGGATGAAGTGAATTTAAAATAGTGGTTCTATTTAAAGATGTACAGGTTTAAAGTTGACATTTTAGTACATTTATTAAATTTATCACAAATTAAGATCTGACTTCTAGCCAAAGAGCAATACTAAAATAAGGCAAACACTCAGTTGATCAAGCAGTTTCAAATTTGAGACCAATGTGGTCACGAGCCTGTTTGAGATACTCTAGGTCAAGGACTTCAATGTCAATCACCAACAGTGGCTCACTATCATCACTACTGACTAAGCCCTGAAGGATATTGCTGGCACATTGGGCTTGCGGCAGGTGGCGAGAATACTAGAGAAAAACTTGCCAATTCTCACCAATCCACCTGTTACAGAATCATCTATCCATGACAATATTGGTCAGAGTGACCACCGCACAGTCCTTGTGAAGACAAAGTCCTATCTTCACACAAAAGACATGCTCCCTCACATTTAACACTACCACTGTGCGAAAAGGGATAATTCAGATCAGATCTAGCAGCTCAAAACTGGGCATCCATTAGGCACTGTGGGCCATCAGTAGCATAATTGTATTTCACCATAATCTGTAACCACATCGCCTGGCATATCCCACATGCTACCATTATTAACAAGCTAGGTGACAAATCCTGGTTCAATAAGGAATGCAGAAGAGCATGCCAGGAGCAGCACCAGGCATACCTGAAAGTGAGATGCCGATCTGGTGAAGCTACAACACAGGACTACATGCAGGCTTAACAGCAAAAGCAGCATGCCATAGACAAAGCTAAGCGATCCCCCACAACCAACAAATCAAAGCTCTGCAGTCTGTCACATCAGTCATGAATGATGGTGGACAATTAAACAACAAACAGGAGGAGGAGGAGGTTCCATGAACATTCCTTTCTTCACAAGAGCATATCCCAGCAGGTGAGTGCAAAAGACAAGATTGAAGTGATCGCAACCATCTTCGGCCAGAAGTGCCAAGTGTATGATCCATCTCAGCCTCTTCCATCACAGATGCCAGTCTTCAGCCAATTCGATTCATTCCACCCGTTATCAAGAAACAGTTGAGCTGTTTGGCTCCTTGGTCTGATATGGCTATGGAGATCATGACAGCCTGGCATCCACATATTGACATTTTCCAGCAGGAATTACTTGCAAACATAAGCTGCAGAACCCCTAACTGATTTTACTATTGAAAGTGCTCATGCATAAATGCTGATCATATTTTGAAGCGGACTGTCAGTACTCCAACCCACATCTCTATTTCAGAAGAAAAATCCTTTTTTCACTGGGATTGGAAGCTTCTGATTTGAGCAAATCAAAATTACTTAGAAGGCAGAACCAATCAGATCAGCTAGGGGGCAGGACTGAAGGGCATTCAAACCAACAGTCTTCACTGTTGCACATCACAAAAATCTTGGCATGATAGCATTTAACCGGAGCTGTGGAAGTGCTACACTGCCAGAAATGCTGTCATTTGGATGCATGTTAAAACTGAGGCCCCACCCACCCGCTCAAGTGGATGCAAAAATGTCCTATGGTAAAACTTGAAATGCAGGAAGTTCTCCTGGTGCCCTGTTCAACATCATTCCTCAACCAACACCAACAAATACAGATCATCCAGTCATTCATTCACTTATTACTTTCTGGACTTTGTTGTGCTTATATTGGCTGTTACAATTACCAACAACACAGGCACAATGCACCAAATGGTCTCCTTCTGTACTGTATGATTCTATGAACAATAGTGACTACTTCCAAAATAATCCATCGGTTGTAAAGTGCTTTGGGAATGACAACACTAAACAAACAAAATCTTCCTTTCAAAAGAGAAATTGCACATCTCAATTAGACAGATGGAATGCTTTAGTAAACATAAAAAAGTCAATACATTTGAATTATCTAAAATAGGATATCTAAAAGAGGAAGAAGGATAAGTTTGGCAAGTTTCGGGAACCTTGGATAACGAGGGATATTGTGAGCCTAGTCAAAAAGAAAAAGAAAGCATTCGTAAGGGCTAGAAGGCTGGGAACAGACGAAGCCCTTGAGGAATATAAAGAAAGTAGGAAGGAACTTAAGCAAGGAGCAAGGAGGGCTAAAAGGGGGCATGAAAAGTCATTGGCAAACAGGATTAAGGAGAATCCCAAGGCTTTTTATACATGTATAAAGAGCAAGAGGGTAACCAGGGAAAGGGTTGGCCCACTCAAGGACAGAGGAGGGAATCTATGTGTGGAGCCAGAGGAAATGGGCGAGGTACTAAATGAGTATTTTGCATCAGTATTCACCAAAGAGAAGGACTTGGTGGATGATGAGTCTAGGGAAGGGTGTGTAGATAGTCTGGGTCATGTCGTTATCAAAAAGGAGGCGGTGTTGGGCGTCTTGCAAAGCATTAAGGTAGATAAGTCCCCAGGGCCTGATGGGATCTACCCCAGAATACTGAGGGAGGCAAGGGAAGAAATTGCTGGGGCCTTGACAGAAATCTTTGTATCCTCATTGGCTACAGGTGAGGTCCCAGAGGACTGGAGAATAGCCAATGTTGTTCCTTTGTTTAAGAAGGGTAGCAAGGATAATCCAGGAAATTACAGGCCAGTGAGCCTTACGTCAGTGGTAGGGAAATTATTAGAGAGGATTCTTCGGGACAGGAATTACTCCCATTTGGAAACAAATGAACTTATTAGCGAGAGGCAGCATGGTTTTGTGAAAAGGGAGGTCGCGTCTGGATGTTGTCTATATGGACCAGGAAAGCCTTTGACAAGGTCCCTCATGGCAGACTGGTACAAAAAGGTGAATTCACACGGGATCAGAGGTGAACTGGCAAGATGGATACAGAACTGGCTCGGTCATAGAAGACAGAGGGTAGCAGTGGAAGTGTGCTTTTATGAATGGAGGGCTGTTATTAGTGCTGATCTGCAGAGATCAGTGCTGGGACCTTTGCTGTTTGTATTATATATAAATAATTTGGAGGAAAATGCAGCTGGTCTGATTAGTAAGTTTGCGGACGACACAAAGGTTGGTGGAGTTGCGGATAGTGATGAGGATTGTCAGAGGATACAGCAGGATATAGATCGGTTGGAGACGGGCGGAGAAATGGCAGATGGAGTTTAATCCGGACAAATATGAGGTAATGCATTTTGGAAGATCTAATACAGGTGGGAAGTATACAGTAAATGGCAGAACCCTTAGGAGTATTGACAGGCAGAGAGATCTGGGCGTACAGGTCCGCAGGTCACTGAAAGTGGCAACTCAGGTAGATAAGGTAGCCAAGAAGGCATATGGCATGCTTGCCTTCATCAGTCGTGGCATAGAGTATAAAAATTGGCAAGTCATGCTGTAGCTGTACAGAACCTTGGTTAGGCCACACTTAGAATTTGCGTGCAATTCTGGTCGCCACACTACCAGAAGGACGTGGAGGCTTTGGAGAGGGTACAGAGGAGGTTTACCAGGATGTTGCCTGGTCTGGAGGGCATTAGCTATGAGGAGAGGTTGGAAAAAGTCGGATTGTTTTCATTGGAACGACGGAGGTGGAGGGGCGACATGATAGAGGTTTACAAAGTTATGAGTGACATGGACAGAGTGGATAGTCAGAAGCTTTTTCCCAGGGTGTAAGAGTCAGTTACTAGGGGACATAGGTTTAAAGTGTGAGGGGCAAAGTTTAGAGGGGATGTGCGAGGCAAGTTCTTTACACAGAGGGTGGTGAGTGCCTGGAACTTGCTGCCGGGGGAGGTGGTGGAAGCAGTGGATAGCGACGTTTAAGAGGCATCTTGACAAATACATGAATAGGATGGGAATAGAGGGATACGGTCCCTGGAAGTGCAAAAGGTTTTAGTTTAGACAGGCATCAAGATCGGCGCAGGCTTGGAGGGCCGAATGGCCTGTTCCTGCGCTGTACTGTTCTTTGTAAAATTAAAAGTCATGCATTCACATTATAGCAGATACAGCACAGCAACAAGCTGCCTTGTACATGTACTGTCTTTAAAAATATTCTTGAAATGCCTAAATGTTACATCACAATCACATTTTATAGTTTTGTTTAGAGATACAGCTCTGAAACAGGCCCTTCGGCCCACCGAGTCTGTGCCGACCATCAACCACCCATTTATACTAATCCTACACTAATCCCATATTCCTACCACATCCCACACCTGTCCCTATATTTCCCTATCACCTACTTATACTAGGGGCAATTTATAATGGCCAACTTACCTATCAACCTGCAAGTCTTTGGCATGTGGGAGGAAACCGGAGCACCCGGAGGAAACCCACGCAGACACAGGGAGAACTTGCAAACTCCACACAGGCAGTACCCAGAATTGAACCTGGGTCGCTGGAGCTGTGAGGCTGCGGTGCTAACCACTGCGCCACTGTGCCGCCGCGGTGCTAACCACTGCGCCGCCCAAATGTTGTACTAAATTTTACTGTTAAATGAATGCTCATTTCCACACCTTCTTTGGCCTCCTTATCTCGAGAGACAATGGGTAAGCGCCTGGAGGTGGTCAGTGATGTGTGGAGCAGCGCCTGGAGTGGCTATAAAGGCCAATTCTAGAGTGACAGACTCTTCCACAGGTGCTGCAGAAAAATTTGTTTGTCGGGGCTGTTACACAGTTGGCTCTCCCCTTGCGCTTCTGTCTTTTTTCCTGCCAACTGCGAAGTCTCTTCAACTAGCCACACTTTAGGCCCGCCTTTATGGCTGCCCGCCAGTTCTGGCGATCGCTGGCAACTGACTCCCACGACTTGTGATCAAAGTCACAGGACTTCATGTCGCGTTTGCAGACGTCTTTAAAGCAGAGACATGGACGGCCGGTGGGTCTGATACCAGTGGCGAGCTCGCTGTACAATGTGTCTTTGGGGATCCTGCCATCTTCCATGCGGCTCACATGGCCAAGCCATCTCAAGCGCCGCTGACTCAGTAGTGTGTATAAGCTGGGGATGTTGGCCACCTCGAGGACGTATGTTTTGGAGATACGGTCCTGCCACCTGATGCCAAGTATTCTCCGGAGGCAGCGAAGATGGAATGAATTGAGACGTCGCTCTTGGCTGACATACGTTGTCCAGGCCTTGCTGCCATAGAGCAAGGTACTGAGGACACAGGCTTGATACACTCGGACTTTTGTGTTCCGTGTCTGTGCACCATTTTCCCACACTCTCTTGGCCAGTCTGGCCATAGCAGTGGAAGCCTTTCCCATGCGCTTGTTGATTTCTGCATCTAGAGACAGGTTACTGGCGATAGTTGAGCCTAGGTAGATGAACTCTTAAACCACTTCCAGAGCGTGGTCGCCGATATCGATGGATGGAGCATTTCGGACGTCCTGTCCCATGATGTTCGTTTTCTTGAGGCTGATGGTTAGGCCAAATTCGTTGCAGGCAGCCGCAAAACTGTCGATGAGACTCTGCAGACACTCTTCTGTGTGGGATGTTAAAGCAGCATCGTCAGCAAAGAGGAGTTCCCTGATGAGGACTTTCCATACTTCGGTCTTAGACGGGCAAGGTTGAACAATCTGCCCCCTGATCTTGTGTGGAGGAAAATTCCTTCTTCTGAAGACTTGAACGCATGTGAGAGCAGCAGGGAGAAGAAAATCCCAAACAGAGTGGGTGCGAGAACACAGCCCTGTTTCACGCCACTCAGGATAGGAAAGGTGCCGCTATGCTGAATTGTGCCTTTCATATTGTCATGGAATGAGGTGATGATACTTAGTAGCTTTGGTGGATATCCAATCCTTTCTAGTAGTCTGAAGAGACCACGTCTGCTGACGAGGTCAAAGGCTTTGGTGAGATCAATGATAGCAATGTAGAGGGGCATCTGTTGTTCGCGGCATTTCTCCTGTATCTGACGAAGAGAGAACAGCATGTCAATGGTCGATCTCTCTGCACGAAAGCCACACTGTGCCTCAGGGTAGACGCGTTCGGCCAGCTTCTGGAGCCTGTTTAAAGCGACTCGAGCAAAGACTTTCCCCACTATGCTGAGCAGGGAGATTCCACGGTAGTTGTTGCAGTCACCGCGGTCACCTTTGTTTTTATAGAGGGTGATGATATTGGCATCGCGCATGTCCTGAGGTACTGCTCCCTCGCCCCAGCACAGGCAAAGCAATTCATGTAGTGCTGAGAGTATAGCAGGCTTGGCACTCTTGATTATTTCAGGGGTAATGCTGTCCTTCCTAGGGGCTTTTCCGCTGGCTAGAGAATCAACGGCATCACCGAGTTCCGATTTTGTTGGCTGTACGTCCAGCTCATCCATGACTGGCAGAGACAGGGCTGCATTGAGGGCTGTCTCAGTGACAACATTCTCCCTGGAGTACAGTTCTAGGTAGTGCTCAACCCAACGGTCCATTTGCTTGTGTTGGTCAGTGATTATGTCCCCTGATTTAGATTTGAGGGGGGCGATCTTCTTGATGGTTGGCCCAAAAGCTCTCTTAATGCCATAATACACTCCTCTGATGTTTCCGGTGTCTGAGGCCAGCTGGATATGACTGCATAGGTGTTGCCAGTAGTCATTTGTGCAGCGCCTGGCTGTTCTTTGTGCAGTGCTTCTGGCTACTTTAAGTGCTACGGATGTTAACTCGCTGGGGGCTTTCTTGTAGTTCAACAGTGCAATGCGCTTAGCGGCTATGACAGGTTCCAGCTCTTCAATATGAGATTGAAACCAGTCTGCATTCCTCTTCGCACGTTTGCCGTAGGTGGTCAAAGCTGACTCATAAATGGCGTCTCTGATGTGGGCTCACTTGGTCTCAGCATCCCCTGTGGGAGTGTTTTGAAGGGCTGTTACAAGTGAATTTAGAAATTTTTCTAACAGCTGTGGATGAGAAATTCTGCTCGTGTTGATGCGCGGGTGGCCCTTCTGCTTGGAGTGATGCAACTTCTTTGGTCTGAGTCTAACCTTGCTGCACACCAGGGAGTGGTCGGTGTCGCAATCCGCACTGTGGAAGCTGCGTGTGATTTGAACACTGTTTAAGGAGGCTCACCTTGTGACGAGGTCTAGCTGGTGCCAACGACGCGATCTTGGGTGCCTCCATGAAACCTGGTGACAGGGTTTAGTGTGAAAGAATGAGTTGGTGATGCAGAGGTTATGATAGGTACACAACTCAAGCAGTCTCTGTCCATTCTCATTCATCCTTCCAACGCCATAGCGCCCAAGGCAGGAGGGCCATGAGTCATGGTCGGCCTCAACCCTGGCATTAAAGTCCCCCAGCAGGAACAGGTGTTCGGTGTTGGGGATGCTCCTAATGATATTATGGAGTTCCTCGTAGAGCTGGTCTTTAGCTTCAGGTGGGGAGCCGAGTGTTGGAGCATAGATGCTGAGTAGGTGTTCTGGGCCAGAGGCAGTGAGCAGTCGGATGGACAGTATGCGTTCCGAGCCATTTGAGGGAGGCTCGATCATGCTGAGCAAGGAGTTTCTGATGGCGAAGCCCACTCCATGCTGTCTTGGTTCTTCAGGATCCCTACCCTGACAGAAGAAGGTGCAGTCTTGTTGAAGTGTTGCAATGTCTACATTGAGTCTACTGAGCTCGTTGTTAATGATGGCTGTCTTCCGAGAATCGTCGATTTGTGTAAGGTCTTCCGACAGGCCAGGACACACAGTTCTAACGTTCCAGCTTGCAAAGCAAAGGGCTGGTACCTTCTTTCCTTTTTTCATGTTGTTTGGTGCGGTGTTGCAGTCCACTTTTCGGGCAATGACCCTGAGCTCCAAGCACCCATTGAAGCAGGTGGACTGTGACGGGACAGAACCTTATTGACCGGGTGCTGCCCGGTTTGAGGCGGGCGGTAGCTGTCCAGTGAGGTGCGATGACCTCTCCCACCAACAAAGGCAACCCGTGGCACCCAATCTCTACGCCAATTGAGCTGGACTTATAACCCGTAACTGCTGCCTTCCGTGTTGTTTCAGTCGCTGTGAGGCGACTGTGGAGTGACCTCTCCATGGCGCATGCCTGGGTGAATGTATGGAGGTTGAGAGTTGCCCAAGAACCCCCCTCTCGGCCTTTCTGGTGGGGTCCAAAGGAGTGCAGAGCACGACGTTTGGCACCGGTATGGCTACAGGAACTGCCGGAAACATGCCAAAGGTGACACATGACCACCTACGGGGTTCCGCTCCGGATTTTCTGTTAGGGTTTACTCCCTTAGCCTTGGTCTGTCCCGAGACGCCCACAAGGCAGTGTGTTTGTTAGGGCCCCTACACAGGGGTAGGAGAATGCCGGTGGGAGGAGGGGGTGCGAGGGGGAGCTGGGAAGGGGTTGCGAGGGGGGGTGGGGGGGGTGAGCTGAGAGAGTGGAGCTGGGAGGGGAAGGGGGGGTGGGTGCAGGTAATAAACCATTTCATCAGGTCCCACCATCGGCGCCAGGAAAGCTCATCTGCGTCCTCCGGGAGGTGAGCGACATCCTCGGGCGCTGGTACCAGCAGGAATACGCCGACATTGCGCTGCAGATGCTCTCCGAGCCAACTCCCGTGGGCGCTTTGAAGTTGTGGCCGAGGAGCCGTTCGTGGCTTTTTGCGTGTTCGGGGCACCTTTTCGCAAAGCTTCCCCTCTGCAATAGTTTTATTGCCCTAGGGTCCCGCTGCTCCTTCTTCTCCACAATGGATTTACCGCACGCCGTGGACACTCTGGACGGTGTAGACAGCAGGATCGGAGATCAAAGTATCACCAGCTGTACTTTGCAATTTCGTCCGGATTACGTTCAATTTCATTGAGTGCTCAATGAGGAAAACAAAGAGCAGGTATGGCTGGGGGAAGGGCAGTGGGCCCAGGTAACATAAACTAGCTGTTAACTTGTAGTTAGGGCTAAAATGAACTGATTAAAGAGCCAGGGGAATTTAAACAGTTTAAGAGGGTAGATTGGGGGAGAAAACACTAAGAATGGGAGCAGATGGCCATGGATAGAGTTGAACAGCAAGGGAGCTTCCTCGGGAGCTTATAGCCCAGGAGCCATCTTTCACACCTTTGCTATAAACATGCTTTTGCTTTCAAACATTACAGTGAGAATCTAGAGTGGATTCAAAAGCAAAATACTAGAAATGCAAAAACCACACCTACTGTTTTCAATTCACTTCAGTGGACTTGAGCTTTCTGATCAGTCAGGAAACAACATAAGATGATCATTACCTACTCTGCATAGAACACTGTGCTCACAGGCACAAAAATTGACCAAGCATTGCTATTACAGGAGGTAAGCTGCATCACTTACATATACACATATCATCTCTGGAGAGATCAGTATAAAAAAAAATCTCCCTCAGGTGTCTTAATGTGCCAGTTTCAAACTTGTGTTTAAAACAACTTCTATTTATATAGCACCTTTAACGTAATAAAACGTCCCAAGGCTCTTCACAGGAAAGTTATACAGCAAAATTAGACACCTAGCCACGTACGGCGATATTAGGACAGATAACTAAAAGCTTGGTCAAAGAGGTAGGTTTTAAGGAGCGTCTTAAGGGAAGGAAGGTAGAGTTGGAGGGGTTGCGGGAAGGAATTCCAAAGTTTAGGGCCTAGGCAACTAAAAGTACAGCCACCAATGGTACAGCAAGTAAAATTGGGGATGCTCAAGACACCAGAATTAGATGGACGTAGATAGGGTCAGTGCTAGGACCACTGCTTTTTTTTTGCTATATATAAATGACTTGGACCTTGGAATACAGAGTAGAATTTCAAAATTTGCTGATTCCACCAAACTTGGAGAAGCTGCAAACAATGAGGATAATATAAGCTGCCTGCAACAGAAATAGATAGGCTAGCAGAACGGGCAGACAAGTGGCAGATGGAATTTAATACAGAGAAGTGGGAGGTGATGCATTTTGGCAGAAGAAAAAGGGTGAAGCAATATAGACTTAATGCCGCAGTTCTAAAGAATGTGCAGTAACAGAGGGACCTGGATCTTTGAAGGTGGCAGGACATATTGAGAGAGTGGTTAGCAAAGAATATGGGATCTTGGCCTTCATACGTAGAGGTATTGAATACAAAAGCAGGGAAGTTATGCAGAACCTTTATAAAGCTCTGGTTAGGCCACGATGAGAGTAATGCGTCCAGTTCAGGCCACCACAATTTAGGAAAGATGCCAGGGTCCTTGAGAGGGTGCAGAGAAAATTTACCAGAATGGTTCCAGGAATGAGGGATTTTAGTTACAAGGTTAAGTTGGAAAAGCTGGAGTTGTTCTCCCTGGAGCAAAGGAGATTTTGGGAGATTTGATAGAGATGTACAAGAAAAACTGTTCCAATTAACTGATGGTACAAGGACCTGGAACTATACTGCCGTTCCTTCACTGTCGCCCGGTCAAAATCCTAGAACTCCTTTCCTCACAACACTGTTGGTGTACCACACCTCAAGGACTGCAGCGGTTCAAGAAGGCCGCTTACCACCACCTTCTCAAGGGCAATTAGGGGTGAGCAATAAATGCTGGGCTAGCCAGCGATGCCCACATCCTCCTAAATGGATAAAATAAATTGTATCTAGCCGCTACAAAGTCTAAGAAAAGGAATGAAACCAGACAGAACACCCTGCATCGACCTAGACACTGGAAACGACAATGGCAAACCCAGCCTCGTCAACCCTGCAAAGTCCTCCTTACTAATATCTGGGGGCTTGTGCCAAAATTGGGAGAGCTGTCTCACAGACTAGTCAAGCAACAGCCGGACATGGTCATAATCACGGAATCACACCTTACAGATAATGCCCCTGATGCCACCATCACCATCCCGGTGGGACAGGACATACCCAGCAGAGGTGGCAACACAGTGGTATACAGTCAGGAGGTAGTTGCCCTGGGAGTCCTCAACATCGGCTCTGGAACCCATGAAGTTTCATGGCATCAGGTCAAACGTGGACATGAAAACCTCCTGCTGATTACCACCTACCGCCTCCGCTCGGCTGATGAATCAATACTTCTCCATGTTGAACACCAACTGGAAGAAGCACTGAGGGTAGCAAGGGCACAGAGTGTACTCTGGGTCGGGGACTTCAATGTCCATCACCAAGAGTGGCTCGGTAGCACCACTACAGACCGAGCTGGCGGAGTCCTAAAGGACATAGCTGCTAGATGGGGTCTGCAGCAGGTGGTGAGGGAACCAAGAGGGAAAAATATACTTGACCTCGTCCTTACCAATCTACCAGTTACAGATGCATCTGTCCACGACAGTACTGGTAGGAGTGACCACCGCACAGTCCTTGTGGTGACGAGGTCTCGTGTTCACTTTGAGGGTACCCACCATCGTGTTGTGTGACACTACCAACGTGCTAAATGGGACAGATTTCGAACAGATCTAGCAACTCAAAACTGGGCAGCCATGAGGCGCTGTGGGCCATCAGCAGCAGGCGACTTGTATTCAACCACAATCTGTAACCTCATGGCCCGGCATATCCCCCACTCTACCATTACCATAAAGCTGGGGAACAAACCCTGGTTCAATGAAGAATGCAGGAGTGCATGCCAGGAACAGCACCAGACATTCCTAAAAATGAGGTGTCAGCCTGGTAAAACGACAACACAGGACTATTTGCATCCCAAACAGCAGAAGCAGCATGCAATAGACAGGGTTAAGCTATCCTACAACCAACAGATCAGATCTAAGCTCTGCAGTCCTGCCACATCCAGACGTGAATGGTGGTGGACAATTAAACAACTGACAGGAGGGAGGGGCTCTGCAAATATCCCCATCCTCAACGATGGGGGTGCCCAGCACATCAGTGCAAAAGACAAGGCTGAAGCATTTGCACCCATCTTCAGCCAGTAGTGCCGAGTGGATGATCCATCTCAGCCTCCTTCTGAGGTCCCCAGCATCACAGATGCCAGTCTTCAGCCAACCAGATTCATTCCAAGTGATAACAACAAACGGCTGAAAGCACTGGATACTGCAAAGGCTATGGGCCCTGACAGCATTCCAGCAATAGCACTGAAGACTTGTGCTCCAGAACTAGCCAAGCTGTTCCAGTACAGCAACAACAATGGCATCTACCCGGCAATGTGGAAAATTACCCCGGTATGTCCTGTGCAGAGATTTGGATGACCTCAAGTTTACGGAGGGTAAAATGTGGGAAACCAGCCAAGAGTGCGTTGGAACAGTCAAGTCTGGAGGTAACAAAGACAAGTAAACAATTTACAATGAAAAAAGTTGTGCGCCAACAAATCAAAATGCAAATATTGCCTCAGATTCCGATCACCAAGAACCAAATAAACAGCAGATTTAAAACTTCATGTAATTTATTGAGAACAGATGTGACAATGCAGTACTATACATTATTAGACCAAAAACTAAAAACAAACTAGATTGTTAGATTGAGGCAAAAACTCTAAACTAAAATTTTAAGATTTAAAAAGGTTACTATATTACCATTTGTATTTCTGCCAATGGAAAAGGTTTGAACCCTTTGACATGTAAGAAACTACATTGGCAGATACATGTATTTGAACACTGTCAGTCCAACTTAAAATCAAGAAAACTAGTCAGAGATGAGTTTTAAGAAACCAGCATCAAATCATTTAGTTGAAAAATTACAATATCCTTGAATTGTCTAGTGTACAACTTTTTGAACATTTTATTAAAAGACACTTCATTCCGGAGCTGAACTACAAAAAAATTATACATGCCAAGGAAATCTCGCATAATTTATACAGAGCACCACTTATTATCCATCACCATCACAAAAAACGCACCTATGAAAAAATGTTGCATTAAATAAATCAATTTTTTCATCAACTGCACCATTCTGGGTTGTCATTACAAGGAATCAAACACCTTACAGTAGCTTAAATAGGTTGCACGTAACTTGTACATACAATGCAACGCTGACCAAGGTGTACGAAAAGTCTTTAGCGCCTCACTGAAACAAGTTAGAAAAAACGGATAAGAATATCCAGTAGAGTCCAAAGCTCACATTTATTTGGCTTTTCTTTCCCTCCCACTTTTCCATCTCCAGGTCACCAAACCCTAGTTCTAAAAGAATACTCCCTTGCAGTTGATATGCTCTGCTTTTACTCATATTGGAGGCTAGGTACATGGCACATTCCAATTAGGATTCTATTTCTTCCCACCCCACCTATTATAGTTTGGCTTAGATCAGGAAACTTGCACCAGCAGCTGCATCTAACTTCTCACCAATTACTTGATCATAGAATGTTACTGCACAGAAACAGGTTGTTCTGCCCATCAAGCATAAGACAGTGCTTTCCTCCAAATGAACAACCTAATCCAATCTCAATCACTCCTAACACTTTTAACACTCCTCTTTTTCAAACAGAGTAGTTTATGAACATCACAGCAACAGTGTGCAGCAGAGTCCACATTTCTTGTTAAATCATTCACAGGATGCGGGCATCACTGCCAAGGCCAGCATTTATTGCCTATCCCCAATTGCCCTTGAGAAGGTGGTGGTGAATCACCTTCATAAACTGCTGAAGTCTGTATAATGAAGGTACTCCCACAGTGCTGTTAGGTAGGTAGGGAGTTCCAGCATTTTGACCTAGCGACAATGAAGGAATGACAAATATATTTCCAAGTCAGGATGGTGAGAGACTTGGAGGGGAACTTCTAGGTGGTGATGTTTCCATGCATCTGCTGCCCTTGCCCTTCCAGACGGTAGAGGTCGCGGACTTGGGAGGTGCAGTTGAAGGAGCCTTGGCAAACTGCTGCAGTGCATCTTGCAAATGGTGCACATAGCAGACAGTGCACTGGTAGTGGAGGAAGTGAATGTTTAAGGTGGCAGATGGGGTGCCAATCAAGTGGGTTGCTTTGTCCTGGATGGTGTTGAGCTTCTGGAGTATTGTTGGGACTGCACTTACCCAGGCAAGGGAAGAATATTCCATCACACTCTTGATTTGTACTTTGTAGGTTGCTATTGATCTGGGGAGTCAGAAGGTGAGTCACTCACTGAATATCCAGCCTCTGACTTGCTCTTGAAGCCACAGTATTACACAGTGGCTGATCTAGTTAGGATTTTTATCAATGGTGACCCCAGGATGTTAATGGATGGTAATGTCAATGAATGTCAAGGGGAGATGGCTAGATTCTCTCTTGTTGGAGATGGTCATTGCCTGACACTTGTCTGGTGCAAATGTTACTTGCCATTTATTAGCCCAAGCCTGAAAGTTGTCCAGGTCTTGCTGCATGTGTGCACGGACTGCTTCAGTATGAGGAGTTGCAAATGGAACTGAACACTCAGAAATCAGCAAACATCCACATTTCTGACCTTCTAATGGAGGGAAGGTCATTGATGAAGCAGCTGAAGATGGTTGGGCCTAGGACACTGCCCTGCTGAACTCCTGCAGTGACGTTATGGGGCTGAGATGATGGCTTCCAACAACCACAACTATCTTCCTTTGTGCTAGATATGATTCCCCCGGATTCTCACTGACTTCAATTTTATTGTGCTCCTTGATACAACACTGTCAAATACTGCCTTGATGTCAAGGGCAGTTACTGTCGTCTCACCTCTGGAATTCAGCTCTTTTCTCCATATTTGGAGCAAGGCTGTAATGAGGTCTGGCATCGTGGTCCTGGCAGAACCCGAACTGCGCAGCAGTGACCAGATTATTAGTAATTAAGTGCTACTTGATAGCACTGTCGACACCTTCCATCATTTTGCTGATCGAAAGTAACTAGGTGGTAATTGGCTGGATTGGATTTTCCCTGCTTTTTGTGAACATGACATACCTGGGCAATTTCCACTTCATCTGTTAAATGCCATTGTTGTAGCTGTACTGGAACAGCTTGGCTAGAAGCTCAGCTAGTTCTGAAACACAGGATGTTGTTGGGGCCCATAGCTTTTGCTGTATCCAGTCCACTCAGTTGTTTCTTGATATCACATGGAGTGAATTCAGCCAATTAGAACTGGCATCTATCAGTGTGGATCTCAGGAATCAGAGATGGATCATCCACGCAGCACTTCAGCCTTGTCCTTCGTATTCACATGACAGGCTTCACCATTGTTGAGGATGGGGATATGCAACGAGGCTGCTCCTCCGCTAGTTATTGAATTGTCCACCATCATTCAGGATGGAATGTTACAAGCCTGCTGGGCTTTGATCTTATCCTTTGGTCGTTGGTTCGCTGAGCTCTTCCTACTACATGCTATTTCCACAGCTATTTAGAATGTACGTGGTCTTGTGTTGTCGCTTCACCAGGTTGGCATCTTTTAGGTACATCTGGTACTGATCCTGGCATGTTCTTCCACAACTCATTGAACCAGGGTTGGTCTCATGGCTTGATGGTAATGGTAGATGAGGAATATACCAGACCATGAGGTTACAGATTGTGCTGGAATTCAATTTTTCTGCTCCTGATGGCTAGATCTGTTCTGAATCTATCCCATTTGGCACGATGGTAGTGCCACACAATACAATGAAAGGTATCCTCAGTGTGAAGACAAACTTCGTCTTCACAAGGGTTGTGCAGTGGTCACTCCTACCAGGAATTATTGTCCATCCCTATACACTTGAATGGCTTGGTAAGCCATTTCAGAGCATAGTTTTGAGTTAATCACATTGCTGTGGGTCTGGATTTACATGTAGGTAGGATTGCTCCCCTAAAAGACATTAGTGAACCAGATTGGTTTTCCAATAGTTTCATGGTCAACACGACTGATAATAGCTTCGTATTTCAGATTTATTTAATTAACTGAATTTAAATTCCCCAGCTGCCATGGTGGGATTTGAACTCATGTCTCCAGATCATTAGTCCAGCACATGAGTGCAAAAGACAAGGCTGAAGCATTTGCATCCATCCTAGACTGGTTATTGTGCAATGAGAAAGGATTAATTAACAATCTTGTTGTGTGGGGCCCCTTGGGAAGGAGCGACCATAACATGATAGAATTCTTCAATAAGATGGAGAGTGAAGTAATTCAATCTGAAACTAGGGTCCTGAATCTAAATAAAGGAAACTACTATGAGGTGCAAGTTGGCTATGGTAGATTGGGGAACTTTACTAAAAGGGTTGACGGTGAATAAGCAACGGATAATATTTAAAGAATTACAACAATTACTCATTCCTGTCTGGTGCAAAAATAAAGCCAGAAAGATGGTTCAACCGTGGCTTACAAAAGAAATTAGGGATAGTATTAGATTCAAAGAAGAGACATATAAAATTGCCAGAAAAAGCAGCAAGTCTGAGGATTGGGAGCAGTTTAGAATTCAGCAAAGGAAGGAAATAGAGTATGTGAGTAAACTTGCGGGGAACACAAAAACTGACTGTAAAAACTTCTATAAATATGTAGAGAGAAAAAGATTAGTGAAGACAAATGTAGGTCCCTTACAGTCAGAAATGGGGGAAATTATAATGGGGAACAAAGAAATGGCAGAACAATTAAACACATACTTTGGCTCGGTCTTCACAAAGGAGGACACAAATAACCTCCCAGAAATGTTAGGGAACCAAGGGTCTAATGAGGGAGAGGAACTGAAGGAAATCAGTATCAGTAAAAAAAAAAGTGCTAGGGAAATTAATGGGGTTAAAAGGCTGACAAATCCCCAGGGCCTGATCATCTACATCCCAGAGTACTAAAGGAAGTGGCCCTGGAAATAGTGGATGCATTGGTGCTCATCTTCCAAAATTCTATAGACTCGAGCAGTTCCTACAGATTGGAGGGTGGCAAATGTAACCCTTCTATTTAAAAAAAGGAGGGAGAAAAAAAAACAGGGAATTACAGACCAGTTAGCCTTACATCAGTAGTGGGGAAAATGCTAGACTCTATTATAAAGGACATGATAGCAGAACACCTGGAAAGCATAAACAGGATTGGACAAAGTCAGCATGGGTTTACAAAAGGGAAATCATGCTTCACAAATCTACTGGAGTTTTTTTTGAGGATGTAACTAGTAGGATAGATAAGGGAGAACCAATGGATGTGGTGTATTTGGATTTTCAGAAGGCTTTGATAAGGTCCCACATAAGAGGTTAGTGTGCAAAATTAAAGCACATGGGATTGGGGGTAATATACTGGCATGGATTGAGAATTGGTCGACAGACAGGAAACCGAGAGTAGGAATAAATGGGTCTTTCTCTGGGTGTCAGGCATTGACTAGTGGGGTACCGCAGGGATCGGCGCTTGGGCCCCAGCTATTCACAATATATATTAGTGACTTGGGTGAGGGAACTAAATGTAACATTTCCAAGTTTGCAGACAACACAAAGCTGGGGGGGAATGTGAGCTGTGAGGAGGATGCAAAGAGGCTCCAATGTGATTTGGACAAGTTGGGTGAGTGGGCAAATGCATGGCAGATGCAGTATAACGTGGATAAATGTGAGGTTATCCACTTTGGTTGTAAAAACAGAAAGGCAGATTATCTGAATGGTGATAGATTGGGAAAGGGGGAGGAGCAACAAGACCTGGGTGTCCTTATACACCAGTCATTGAAAGCAAGCATTCAGGTGCAACAAGCAGTTAGGAAGGCGAATGGTATGTTGGCCTTCATTGCAAGAGGATTTGAGTACAGGAGCAAGGATGTCTTACTGCAGTTATACAGAGCCTTGGTGAGACCACATCTGGAGTATTGTGTGCAGTTTCGGTCTCCTTATCTGAGGAAGGATGTTCTTGCCATGGAGGGAGTGCAAAGAAGATTTACTAGGCTGATTCCTGGGATGGCAGGATTGACGTATGAGGAGAGATTGGGTCGACTATATTCACTAGAGTTTAGAAAGAATGAGAGGGGATCTCATAGAAACCTATAAAATTCTAACAGGACTAGACAGGCTAGATGCAGGGAGGATGTTTCTGATAGTTGGGGAGTCCAGAACCAGGAGTTACAGTCTCAGCATACAGAGTATGCCATTTAGAACCGAGATGAGGAGAAATTTCTTCACTCGGAGTGGTGAACCTATGGAATTCTCTACCGCAGAAGGCAGTGGAGGCCAAGTCATTAAATATATTCAAGAAGGAGATAGATATATTTCTTAATGCCAAAGGGATCAAGGGATATGGGTAGAAAGTGGGAACAGGGTGCTGAATTAGACGATCAGCCATAATCTTTTTTGAATGGCGGAGAAGACCCAAAGGGCCGAATCGCCTACTCCTGCTTCTATTTTCTATGTTTCTTTCTTCAGCCAGAGGGGCCGCGTCAACAAGCCATTGCGGCCTCCTCCTAAGGTCCCCAGCATTACAGATGCCAGTCTTCAGCCTATCCGATTCACTCCACGTGACATCAAGAAACAGCTGAAGGCACTGGATACTGCAAAGGCTATGGGTCCTGACAACATTCCCACAATAGTACTGAAGACGTGCTCTAGAACTAGCCACACCCCTAGCCAAGCCATTCCAGTACAGCTACAACACTGGGAACTACCCAGCAATGTGGAAAATTGCGCAGGTATGTCCTGTGCACAAAAAGCAGGACAGATCCAACCCGGCCAATTACCACCCTGTCAGTCTACTCTCAATCATCAGCAAAGTGATGGAAGGAGTTGTCAATACTGCTATCAAGTGGCACTTGCTCAGCAATAACCTGCTCACTGATGCTCAGTTTGGGCACCGCCAGGGCCACTCAGCTCCTGACCTCATTACAGCCGTAGTCCAAACATGGACCAAAGAGCTGAACTCCAGGGGTCATGAGAGAGTGACTATCCTTGACATCGAGGCAGCATTTGACAGAGTATGGCATCAAGGAACCCTAGCAAAACTGGACTCAATGGGAATCAGGGAGAAAACCCTCCGCTGGTTGTAGTCATACCTAGCAGATAGGAAGATGGTTGTGGTTGTTGGAGGACAATCATCTCAGTCCCAGGACATCACTGCAGGAGTTCCTCAGGGTAGCGTCCTAAGCCCAACCATCTTCAGCTGCTTAATCACTGACCTTCCCTCCATCAGAAGGTCAGAAGTGGGGATGTTCACTGATGATTGCACATTGTTCAGCACCATTCGCGACTCCTCAGATAATGAAGCAACCTATGTCCATATGCAGCAAGACCTGGACAACATTCAGGCTTGGGCTGATAAGTGGCAAGCAACATTCGCACCACACAAGTGCCAGGCAATGACTATCTCCAACAAGAGAGCATCTAACAATTTCCCCTTGACATTCAATGGCACTACCACATTGCTGAATCCCCACTATCATCCTGGGGGTTACCATTGAACAGAAATGGAACTGGAGCAGCCACATAAATGCTGTAGCTACAAGAGCAGGTCAGAGGCTGGGAATTTTGCAAAGAGTAACTCACCTCCTGTCTCCTCAATGACTGTCCACCATCTACGAAGGCACAAGTCAGGAGTGTGATGGAATGCTCCCCACTTGCCTGGATGGTGCAGCTCCAACAACAGTCATGAAGCTCAACACCATCCAGAACAAAGCAGCCCGCTTGATTGGCACCTCATTCACCCACCTTCAACATTCAATCCCTCCACAACCGATGCACAGTGGCAGCAGAGTGTACCATATCCAAGATGCAGCAACTCACCAAGGCTCCTTTGACAGCACGTTCCAAACCCATGATCTCTACCCCCAGAACAACAAGGTCAGCAGATGTATGGTAAGACCACCACCTGCAAATTCCCCTCCAAGCCACACACCACCTGATTTGGAACTATATCGCCGTTTCTTTGCTGTGACTGGGTGAAAATCCTGTAACTCCCTTCCTAACAGCACTGTGGGTGTACCTACACCCTAAGGACTTCAGCGGTTTAAGAAGGCAGCTCACCAACACCTTCTCAAGTGCAATTAGGGATGGACAATAAATGCTGGCCTAGCCAGTGAAGCCCAATCCCACGAACAAATTTTTAAAAATGGCCCCTGGATTAGTAGTCTAATAACATAACCACTATCTTCTAAAAAATTTTTCCCTAACCTCCCCTTTAATTCATTCTTAAAATTTGTGTTTTCTCATCACCATCTCCAGCCTTTCTTCAATACAGCATTGCATTTCAAGAAACCAAACGTTAATAAATTACAAGAAAAGGCGGGAAAACTATTGGCTGTCCAGGTATAAACTTCCTCCAAATTTAAAAATTTTCCAAATGTATTTTTGTGCACTGAAAGTACACACAAGTTTTCACACCAATATGGTAACTGTATCCATTCTCAACATGGCATTGACAGCCAAGTCATAACTCAGAAAATGGTTTGAAACTCTACACATACAATTACAAGTAAACTTGCTTTTATAATTAGACAGTAGTTATATATAGGAAAAGGAAGAAGCCATTTTCACACAGCAAGCTCCAAGTGGCAAGACGACAAATGACCAGTTAATTTTTTTTTAAATCACAAAATGTCTCACAAATGTACTTTGGCTCTTTTAGAGTGGAGGGGAGTACACAACGAGAGCTTGGCACATCTCAATATATACACAAGCAATGCTAATCTAAAGATATTAGTCTCAATTCCTATATGTGTATCTGCACCTAAACAGAATCTCAGAAAACTGAATATCATACTTGTAGGTTAAAAGGAATCCAAACAAAGTCTGCCTGAAAATCAGTCATTTTGTACTTGTCTATTGGGAAGTACCTTCTGGACTGCAGCAAATCTGAAAGTAGAGATTTTAGAATATGATTAAGCAAGAGTGGCACAAAGCAAGGACACCACAGACAAGACAACAGAAAAGACTGCCGATTATCATATTAATTCACTCAGACCCTAAGTTGATACGTTTTGAAAATACATTAATTAGTGTTTTCACTACCCCTATTTCATTTTAAATGGGTTTATTTAGGTCAGTGAGGTGGGTTCTACCTCAGTCACAAAACACAACTTGATCTTTACTTTTAAGTGGAGCTGCATTAGGAACATTTAGGCTATTTAGCCCCTCGAGCCTATTCACCATTAAATGAGACCATGACTGATTTGCGACCTAACTCCATATACATTAACAAGGGAAAAATCTCTCTTTGGTTTGGGAAGATTAATTACGACTGCTTGGCTAAAAATGATGTAGGCTTTTAATTTCTGAACAGCCGCTGATGCAAGTTTACTGTTGTAAACCATTTGATTTCCATTGCTTTACATTGTACAGTCTTTTCATTAGTCTTAAATATTTGATTAGATATTACAAAATCTATTGTCTGGGCAGATTTACTCTTACACAGCTAAGAAACAGATTGTGCATTTACATTACCACACAAAATAGAAGAACGGGTCAACTGGTTTCTTATCCTTTGATTAAACTGCTGGATGATCGGTATTGGCCGGGGGGGGGGGGGGGGGGCAGTGCAAGGGGAAGAATGTAGTGAGAAGGGTAGCAGGGACAGGAGCAAACCACAACTAGCTGTCAAATATGACTGTACATCAATTGAGTACTGTTATTCCACTGTTCTATGAATGGCAAGTTTTCGTGCTACATTCCATGCATTGGATACAGTAACACAGCACTGCTGTAGTTAAAAGTCTCAGGTTGCTTCATTAGTCTCATTTGCTCATAAGTTTTTAATGGAATACAATAAGGCTATTTGTAATTACAAAAAGTACTAGTAATCACTTGTGCAATGCTTACCATTGTTTAAGAATCAAGTTTCTACGGTTTGAAAATTAATACAGCCAGATCAGTTCCACCAGTTACACAAAGCTTCAATCATACTCAAGGATCTTACCCAATGGAGAAGCTGTTCAACAATTAATAAGTGTTTACCAATTACCTTTACTGTTTATTTGAATCAAGTCAGCTGTTCTACATAGCTGAAGAGAATTCCAGATGTTATACATTGTTTACAATTAAGATAAAAGAAACCGACACTGAACTTGAACTTAGCACATTTCTTCACACTGACTGCAAGTTACCTCTCCCTCCAAGTAGTTCTATACAACTTTGGCCACTCCCAAGCTTTTTACATTACACATACACTACAGCTGAATTTACAGCAGCAGAGTCATAATCACATCCAAATTTCAGGGCATGCAAGTAGCTTCATGGAAAAAGCTTAAAGCCGCAAGCAGCACAGTTGCCAATTAAAACTGAGCAGAGGCAGAATTTACAGTCTAGTTGACAAAATTAATTCCAATCTACTATGAAGAAGAGTTTTTAAAGTGGACCACAATTTCTGAAATTAATTGTGTAGTCAGTACTCAGATTTACATGCAGGAATTCAGAAAGTAAGTAGGCAGAGGCAAACAGCTAAGTGCATGAAATGCAAGTAATTCCAACAGACCTAAAATACAAAAAACTGATACAGCCTACTGGGAATAAAATATTTTACCATGTAGTTGGAATCAAAAGCCTACATTCAACTATTTTAATTATGGAGCAAATCACCTTTAAATGACATCAACCACAAACTGCAAGGACTTTTAAAAAAACATGAATTACACAACACCTCAAAAGATTCAAAGAGATGCAAACATTTAAGTTTTGACTAAGCAAATTCTGGCTTCGAATTCAGCAAAATGCTGTAGTACTGTGGCGAAAATTTGGCTCATCTTTTAAAGCACAAATAAGGGATATGCGGAGCTTTGGAAATTTAGCTTCAGAGTTGAACTGAACAGCTGCACTTGACAGACATAAGGTTAAAATCAGAGCATGAGCCCCAGCAGGAAAAATAAAATCAAACCAGCTAAGGGTTGTATTTGAACTGATAGCTACAATATTTTTACGCTCTGGTCACAAAAATAAAGTTCAAATTGATATTTCAAATATTCTAGGCCTTTCTTCTTTTGTTAAAAAAAACTACCTTTTAGCCTTCCATTTATAGTTCTTCTCTTTAACCACCAAAATCAATCTTGCATTTATACTCAACCAAAAGAGTGTAAGCAAACCCATTCCCAGGCTACTGGCAACAGATATCCTGGGTTCATCTGCTAGGTGAGAATTAAGGAGGATACACTCGCCTGCAATTAGCATTTTTCTTGTGAGGAAGCAGATCATGAGCTTTGTGTGGGGAACCACAAGGATGAACCTGTGGGTCCTAGAACTCCACATAGTGGCTCAATGGAGCACAAATTACTGGTTCTCAAAAGCAGGGATTAAAACTATTTACGTTTATATAGAACCTTTAACATAGTAAAACATTCTTGGCGCTTCACAGGAACATTATCAAATAAAAATTTGACATTAAACCACATAAGTAGATATTAGAGCAGGTATCCAAAACCTTGGTCAAAAAGGTAGGCTTTATGGAGAGTCTTAAAGGAGGAGAGGTGGAGAAGTGGAGAGGTTAGGGATAGAATTCCAGAACTTAGGGCCTAGCAGCTAAAAGCACTGCCACCAACGGTGGCGTGATTAAAATCAGGGATGCACAAGAGGCCAGAATTAGAGGCGCAAAGATCATGAAGGCCTTGCCCTTCCCTTTCTCTAACCTCCTCCAGCCCTACAACCCTTCACGATCACCAAAGCAAAATGCTGCAGATGCTAGAAATCTGAAATAACAGAAAATGCTGGAAATACTCAGCAGGTCAAGCAGCATCAGTGAACTGACTAAAGGTCACCAACATGAAACGTTAACTCTGTTTTTCTCTCCAAATATGCGGTGTGATCTCCTGAGTATTTTCAGCATTTTCTGTTGTTATTTCAGATTTTCAGCATCTGCAGCATTTTGCTTTTGCGATCTTGAAGGGTTGTAGGGCTGGAGGAAGTTAGGGAAGGAGAGGGGCAAGACCATGGAAGGTCCAGGAAACAGTCAGAGATAATGTAGCCTCTTTGCTATTGTCCAATTCCACCTACCAATAAATTTAAAAATAACCATTATGATCAATGGCCAAAATCTAATAGGGTGAAGGAAAATCTATTTGGTTGCCATTACTATCTGAAATATTCAATGACCATAACCATTTTGGAAATAAAGCAATCAACTCTTTAAAAAAAATAAAGTGTTGACAATGGGTGTGAGCATAATCAACATCCATTCAACAAAATTAAAGTGGGAGGTCTAAATTCCTGGCTAGAACTCTGACCAAAGCAAGGAACATTTTAAATGTCAACGAAAGCAAGTTGGAAATTTAGTATTTCAACAGATTCTGAGACATTCCATACATGGAATATTTTGCAGAAATTAAAGCTATCCCTCCCCTCTCCTCCACCAACAAAATTGACAAAATAAAAATTGTGGCAAGTATATAAAATGAATACCATTTCATCAGCATTGGTGTGCTGGGGGAAATCTGACAGCTGCTTGAATACTTGGACATCCAATTCAAGGAATCAATTCCTTTTCTTTATTTGCTATCTTATCACATTATTTTCATTAGATATGGTCACACCGTAAAAACTTAGTGCATTTACAAAGTCTCACCAGTAAACAACAATGCAGAAAGCAAAACAGCTTTTAACTAATTAAACCAAAATAGGTTTCTTTTAAATGTTGCTTCACATTCTAAAAACAGAAGCTTGGTCTCACTTATTCACTACTTCCTTATTTCTGACAAAGGGTCGTCCACCTGAAACGTTAATTCTGTTTCTATACAGAGATGCTGAGAATTGCCAGTATTTTGTTTTTATCCCTTAGGTGAAACTTGTCTTTAATTCACTCTACCATCCAGTCTCCAATAATTCTCTTAACCTCAAGCCTTTGACTTTGGAGAGATGGAGCATAAAACCTCATACTCAACAAGGTTAAAACAAAATAAAAGCAAAATACTGCAGATGCTGGAAATCTGAAATAAAAACAAGAAATGCTGGAACCACTCAGCAGGTCTGGCAGCATCTGTGGAAAGAGAAGCAGAGTTAACGTTTCGGGTCAGCGACCCTTCATCGGAAGGTTAAAACAAATGCTGCATGCAACACCTTAATTGTTTGTTTAACTGTAGTCAAAGGTTCTACCCTTTCTATAGTCACTTCTTAGACTTTAATGTATTTATTGCTGGGATGTGTATGTAGCAGTAGCATCTCTGGGATATTTGTCTCAAAGCTACAACTAACTCCCACGTGGAACTTCAAATTCCTGGTGCACATAACTGGTCATGCCCTAAAATAGATCTGTCAGATGAAACCATGAGAGCAGTCAGCACCTACTGCTACTGTCATGAGGATTAACTACGCTCCAGTAAATGAGCACAATAGAGGCCTTTCTGGTGATCAATGGAAGGGAAGTACATGACATGAAATAGGCATTTTTCATTTATAATCGGAGCACACATGAAATACACTATCAACTGAGAGCAGAGGGAAAAATCTTTAAGTTTGCAGTTTAAATCCATTAGGACAGTCACTTGCATCCTAATGTTGTCTAACTGTGCAAGTTCCTGGAATATGAAAAGAACAAATAACCTAATTACGCATGGACTGATTCCAAGGATCCTAAAACTCATACGAATTGGCTTTTTTCCACTGAGCCTATCTCAACACAAAAGTTTTCAAGATTGAGGCTCAAAAGCAAATATTTTCAACTTACATATCCAAAAACAGAAAAAGGTTTTCGTGAGAAAGAAACTGCATTTTTAACATGCATTCATTCAGTGGATGTGGACTTAGCCTTTAATCGGGATAGAGATGGAAATATCTCTTACAATGCACTTTTTGATGATCATAGTCACAGAGAATATATTTATGACTTTTGCCTGGGTGGTCCAGGCACTATGAACAGGGCAGAAACTGGACTGAAGGTGAAATGATGAACTTGGAACTGGCTTCCGAAGATACATTTGAAGACTTTAAAGAAGGAAAGGTTAGAAATAGGACAGCAGTTGAATAGGACAGAAGATGAAGAATGTTTTTTGATGAGGGGCTGATGACATTACTGAAGGGTTGTGGGGAGGGACATAGCCCAATAAAACAGGAAGCCATCAACTATAACAGCATTCTATGTGAAGAAGAATTGGGCTTAAGGAAGTCAAGAATGCTGGAGGTAGGGCTTATGCAGGCAACATGCTTGTTGAGGGTCATGTGGGAGGGAAAAGCTGCAGTGATGTCAGGACAAGGGTATGGGGAAGGAGGGGGGGAAAATGGGAATAGAGCACCCAAGCAGATGGTATTGATCTAGCAGATCACAAATCCACAAACTCCACGCATTTAATGTTCGAGATGAATAGGGGAAGAGTGGCAGTTAGGAGCTCAAACCCAAAGCTTCAGAGGCAAGAGTACAATGAACTAAGCCAACTTAACACTTGAAATAAAAACAGAAATATTCAGCAGGTCTGGCAGCATCTGTGCAGAGAGAAACAAAGTTAACTTTTCAGGTCTGTAACCTTTCATCAGAACTGACAAACGTCAACTCATCTCCACCCACTGTGCCTCTTTCCCCATGAAAAGGGAATTGTAACCGTACGTATAGTTAAGAGGATGGACGTATAAGTCCTTAAATCATCTGGTCACAAGAGTGCAAATGAAGGTTATTGAACAGAGTTTGGTCTGGAGAAAAAAGACAAAACATTTGAGTCAGGACAAGGCTGTGTTTCATAAAATAAGCAGCACTGATTCAGTCCGAATCCAATTTTTCCTAATAAAATTAATGGTAACCTGTAATTTTCCTCTGCTTAATACTTCCTGTTCTTTCTTTTCAGGAGCCAAACACTGAAATATTTGGCTGGTGGATCAACTGGAACGCAGTCTTTTGCACTATGGTGTTCAAGTGTTTAACAAAGCAATATACAGCTTATGATGTAGGTACATCATGGAGATAGAAACTCTGAATAAAAAGAGATCATAGCTTTAACTTCGAAACTGACTTCACAGGGCATGAATGAATTAGTATCAAACAAAAAAGTCTGAGGGTGGATGAAGGTGCAAACCTTCCCTTAGCTAGTTAACCCAGGTCAGAAGAGGCTGTGAAATTAAGTGTAAGCAGGTCACCTTTTCAATAAACTAGTATTTGAGCATTTATTCCCTCTAAACTATGGGTAAAAGATAGCTTTCATAAAAGATTATAAAATTTTTAATTTGAAAATTTGTTAAAACAATTGATTTACGTACTCAAACTGAATGAAATCAAAAGGATGCTTTTTTCAGAATGCGTAGAAAAGTACACCATATCCTCAGAAATTAGCTTAATACTGTATACGTGAGTGTACAACTAATAACTTTATTTTATATAGCACCTTTAACACAATAAAACATCCCAAGGTGCTTCACAGGAACATTATAAAGCAAAATTAGATACTGAGCCACATAAGACAATTAGGGCAAGAGCTTGGTCAGAGGTAGGTTTTAAAGAGCGTCTTAAAAGAAGAGAGGTAGAATGCCTGAGAGGTTGCGGGAGGGAATTCCAAAGCTTTAGGGCCTAAGCAGTTGAAGGCACGGCCACCAAAGGTGGAGCAAATAAAAATCAGGGATGCTCAAGAGGCCAGAATTAGATGAGCCGCCAATATCTGAGACCTGGAGGAGATTACAAAAAGATAGGGTCAGGCAAGGCCATGGAGGGAAATTTTAAAATCAAGATGTTGCTTGACCAGAAGCCAATGTAGGTCAGCAAGTACAGGGGTGACAGGTGTAAGTAAGCACACAGGCAACAGAGTGTTTATGGAGGGTAGAATGCATTGGAATAGTCATGTCTAGAGGTAGTAAAGGCTTGAATGAGGGTACTAGCAGCAGATGAGCTGAGGAAGGGGCAAAATCAGGCCATGTTACAGGCGTGGAAATAGACAGTCTTAGAAATAGTGCAGATGTATGGTCGGAAGCTCATCTTAGGGTCAAATATGACACCAAACGTACATAAAATCCCAAAGTATAAAATCGTGTTATTCAATTTAATAAAAGAAGCTACAGGAATTATTGTCCTAAAAATTAAATGCAGGTGAGGCAAAGTAGCATCACTTTAGGGTGTCAAGAAACAAAGTGCTTTTAAAAATGAACACCAACTGTCACCGACATTTGTTTAATCTTCAGAATATGAAGTTCAACAACAGCCCAAGTTTTGGACAACCACTGATTATATTTTTAAATGTTCTCTTATTCTATTAAACATTTCCATTTTTGAAGCCAAAACTGGACACTGTCCAAATAAAATGGCGAGAAATGGCAAGTGGCTTCTCAAAGGATTTATAGATTTAAAACCAAACAAGAATACTTTACAAAATATGAGTAACTACACAATATCATCTCACCCTGAAAATGGTGGTTGCCAGAAGCCCCAGATATACTGATATACTGCCATAAATAGGCAAACATGCGATGATTGGAAAAGATATCAGAGCAACATTACTCAAAAATGTTTAAACATGCTCATCACATTCAATGTGCTACAAAGCCTGTATTTGGCAGTGCACAGAGAAATCCAACTTTTTCTTCTGGATTCAGTGTACCACAAATTCATGCAGACCAACGAACAGGGACTTTTACATTGATAGTATGCCATTGGCAGGGAGTGCATGACACTTCCACTGTTGACATCACATTATACAAAGTAGACCATTAAACACCTCCAAGATTTCTGAAAGTCAACTTTTCATAGGTGCAAAAAGCAGAGGTCAAAGGCAGAACAACACAAGCCTCTTCATACTGGTCTTGCATCAGGCACAAGCAACACTGAAATGGTTGTAGTTTTATCGTAAATGCTGATCTCCCGGAGACGGTGCAGAGTTGCAGACTTAATCATCCCAAACTATGCATGATGGAGGATGCAGTAAGGCTAATGAATTTGATCAAAACCATTCAAATGCAAATTCTCTAGGCCTTTTAGCAATATCAAGGTCAATTTCATGCAGCAATAGATACCCTGATCAGGTTTAAAGAATAAAAACTATACACAACCGACAGCAACAAACCATTCACCAACATCTTCACGATTAACATTTTTAGAATAAAAATACGGTAAATGGCAATATAGCAAATTCCAGTGACAGGGCTGTGACAAAGCTATTTTTATTTGAACTTGGTGTTGCATGAAGCTTCTGGCTTTAGCAGTCACTGCTACTTTAAAGGATCTACAATATGCACGAAATGAATGGAAGTACTATTGCTATGAAGTACTAGTGAAGGGAAACCAATATTAATTGTTCGAGGTAACCAGCTATTAGGTGAATAAAAATATTAATGTGTCTATTTCATTTTATTTAAGGAAATTCATTTTATTATTGAATATATTTAAGGCTGAAATAGACAGATTTTTGGTGTCTCGGGGAATCTAGGGATATGGGGAGCAGGCAGAAAAGCGTAGTTGAGGCAAATTTGCCATGATTGTATTGAATGTCGGAGCAGGCTCGAGGGGACGTATGGTCTACTCCTGCTCGTTACATTCTTATTATGCGGGGAGACAGTTATTTTCATTTTGTAGATAAAAGTGTTTGTTAATAATTGTTACGAACATACAAATTAGGAGCAGGAGTAGGCCACTCGACCCTTCGAGCCTGTTCCGCCGTTCAATAAGTTCATGGCTGAACTGATTACTCCACATTTCCACCTACCCCCGATAACCTTGCACCTCCTTGCTTATCAAGAATCTATCTACCTCTGCTGTAAAAATATTCAAAGAGTATGCTTCTACCACCTTTTGAGGTAGAGAATTCCAAAGACACATGACCCTCTGAGAAAAAATTTCTCCTCATCTGTCTTAAATGGGTGACCCCCTTATTTTTAAACAGTCACCCCTAGTTCGAGATTCTCCCACAAGGGGCAACATCCTTTCCACATCCACCCGGTCAAGACCCTGTAGGATCTTATATGTTTCAATCAAGTTGCCTTTTAGTCTTCTAAATTCCAGCCGAATTCCAAGCCTAGCCTATCCAATCTTTCTTCATAAGACAGCCCACCCATTCCAGATATTAGTCTAGTAAACCTTCTCTGTACTGCCTCTAACGCATTTACATCCTTCCTTAAATAAGGAGACCAGTACTGTACACAGTACTCCAGATGTGGTCTCACCAATGCCCTGTATAGCTGAGGCATAACCTCCCTACTTTTGTATTCAATTCCCCTCGCGATAAACAACATTCTATTAGCTTTCTTAATTACGTGCTGTACCTGCATACTAACCTTTGCGATTCATGCACTAGGACACCCAGATCCCTCTGCATCTCAGAGCTCTGCAATCGCTCACCATTTAGATAATATGCTTCTTTTTTATTCTTCCTGCCAAAATGGACAATTTCACATTTTCCCACATTATACTCCATTTGCCAGATCTTTGCCCACTCACTTAACCTATCTATACACCTTCGCAGCCTCCTTAAGTCCTCTTCACAAGTTATTTTCCTACCTATCTTTGCGTCATCAGCAAATTTAGCAACTATACCTTCGGTCCCTTCATCCAAGTCATTTATATAAATTGGAAAAAGTTGAGACCCCAGCACAGATCCCTCAGCACACCACTCATTACATCTTGCCAACCAGAAAATGACCCATTTATGCCTACTCTGTTTCCTGTTAGCTAACCAATCTTCTATCCATGCCAATACGTTACCCCCTACACCATGAGCTTTTATTTTCTGCAATAACCTTTGATGTGGCGCCTTATCAAATGCCTTCTAGAAATCTAAGTACAATACATCCACCTGTTCCCCTTTATCCACAGCACATATAACTCCCTCAAAGAACGCCAATAAATTGGTTAAACATGATTTGCCTTTCACAAAACCATGTTGACACTGCCTGATTACCTTGAATTTTTCTAAATGCCCTGTTATAACATCTTTAATAATAGCTTCTAACATTTTCCCCAAGACAGATGTTAAGCTAACTGGCCTGTAGTTTCCGGCTTTCTGTCCCCATTTTTGAATAAAAGGAGTTACATTCACTATTTTCCAATCTAAAGGAACCTTCCTCAAATCCAAGGAATTTTGGAAAATTAAAACTAAAGCATCAACTATCTCACTAGCCACTTCTTTTAACACCCTAGGATGAGGTCCATCAGGACCCAGGGACTTGCCGGCCCACAGCTCCAAAAATTTGTTCAGTACCACTTCCCTGGTGACTGTAATTTTCTTGAGTTCCTCCCTCCCTTCCATTTCTTGACTTACAGCCACTACTGGGCTGTTACTTGTATCCTCAATAGTGAAGATCAATGCAAAATATCTGTTCAATTCATCTGCCATCTCCTATTATCCATTATTAATTCCCCAGACTCACCGTTTTATAGGACTAACGCTCACTTTGTTAACTCTTTTCTTTTTTAAATATCTATAGAAATTCTTACTATGTCTTTATATTTCTAGCTAGCTTTCTGTCGTACTCTAATTTTACCTTCCTTATCAATCTTTTAGTCATTCTTTGCTGTTTTTTTATATTCTGTCCAATCTTCTGACCTGCCTCCCATCTTTGCGCAATTGTAGGCTTTTTCTTTAAGTTTGATACTATCTTTAATTATTTTAGTTAACCATGGATGGTGGGTCTTTCTCGTTGAAATGTATCTATTCTGTGTATTCTGAAATATCCACTTAAATGCCTGCCACTGCATCTCTATTGACCTATCCCTTAACCTGATTTGCCAGTTCACTTTAGCTAGCTCGGCTTTCATGCCCTCATAATTGCCCTTATTTAAGTTTAAAATACTAGTCTTGGACCCACTCTTCTCTCCCTCAAACTGAATGCAAAATTCAATCATATTATGATCGCTGCTGCCTAGGGGTGCCTTAACCACGAGGTCATTAATTAATCCTATCTCGTTGCACAATACCAGGTCTAGTATAGCCTGCTCTCTGGTTGGCTCCAGAACGTATTGTTCCAAGAAATTATCCCGAAAACATTTGCATTCACCTCGGTTACCTCTGCCATCTGATTTTTCCAATCTATATGTAGGTTAAAATCCCCCATAATTATCACAGTACCTTTCTGACAAGCTGCCATTATTTCTTCCTTTATACTCTGTCCTACAGTGTGGTTAATGTTAGGTGGCCTGTACACCACTCCCACAAGTGACTTTTTGAACAAAAATGTTGGAAAGATATATAAAAACCAACAGGCTTGTCATGTGTGCTACAGATACTGTTATGAAGGTGCTTCTATATTTTTTGTTAAGTTTTTTTTGAGGACTCATTTAAATTGGGAGGATGGATTCATTGGAAGGCTGAAGATTTTATAAATGCTAGAATTTGTTTTGTTGTTGACAGTTCACTGAAAGGACACTGAGATGCCGTTTGAAAACAACTTTTGCTAGAAATAATGCGCTTTAAGCTCAATAAACAACAGAAATTTTGGTGACCTGGGGAAGATGTTTACAGAGAAGCCACATGTCAAGGTTTATGGAGGTCAGGAGGTTGACTTTCTGTTTGGGGTTTGGATATTGTTTTTTCAGTTGGGGTGTGAATTGTTTTGAAGACAGTTGGAGATCAACTTGCCAAGGAAAAACTATGCAGCTCACCTCTTTCTCTAGCTCTCTGAAGAAACCCCGTGGGTGAGCTAGAATCCCTGGTGCTGCATCTCCCCTGAGAAGCTGGTAAAACCTGCCAGAGTAATTCTCAACCCCACCTGAAAAGAACTGCTTTAGAAAAGATCCCAGTGACCCATCCATATACCCGGACGCCAGACCAAAGGGACAACTAACTTCCTTCCGTATCCTCTCTTTTTTCTTCAAGAATTAGCAAGAATTTGGCCAAAGTATTTCTTTTTGTAACAGACATCTGCAGAAAGAATTTCTGAATTTTTTTCCCATGTGTGTGTGCGCGTAGGTGGTTTGGGGGGGGGGGGGGGGGGGGGTATGGAATTTAAAAAGGTAACTTTCATATTTCAATCTGTGTGTTAATGCTTTGCTTCATTACTGGATAAGTCATGTTTGATAATAAACTGATAATTTCGCTGTTTAATTAAAGAAACCTGGTTGGTGTTTTTTATTCTGGGATATATATTGACCGAATCGGTAACTGGGTAAACATTTTTTTAAATATATGTTGCGACATGCGGAGAAGTGGGACTAGAAAAGACAGTGCACTTCTCTCTCCTCGATCATAACAATAACTCCCAGTGAATTATACCGACATTATTCTTATTTTAAAGAAGATGCATCACTGTGAAGATTGCAGTTTGTATCAGTCATCAAGATAATATGGCATGATAGTAGTGCAGTCATGTTATGTAAAATCTCAAATTTTCCTGCATTACAGAAAAATCTGTTGAATATAATAAAGCAACCTGGCTGCACAGTAGTTAACTATTTATATTAAATTCAACATACTTAATTAACCAACCATTCTTTCCTCCTTTCTTGCTAAACACAAATGATGTTTTAAGTGTTTTTAATGGAATTTTTAAATATAAATTGTGCAAATAAAAAGAAATTACCTTCTGAATAACTTGGTACTAGCAAGACAAATGATCAGGTTTCACATGGTCACCAGCTGCATAAATACATGGCAGGACTATTAGGTGTAGGACATCTCTTTCAGAAAATCTGACACTTTGTTTTACTCCACAGAAAGCATATCACTAAGCTATATTAGCCAAACATTAGAAGGAACAATTAACTTGTTTTTGAAGGTTTGAAGTTTTAAAGAAATATTACACAGTTTACAGCAACTGTACATTCCTTCAAGGCACAAAAATCCCAAAAGTAAAGGCAGTCAACCGTGGATAACAAAGGAAGTTAAGGATTGTATAAGATTAAAAGAAAAGGCTTATAAAGTTGACAGAAATAGTAGTAAGCTGGAGGATTAGGAGGATTTTAGAATATAGCAAAGGAGGACTAAGAAACTGATAAAGAAAGGGAGAATAGAATATGAATGTAAGCTGGCAGAAAATACAAAAATGGACTGTAAAAGCTTCTACAAGTATGTAAAAAAGAAACGTTTGGCTAAGACAAATGTGGGTCGATTACAGGCAGAGTCAGGAAAATTTATTATGGGAAATAGAGAAATGGCAGAGAAGCTAAATGATTACTTTGTGTCTGTCTTCACTGAGGACGATGCAAGAAATCTCCCAGAATTAGAGATCCAAGGGATTGGGGGAATAAGGAATTGAGGAAATTAGTATTAGTAAGAAGGTTGTATTGGAGAAATTAATGGGGCTGAAGGTTGATAAGTCCCCAGGACTTGATATTCTACATCCCAGAGTGTTGAAAGAGGTAGCTATGGAGATAGCGGTTGCATTGGTGATCATCTTCCAAAATTCTATAGATTCTAGAATGGTTCCTGCAGAATGGAAGGTCACAAATGTCACCCCTCTATTTAAGAAGGGAGGGAGAGGGGAAAAGGGGGTTTACAGACCTGTTAGCCTTACAGTCATTGGGAAAACGCTGGAATCTATTCGCAAGGATGTGATAAATGGACACTTGGATAATAACGATCTGATAGGGCATAGTCAACATGGATTTATGAACTGGAAATCATGTTTGATGAATCTGTTGGAGTTTTTTGAGGATGTTACTAACAGAATTGATAAAGGGGAGTCAGTGGATGTGGTATACTTGGATTTTCAGAAGGCCTTTGATAAAGTCCCCCACAGGAGGTTAAGTAGCAAAATTAAAGCACATGGGATAGGAGGTAATACACTGGCATGGATTAAGGATTGGTCAACAGGCAGAAAGTAGACAGTAGGAATAAACAGGTCATTCTCGCGTTAGCAGGCTGTGACTAGTGGGGTACAAAAGGGATCAGTGCTTGGACCCCAGCTGTTCACAATATATATCAATGATTTGGATGTGGGGACAAAATGTAGTATTTCCAAGTTTGCGGATGACACAAAGCTAGGTGGGAATGTGTTGTGAGGAAGATACAAAGCGTCTGCAAGAGGATTTGGACAGACGTAGTGAGTGGGCAAGGACATAGCAGAGGAATATAATGTGGAAAAATGTGAGGTTATCCACTTTGGTAGGAGGAACAGATGTGCAGAGTATTTCTTAAATCGTAAGCGATTAGAAAGTGTAGATGTACAAAGGGACATGGGTGTCCTGGTCAATAAGGCACTGAAAGCTAACATGCAGGTGCAGCAAGCAATTAGGAAGGCTAATGGTATGAAAGCCTTTATCGCAAGAAGATTTAAGTACAGTAATAGTGAAGTCTTGCTTCAATTGTATAGAACCTTTGTTAGACCGCAATTGGGAGTACTGCGTGCACTTTTGGTCCCCTTACCTTAGGGACAATACTACTGCCATAGAGGGAGTGCAACAAAGGTTCACAAGACTTGTTCCCGGGATGGCGGGACTGTCCTATGGAAAGAGATTGGGGAAACTGGGCCAGTACTCTCTAGAGTTTCGGAGAATGAGACGTGATCTCATTGAAACCTACAAAATACTGAAAGGGATAGACAGGGTAGATGCAGCTAAGATGTTTTCCCTGGTTGGGGAGTCTAGAACCAGAGGACACAATTTCAAAATAAGGGGGAACCCACTTAGGGCAGAGATGAGGAGAAATTTGTTTACTCAGAGGGTTGAGGGCTGTGGAAGCACAATCACTGAGTATGTTTAAAGCAGAGATTGACAGATTTCTAAATACAAATGACATAAGGGCACCTGAGGCTAGTGTGGGAAAAAGGCATTGAAGTGGATGATCAACCATGATCATATTGAATGGTGGGACACGCTCGATGGACTGAATGGCCTACTCCTGCTCCTATGTTCCTACATAAAGAAACAAACGATATTGAAGCATAGCTAGAAGGAAGTCTGAAAGTAATCCAAAGCTTCCCACTACACAGTCTAAGAAATAATTTACCATGGATCAAGTTCCAGAAATCCTGACTGATTTTTCATTTTGTGTCACTTCTGAAATCAGGCAGTTGCATTGATTAGTTAGCCAATTTTATGTTCCCATTACATTAGCAGATCACAATGCTGAATGAACCTTGAAACAATCTTGAACTTTTGGTCACAGACCTCCAGGTGCACTGAATATAAGTGGCATTCTTTTAAAGACATTCATTATTTATTGTGCTATTACAAATACATACTGAAAAAGTACAGTGTTCTGACATCAGACACAGTTAAAGATAGATCACATCTTAGTGAGTAAAACTGATGCACTGGTAAATTTTATCACCGACATTCACAAACCTCAAAATAACGTCTTTAATAGCTCAGGTCGACCTTTTCCCCAAACCTCAGGAAAGACACATTTAAACTATTTTCTAGTCAAACAAACCTCTTCTTACTGTAATAATAATAAAAACAAAATACTGCGGATGCTGGAAATCTGAAATAAAAACAAGAAATGCTGGAACCACTCAGCAGGTCTGGCAGCATCTGTGGAAAGAGAAGCAGAGTTAACGTTTTGGGTCAGTGACCCTTCATCGGAACTCTTCTTACTGTAAACATGCAAGTCCACAAAATTCAAAACAGCGATATTTTGAGAGATCACTAATTGTAAGCTATACTTTAAAAAAAAACTTTTTTTCTAGGTAAGGTGATTACTACCTTCTACTGAAGAGTGCTGGACTGTCAGAGGTGCTATCTTTCACACAAGGCGTTAAACCTAGGAAATCCAAATGCATTCTCAGTGGATATTAACGATGCCATAGCACTATTTTGAAGAGAAGGAGGAGGGCAGTTCTCCTCGGTGTCCTGTTTATATTTAATATTCATCCCTCCACCAACATCACTAAATCAAATTATCTGCTCATTATCACATTGCTGTTTGTGGGAGCTTGCTATACACACATTGGCAGCTTCATTTTCTACATTACAATAGTGAGTACACTTCAAACGGATTTAACTAGCTGCAAAGCATAAAATAAAAGCAAAATACTGCAGATGCTGGAAATCTGAAATAAAAACAGAAAGTGTTGGAAATATTCAGCAGGTCAGGCAGCATCAGTGGAGAGAGAAGCAGAGTTAATGTTTCAGGTCTGTGACCTTTCATCAGATCCATTCTGATGAAAGGTCACAGACCTGAAACGTTAACTCTGCTTCTCTCTCCACTGATGCTGCCTGACCTGCTGAGTATTTCCAGGACTTTCTCTTTTTATTATAGCTGTAAAGCACGTTGGGATGTCCAAGGTGCTATATAAATACAAGTTCTTTCTTTGTTCTATTGTGCCATACACAAACTTTAACAGCTATTGTTGGGATGAATTTCAACATTATGAGGTGTGAAACAAATTAATGGCTGGGCCTAAAACTCCTCAGAGCTGGTAATCAAATTGTTCAATTTACTGAAAATAATTCAGGCAACTTCTTCATTAAGAGATAACACAAACAGTAACTTGAACTTCTTCCCACAGAGTCAGATGCCTGGAGGCAGCTCTGCTGAACTTGACCACAGAATGGACAGTGATACATGATAAGGAAGGGAAGTAGGAGCAGGAAGAGAGGAGGGAAAGAAACCTAACTACCCTCAGCTCAAAAGCAATAGTATGCAAATATCAGAATTAAATTTAGCTCCCTCAAATGAGGTCTTAAAAGCAGCACAAAGTATACAAGACAAAAGGATGCTGCCTCAGCCATAACAAATAAGAAAAACTGTTTCAGGTCCGTGAAAGGTCATCGACCTGAAACGTTAACTCTGTTTCTCTCTCCGCAGTTACTGCCAGACCTGCTGTGTATTTCCAGCACTTTCTGTTTTTATTTCTGATTTCCAGCAGCTGCAGTATTTTGCTTTTATACAAGGATGTCTGAGAATTGTGATTACTCAGAAAACATGCTTCATGATGTCTTAAAGAATCTCAAGCTACAATGGAAAGCATTTCTTCAGAAATGACCCAGACAACACAATAAACTATTTAAGTACCACTTTGTTGGATAATCAGCTGATTTCCCTCATTACTACATTTGACCCTTAAAATAAATTCAATACATGCAAAGTAAATACAGGATTTTTTCAGTTAAAATTATTCTAGCTTAAGTTATTTCTGGTTAAAAAAAAGCTTAGCATCGAAATATTTTGCACTTAGTTGATCTCAAACTGGTGGAGCACTGCAATTGGCCTCAGTACAGAGGGGATTTTTTTTTTTTAAACCGTTTAGTAGGGATTTTATCAAGAGTCACAACAATCACTGAAGTGCCATAATATTTTGGACTACATCACACTCAGTATCACAATTAATTGTGGAAGTATCCTAAGCCATTTCTTGACAGAAATCCAAAATGCTCAATAATTTTGAACCAATTACATTTGGAAATACTTATCTATTTTCCTTTGAAAGTCATATTTTCTCTCAAAATGCCAGCTTATCTTAAACTAAGGCACTGCATGTAGAAATCACTTTAAAATAAATTCAAAATGCAGTAATTTAAGTAACCTAGTAGCAGTTTGCCCACTCAATTAAAAAAACATGCATTTATATAGCACCTTTCACATACTAACCCTAACTAAAAAATCTTCACATCCAAATGTAATACTTTTCAAATGAAGCTACATTTTTGTAGGTAAATGCAGCAGCCAATTTACATACCAACAGCAATGAGATAAACACAGTCATTTAATCTGCTCAGGCGGTGTTGGCAGACTGTTGAATGTTGGCCGGGGCACCAAATCACCCATGCTTTTCTTAAAATAATGCTACGGATCTTTTACATCCACCTCAACAGGCAGAGAAGGCTTCAGTTTAATCTCTCATCTAAAAGTCACAACCTCTGACAGTAAAGTTGTGAAATTACAACACTTTTCATTTGGGCAGTTGGCATTATAAATAAAAATACATAAGAACATAAGAAATAGAAGCAAGAGTAGGCTATATGGCCCCTCGAGGCTCCTCCGCCATTCAATAGGATTATGGCTGATTTTCTATATCAACTCCACCTTCCCGCCCGCTCTCCGTATCCCTTGAATCCCTGAGACCAAAAATCTCTCAGCCTTAAATATATTCAATGATGGAGCACCACCCTCTGGGATAGACAATTCCAAAGGTTCACAATATTTTGAGTGAAGAAATTTCTCATCTCAGTCCTAAATGATCGATCCATTATCCTGAGACCCCTGCAGCCTTGTGTTCTAGATTCCCCAGGGGAAACAACCTCTGTCTACTCCATCAAGCCCCTTCTAAATCTTGTATGTTTAAATGAGATCACCTCTCATTTTTCTAAACTCCAGACAGTTCTTACTACCAGAGTGAATAACCTCACACTTCCCCACATTATACTCCATCTGCCACCTTGCTTCCCACTCACTTAGCCTGTATGCATCTCCTTGCAGTTTCTTTGGGTCCTCCTCACAACTTACATTTCCACCTAGCTTTGTATCAGCAAACTTAGATACATTGCTCTCAGTCTCTTCGGCTAAGTCATTAATATAGATTGTAAATAGCCGAGGCTCCAGCACTGATACTTGCAGCACTTCACCAATTACAGCCTGCCAACTTGAAAATGCCCCATTTATCCCTACTCTCTGCTTCCTGTCCATTAAACAATTCTCTACCCATGCTAATATACTACCCCAACATGAGCCCTTATCTTGTGTATTAACCTTTTGTGTGGCACCTTATTGACTGCCTTTTGAAAATCCAAGTATACAACATCTACTGATCCCTTTATCTACACTACTAGACATATCAAAAACTTTAATAAATTTGTCAAACATGGCTTCCTTTTTGTAAAACCGTGTTGAGTTTGATCATACTATGATTTTCTAAGAACACTGTTAAGACTTCCATTTTCTAAGTGCATCGTTACGAGTTCCTTCTAAAACTGCAGTACAAGTTTGAGAAATAAAATTGGCACTTAAGGTTACTATCAGCCTTGCTTTTTAAAAAAAATAAGAAGCAATGGTCAAACAGAAAAAAATAACTTTTTCCAATCCCGACTCTGAAAAATTCCTTGAAAACTGTAGATTCATCAAGAAATACCACCATTCACTAATCGTCTTGTATGAACACAACCAAGCAAAAGCATGCAATATACTAGCAATTCCTCTGGCTCAAAACCAATTTTAGAGAAACAGAACACAGGACGCGAGAGGATGCATCACGGACACTGGTGCAACATCAGGCTGACTATAAAAGTTAAAGTGACCAAGTCATCAATGGTTCAGGGTCAGTTTCAAGTTAAGGCATTGATATCACAATACTTGTCACTAATGTTTACTTCACTTCTACAGTGTGGTTTCTGTAGTCCAAGAAAGTGAATTACTTGTGATACCTAGGCACTAGAAACAACAATGGCAAACCCAGCCCTGTTGACCCTGCAAAGTCCTCCTTACTAACTTCTGGGGCCTTGTGCCAAAGTTGGGAGAGCTGTCCCACAGACTAGTCAAGCAACAGACTGACATAGTCATACTCACGGAATCATACCTGACAGACAATGTCCCAAACACTGCAATCACCATCCCCGGGTATGTCCTGTCCCACCGGCAGGACTGATCCACCAGAAGTGGCGGCACAGTGGTAGACAGTAGGGAGGGAGTTGCCCTGGGAGTCCTCAACAGCAACTCCGGACCCCATGAAGCCTCATGGCATCAGGCCAAACATGGACAAGGAAACCTCCTGCTGATTACCACCTGCCGCCCTCCTTCAGCTGGTCAATCAGTACTCCTCCATGTTGACCACCACTTGGAGGAAGCGCTGAGGGTGGCAAGGGCACAGAATGTACTCTGGGTGAGGGACTTCAATGTCCAACACCAAGAGTGGCTCAGTAGCACCACTACTGACCGAGTCCTAAAGGACATAGCTGCTAGACTGGGTATGCGGCAGGTGGTGAGGGAACCAACAAGAGGAAAAAACATACTTGACATCCTCACCAATCTGCCTGCCGCAGATGTATCTGTCCATGACAGTATTGGTAAGAGTGACCACCGCACAGTCCTTGTGGAGACAAAGTCCCGCCTCCACATTAAGGATACCCTCCATCATGTTGTGTGGCATTACCACCGTGCTAAATGGGAAAGATTTCAAACAGATCTAACAATGCTAAACTGGGCATCCATGAGGTTCTGTGGGCCATCAGCAGCAGAATTGTACTCATCCACAATCAGTAACCTCATGGTCTGGCACATCCCTCACTCTACCATTACCATCAAGCCAGGAGACCAACCCTGGTTCAAAGGGTGCAGGTGGGCATGCCAGGGGCAGCACCAGGCATACCTCAAAATGAAGTGTCAACCTGGTGAAGCTACAACACAGGACTACCTGCATGCCAAATTGCGTAAGCAGCATGCGATAGCCAGAGCCAAGTGATCCCATAACCAACGGCTCAGATCTAAGCTCTGCAGTCCTGCCACATCCAGCCTTGAATGGTGGTGGACAATTAAACAACTAACTGGAGGAGGTGGCTCCACAAATATCCCCATCCTCAATGATGGGGGAGTCCAGCATATCAGTGCAAAAGATAAGGATGAAGCATTTGCAACAATCTTCAGCCAGAAGTGCCGAGTTGATGATCCATCTCAGCCTCCTCCTGAAGTCCCCAGCATCACAGGTGCCAGACTTCAACCAATTCGATTCACTCCGCGTGAAATCAAGAAACGATTGAAGGCACTGGATACTGCAAAGGTTATGGGCCCTGACAATTTTCCGGCAATTGTACTGAAGACCTGTGCTCCAGAACTTGCCGCGCCCCTCGCCAAGCTGTTCCAGTACAGCTACAACACTTGCATCTATCCTGCAATGTGGAAAATTGCCCAGGTATGTCCTGCTTTTTGCGTACAGGACAAGTCCAACCCGGCCAATTACCACCCCATCAGCCTACTCTCAATCATCAGTAAGGTGATGGAAGGCGTCATCGTTCCATCAGGCAGCACTTGCTTAGCAATAACCTGCTCACTGACGCACAGTTTGGGTCCCGCCAGGGCCACTCAGCTCCTGACCTCATTACAGCCTTGGTTCAAACATGGACAAAAGAGCTGAACTCAAGAGGTGAGGTGAGAGTGACTGCCCTTGACATCAAGGCAGCATTTGACTGAGTATGGCATCAAGGAGCCCTAGCAAAACTGAGGTCAACAGGAATTAGGGGGAAAACGCTCCGCTGGTTGGAGTCATACCTAGCGCAAAAGGAAGATGGTTGTGGTTGTTGGAGGTCAATCATCTCAGCTCCAGGATATCACTGCAGGAGTTCCTCAGGGTAGTGTCCTAGGCCCAACCATCTTCAACTGCTTCATCAATGACCTTCCTTCAATCATAAGGACAAAGGTGGGGATGTTCGCTGACGATTGCACAATGTTCAGCACCATTCGCGTCTCCTCAGATACTGAAGCAGTCACTGTAGAAATGCAGCAAGACCTGGACAATATCCAGGCTTGGGCTGATAAGTGGCAAGTAACATTCACGCCACACAAGTGCCGTGCAATGACCACCTCCAACAAGAGAGAATCTAACCATCTCCCCTTGACATTCAACGGTATTACCATCGCTGAATCCCCCACTATCAACATCCTAGGGGCTACCTTTGACCAGAAACAGAACTGGAGTAGCCATATAAATACTATGGCTACAAGAGCAGGTCAGAGGCTAGGAATTCTGAGGCGAGTAACTCACCTCCTGACTCCCCAAAGCCTGTCCACCATCTACAAGGCACAAGTCAGGAGTGTGATGGAATACTCTCCACTTGCCTGGATGGGTACAGCTCCAACACCACTCAAGAAGCTAGACACCATCCAGGACAAAGCAGCCCACTTGATTGGCACCCCATCTACAAACATTCACTCCTGCCACCACCGACGCACAGTGGCAGTAGTGTGTACCATCTACAAGATGCACTGCAGCAACGCACCAAGGCTCCTTAGACAGCACCTTCCAAACCCACAACCTCTACCAACTGGAAGGACAAAAGGCAGCAAATGCATGGGAACGCCACCACCTGCAAGTTCCCCTCCAAGTCAAACACCATCCTGACTTGGAACTATATCGCCGTTCCTTCACTGTCACTGGGTCAAAATCCTGTAACTCCCTTCCTAACACTGTGGGTATACCTACCCCACATGGACTGCAGCGGTTCAAGAAGGCAGCTCACCACCACCTTCTCAAGGGCAATTAGGGATGGGCAATAAATGCAGCCTAGCCAGCGACACCCACATCCCATGAATGAATTTTTTTTTAAATTCATAAAAATATTTTCAACCAAAGCAATTATAGACAATGCATGGCTGGGCACTTAAAGATCAAGTCCAAGTGCCAAACATGAATCCACTACTCATAACAGTGGTACAACTGAGGTGGGAGGAGTGCACGGTTTATTCTAGTTCCACTTCACCACAGGTCACAACATATATTTAAAATTTTCCCACTTACCGATACAGTCAATCATATACTCTATTTTTCCCAGAATGAAACACACTAACCAAGTTTCTTTAATGAACAAAATCAGATTATAATAAAACATGTCTTAGCCAGTAAGGAAGTAAAGCATAAACACACGATTAAAATTTTAAAGTTCCCTTTTCACTTTAGCCCCTCACACACACACACATACACCGGTTAACTGGAAAAATAAAAGAGATTTTTGTTCAGAGCTCTATTACAGACAAAAAAACACTTGGGCTGAATACTTGCTCGGTCTTGAAGAAAACAGATGAGATATGTTGTGTTCCAAAAATGACATACAGTCTAGCCTCAGAGTACACATAGACGGGTCACTGGGATCTTTTAGAACAGTTCTTTTCAGGTGGCATTGAGATTAATTTAGCAGGCTTTTTTTCAAAGACAGGAGATGAGAGGAGCTGGCGCAGTGGACTTCTCAGGGTCTTTTAGAAGGATGCTGGAAAGCTGAGCTGGGTTGTGGTCTTCTCTCCTTCCTTAGGAATTCTCTTCTTCTGCAGGCTTGACTCTGAATCTGGTCTCTTCCTCCATGACACTTCTTCAGCAGCAGGCACTAACTTTATCTCATTCCAGAAGGTAAACACTGACACTACAACCAAATGCTTGTGAGTTTGCTGCTCTCTCAGGTGCGCACTGCTGTTCCTGGGGTTGTCCTGTCAAGGGGCGCTTGACTGTCACTTCTCTATCCACATCTTCCTCAGTTACCAGGGTTTATGTTCTATTTGTAACTTGAGTCATGTTTGACAACAAAGTTTACTGGTTGTCACCAGTTCTTTCAGTGTCCTCTTGAAGGCCTTCTTGAAGAAAACCTGGTCCACCATTTCTTCAGTTTGACTATGAATTCTTCAAAAAATATTTTTAACAAAAAACAGAAGCACTTTCATAACAAGAAGTATAGACACAAAATAGTGATGAATGTATGTGGTGGATTTAGCAAGAATCTAATATGGTTGAAATTACAATATTTTATGGCACAGCAGTTATATCTCATACTGCAATATGAACACATTACCCCACAATGTGATTACTGAAGCCAAGTCAATCACAACATTGAAAAGGAAATTGAACAAACATGCTAAGAAAAATATTAAAAGGATATGATAAAGAGTAGGAAATTGAATTAGAGTAGATATGGAGTTAGCAGAGGCACAATGGACCAAATCGCCTGTGATAAAAATTCCAATTCTACCATCCTGCAAAAGAACTCTTCTTGGCCTCTTAGACCTTCAATGCAACTTTATTACTATGTCATAAATAATGCCCTACATCCATGACTCTTTTTACACCCTACGTCATTTTGACAATTTCCAGTTTCCTGGCCCTAACCACCTCCTCTTCACCTTGGATGTCCAATCTCTCTACAACTTCATCCCCCACCAGGACGGTTTGAAGGCTCTCTGCTTCTTCCTTGAACAGAGGCCCAACCAGTCCCCATCCACTACCACCGTCTGGTTGAACTTGTTCTCACATTGAACAATTTCTCCTTCAACTCCACTCACTTCCTTCAAGTAAAAGGTGTTGCTATGGGTACCCACATGGGTCCTAGTTATGCCTGTCTTTTTGTGGGATATGTTGAACATTCCTTGTTCCAGTCCAACTCAGGCCCCCTCCCCCAACTCTTTTTCCGGTACATTGATGACTGTATCGGTGCCGTTTCATGCTCCCGCTCCAAATTGGAAAACTTCATCAACTTTGCTTCTAATAGGGCGGCGCAGTGGTTAGCACCGCAGCCTCACAGCTCCAGGGACCCGGGTTCGATTCCGGGTACTGCCTGTGTGGAGTTTGCAAGTTCTCCCTGTGTCTGCGTGGGTTTTCTCCGGGTGCTCCGGTTTCCTCCCACAATCCAAAAGACTTGCAGGTTGACAGGTAAATTGGCCATTATAAATTGTCACTAGTATAGGTAGGTGGTAGGGAAATATAGGGACAGGTGGGGATGTTTGGTAGGAATATGGGATTAGTGTAGGATTAGTATAAATGGGTGGTTGATGTTCGGCACAGACTCGGTGGGCCGAAGGGCCTGTTTCAGTGCTGTATCTCTAATCTAATCTAATCTAATTTCCACCCTTCTCTCACTTTTACATGGTCCATCTCTGACACTTCCCTTCCCTGACTTCTCTGTCTCCATCTCTGGGGATAGGCTGTCTACTAATATTCATAATAATCCCACCGACTCCCACAGCTACCTCGATTACACTTCTTCACACTCGGCCTCCTCCAAGGACTTCATTCCATTCTCCCAGTTTCTCCGTCTCCAATGCATCTGCTCTGATGATGCGACCTTCCACAACAGCGCTTCTGGTGCGTCTTCCTTTTTCCTCAACCGAGGATTCCCCCCCACTGTGGTTGACAGGGTCCTGAACCGTGTCCGGCCCATTTCCCACACTCAACCCTCACCCCTTCCCCTCCCTCCCAGAACCGTGATAGGGTTCCCCTTGTCCTCACTTTCCACCCCACCAGCCTCCACATCCAAAGGATTATCCTCCACCATTTCCGCCACATCCAGTGTGATGCCACTACCAAACGCATCTTCCCCTCCCATCCCGTCAGCATTCCTAAGGAATCATTCCCTCCGCGACACCCTGGGCCACTCCTCCATTACCCCCAACACTTCGTCCCCTTCCCATGCAATCGCAGGAGGTGTAATACCAGCCCATTTACCTCCTCTTTTCTCACTATCCTAGACACCAAACACTCCTTTCAGGCGAAGCAGAAATTTACTTGTACTTTTCAATTTAGTATACTGTATTCGCTGCTCACAATGTGGTCTCCTCTACATTGGGCAGACCAAACGCAGACTGGGTAACTGCTTTGCAGAACACCTCCACTCAGTCCGAAAGCATGACCCTGAGCTTCCGGTTGCTGGCCATTTCAACATACCACCCCTGCTCTCTTGCCCACATATCTGTCCTGGGACTGCTGCAGTGTTCCAGTGAACATCAACGCAAGCTCGAGGAACAGCATCTCATTTACCAATTAGGCATGCTACAGCATGCCAGACTGAACATTGAGTTCAATAATTTCAGAGCATGACGGGCCCCACTTTTTATTTTTAATGTTTTTATTTATTTTATTTTGCTTCATCATTCATTTTTTTACCATGTGCCTACCCACTGTTTTTCTTTGTCATGTTAGTGCTTTGGGCCAAGCTGTTCTATTTTTCTGTCCATTAACACCCTCTCTGCATTAACGCTTTGTCTTTCACCACACCATTAACATACCGTTTGTCTTTGTTCCATGACCTTCTGCCTTATATGCTTAAAACCTATTACATTTCTAGCCTTTGCCCGTTCTGATGAAGGGTCACTGACCTGAAACGTTAACTCTGCTTCTCTCTCCACAGATGCTGCCAGACCTGCTGCATCTTCCCAGCATTTGTTCTTATTTCAGATTTCCAGCATCTGCAGCTGTGTCAACAGCTTTGTTTTAGAGACAACTGTTTGCTTCTGGGTGTATTGAAAAGTCAGAAATAGAGTGAAAACCCACAATTAAATGGTGGGTTGAAATGACATCAAAAGAAAGGCTTGCATTTCTATAGCGCCTTTCACGACCACTGGACGTCCCAAAGCACTTTACAACCAATGAAGTACTTTTGAAGCGTAGTCACCGTTGTAATGAAGGAAATGCAGCAGACAGAATGTGCACAGCAAACTCCCACAGACAGCAATGACCAAATAACCTGTGTTTTGTAATGTTGATTGAGGGATAAATATTGGCCAGCACACGGAGGATAGCTCTTCTGATCTTTTTCAACATAATGCCATGGGATCTTTTACATCCACCTGGAGCGGGACTTGCACCTTCTGACTCAGAGGCAAGAATGCTACCAATTGAGCTATGGTTGCTGCACACCAACAAATCACTAACCACAAGATGGTATAATTCAAAAACTCTTGCATCTCTACTGACTAATAATGACCACTGAACACCTTGATCACAGTCTTCATTACTCACACCCAATTGTAATTTAGTGGATTGCTGGGAATAGCAAATAATACAGTATTTACCGATACTGGTGCATTCAAAAGCACACTGAACAAATTCCATAGTCCAAAATGTCCCTTTGCAACACATCAGGACAGATAGTGTTTTACACCCGTTACTGATTTTTAACAATTACATAAATGCCTGCTTTCTTAATTATGGACCAAACACTAAAACAAGCTACGCAATTGGAAGTACTTTCAACACGTGAACCAATATGCACTGATTTAGCTATTTGTCATCACATACTTAAAACATTGCAATATTTTTTGTCTCCGAAGCATGTTAACCCAACTAGAAATGTTAAATGGTTACCAGCTCCCAATAGGCTGTACTACATTATGAATTTGAACGATTACATACAATTATGCAGAGGTAACAAACACATGAAGCATTGAGGTAAAGTGAACCCTTCATGTATGTGGAGTAAAATTACCTTCCCAACTATCGGAATACAACCTTTTTATGTACATTACAATGAAACCATCAGACAAAAACAAGAGTTGGGGAGGGGGGGGGGGGGGGGAATATTCACAACCAACTAAATCGCCCGTTGATCAGTCTGCAAGCCTTTTACTACACAGCTGCAAGCCAACCTCTGGTTGTTGGTTAAACCGGAAACAGAGGAGGGAGGGAAGCTGAGCGCCCTTAAAAGCACAAAAGACAAAATGCCGCCCAGTCATTTCTGGGCACATCTGTAGGTCACAAATAGAGGAAGAGGGAGGTGCAGTGAACCCGGGGGAGAGCAAAAGCACTCAGACCAGGCCTGGTGGGGGGGTGGGTGGGGTAATGGGAAACCAGTGATCCGGGGTGGGGGAGCAGAGATCCAGTGGCCCAAGTACTGAGTCCAGTGACCAGACATTGGAGGAAGGGGACCCATATTTCCATAGGGGAATCCAGACACCAGGAAGTGGGGATCCAGAGGCCAGTGCGTAGGAGATCTAGTGGCCCTGGAATGAGGGGAAACCAGCGATCCTGCGACCCGGGGATGGGGGCGCAGAGCAGGGATCCCACGACCCGCAAACAGGGCAGAGGGCAGGGATCCAGCGACCCAGGTCTTGGGGTGGGAGGGATCCCGCGACCCAGGTCTAGAGGGGGGTGGAGAGCAGGGATCCCATGACCCAGGTCTTGAAAGGGGGGGGGGGGGGGAAAAGAGGCAGGGATCCCACAACCCAGGTCTTGAGTGGGGGGGGGGGGGGAGAGCAGGGATCCCATGACCCAGGTCTTGAGGTGGGGGGGGGGGGGGGAAAGAGGCAGGGATCCCACGACCCAGGTCTTGAGGGGGGGGGGGGAAGAGGCAGGGATCCCACGACCCAGGTCTTGAGGGGGGGGGGGGGGGAGGGCAGGGATCCCACGACCCAGGTCTTGAGTGGGGGGGGGGGGGGCGAAGGAGGGCAGGGATCCCACGACCCAGGTCTTGAGTGGGGGGGGGGGGGGTGGCGAAGGAGGGCAGGGATCCCACGACCCAGGTCTTGAGTGGGGGGGGGGGGGCGAAGGAGGGCAGGGATCCCACGACCCAGGTCTTGAGTGGGGGGTGGCGAAGGAGGGCAGGGATCCCACGACCCAGGTCTTGAGTGGGGGGGGGGGGGGGTGGCGAAGGAGGGCAGGGATCCCACGACCCAGGTCTTGAGTGGGGGGGGGGGGGGCGAAGGAGGGCAGGGATCCCACGACCCAGGTCTTGAGTGGGGGGGGGCAGGGATACAGCTACTTGGGACGGGGGCAGCAGGGATCCAGTGATCTGGGGCTGGGGATCCAGTGACCAGCAATCAGGGGGCTGGGGAATCCAGTGACACGGAAATGAGGAAGTTGGATCCAGTGACCCGGGTATTTGGGTGGGGGGACGGAGTCGAAGTCCCGTTACCGGTTGCAGCACCAACAGACAGGGACTGAAAGCTATGGCTGACCCTCCTCTCCTTCTCGCCCTCAGTCGGCCAAGCGGTCGCTGTCACTGCGGGATCCACCCGCTCCTTTACCAAGCGCAATGGCCGGCGGCTGCGAGGAGAATAGAGGGATGAGGCGGCGGTAGGTGGGGGAAACGCCTGAGAGGGAGTAAGTGATTCCTCAGGGCGAAGAACACGGGGTGCGGAAAGCCGCCACTCTCCTTACCTCAGCACTCTCATGGCAGTCCCCGCTCGAGCCGCCTCCCTCCAACTGCCGCCCGGTCCTCGCGCCACTGCCTGTTGACACCAGCACGGCCAGCGAACACCACGCGCATGTGCACACCGCGCGCACCCGCCCGGGTCCTGGCCCCGCCCCCTTCCCCAGCTTTCCAGTCCCAGACTAAACCAATCAATCTGACTATCCCATCCAGCCATCGTCAGGGGGTGGGATCATTTTCCTCGTGGTGCTGGTTGTCTCCTATTTCCTATCAGCGTATTGCCGGGCAAACCGTCTCCTGAACACATACTCAATCATTTTCATTAATCTGTGGAGATACTGACCGGTTTTGCTTTTCTCAGTTTATTCACTGGGGAAATCGCAGATTGCTGGCTAAAGATGCAGAATGTCAGCTCAAACTCTGGAAGCAGTAAATCTCACCATTTTGTTAGCGTTATTCCAGATGCAGTCAAATTGTGATTAATTTATGTGTATTTCCGACAACAATTAAGTAAAATGACGGGGCAAGCAGGTTAAATAAAATTTCATAGAATACAGCACTGAAACAGGCCATTCAGCCTAACTAGTCTGTGCTGTGCTGGTGTTTATACGCCAAACAAGTCTTACTTTTAATGCATTTTGATTTGGGAAAGTTGTCTTCGTCTAGCCTATCGACTTATATAAACAGGTTTGCCAAATTGAGGAACATAAGTGAAGGGCTTAGGCCCACAGTGCAACAAGTAGCAAACAGTAAGATAAGTTACTCCAAGAAGTGGTAATAATTAGTTTGGAACCATTTTGAAAGCTTGTAAATTGCAGGAAGAAGGGGAGATGGCTGGAGGTACAGTTTCACTGGGTTTTTAGCTCTTGGAAAATCGATCAGTAGTTAATGATACTTTACTGTTTGTTTGAAGCGATGTCACAGAATAACACTGAAACAAACAAACAAGAAAGAGGTCTGTGTTTAATCTGTGCAGTACTCTATTCCTCACCAGTTCCCTATTTTGACAGAATGTGCATTGGTCAGGAACCATCATCTTCCATACAACATTTAATTATCTCTAGCTGTATAAATCTCACGTCTTGTTCCTAAATATACATCCCTTTTTCCCCGAAAGATGTCAATGGGTATTTCATTAACTGCTTTATCTGGATGTCAATTCTGCACTTTGGCTTGTTGGCATTTATTCAGTTGGTTGCTCACAGCGTTGTTACCAAATCGCTCCTCTTAGCCCATATGAAAAAAATTATCTCATGTTTGTACGCCCAATCTCTGGCAGCCTGCTGCAATGATGCCATCGTTGCAATGTTTTGCATGAAGCACAGCAACAATGTTGATGAAAAATTCAGTATTGCAGGCTAGATTTCTCCATTGGCCCTGTGGATTGACCAAGAGTTCAGAATACTTAATCTGAAGAATTTATTTCTATTGGCAAAAATTAAACACAGAATGGTTAAAAAGTAATTGAAACTGAAGTTTCTGTTATGCTTAGAAATTAAAATAACAGTGAATCAATGGCAGAGATTAATTGCTCGGAAAGAACATAAACTCCCTGTTTTTCGTAATAGGGACATGAAGGACCGTAGTAGTTGCTTATAGAGAACTGGAAAATGATCCCCAAAATCAAATGATGTCCATGCTTTAGAGGTGAGGGGATGAATTACGGTGCTTATAATTTTACAACAGTAGGATATTGAAACAGAGACAGTTCCATTATCTTTAATATGAGATATTTCATAGGTAGAAAGTAATAGCTGATGTATAAGAGGGTTCTGTAATCTTTCCATACAGGAGACAGACAGCATCTGAACCTGAGTGTTTAACAAAGTAATGTTCATTAGGGTGCCCACTGGAACAGTTTGAGGGTGACTTCACTTTCAGTTTCTCCTCCCTCCCTGTGGGTAAAGCACAGCCTCTCCCAGCCCCCACCAACATGACACAGTCAGGTTTGGGATCATACCAGTGTTGGGAATTATGGATGTGAATCTCTGGCAATGAGCTCTGGAGCATCCAGGCACTGCCTCAGCCCACCAGCCACATTCACTAGGACTGAGAAAATAAAATAAAATACTAATAGAATAACAGCGTTTATCACTCAGTGATTTGTACTGAGGTGGAACATGGAGTAGGCCATTCAGCCCCATGAGTCCATTCTGTAACTCAAATCTATTTACTCAACATTGCTCCGTATCCCTTGATATCCTTACCTAACAAAAATCTGTCGATCTCAGTTTTAAAAATTTCAAATGATCCACAGCCTTTTGGAAGAGTTCCACATTTCCACCAGCCTTTGTGTAAAAAAAAGTGTTTCCTGATTTCACTTCTAAATGGTCTGGCTCTAATTTTATTATTATGTTCTCTTGTTCTGGATTCGCCCAAAGTAAATTGTTTCTCTGCATCCACCTTATCAAATCCCTTTTTTCATTTGAAATATCTCAACTGTATCATTACTCAAGCTTCTAAACTCAAGGGAATACAGGACAAGTTCATATAACCTGTAAACTGACAATTATCTTGTAGCTGTGCCAAAAGAACACAAGAAATAGGAGCAGAAGTAGACCATATGGCCCATCGAGTCTGCTCCACTATTCAATACGATCATGGCTGTTCTTGGCCTTCAATTCCACTTTTCTACCTGCTCCCCATATCCCTTGATTCCCTGCGAGACCAAAAATCTATCTATCCTAGCCTTAAATGTATTCAATGATGGGGTAGAGAATTCCAGAGATTCACAACCCTTTCAGTGAAGTAATTTCTCCTTATCTCAGTCCTGAATGATTAACCCCTTATCCTGAGACTGTGTTCCCGTGTTCTAGATTCACTGACCAGTGGGAACAATATCTTCTACCCTATCAAGCCCTTTCAGAATCTTGTATGTCTCAATTAGATCGCCTCTCATTCTTCTAAACTCCAGAGAATATAGGCCCAATTTACTCAGCCTCTCATCATAGGACAACCCCCTCATCCCAAGGACCAATTATAGTAAATCTTCGCTGCACTGCCTCCAGTGCAAGTATATCCTTTCTTAAATGTGGAAACCAAAACTGCACACACTATTCCAGGTGCGGTCTCACAAAGCTCTGTACAATTTTAGTAAGACTTCTTTATTCCTGTACTCCAATCCCCTTGCAATAAAGGTCAACGTGCCATTTGCCTTCCTAATAGGCTGCTGCACTTGCATGTTAACTTTGTGCATTCCTTGTACGAGTAACCCCAAGTCTCTCTGAACATCAACACTTACTAGTTTCACACCTTTTAAAAAAATATTTAGCTTTTCTATTTTTATGACCAAAGTGAACAACTTCACACTTCCCTACATTATACTCCATTTGCCATCTTGTTGTCCACTCACTTAACCTGTCTATATCTCTTTGCAGCCTCTCTACATCCTCCCCGCAGATGACCTTTCCACCGAGCTTTGTATCATCAAACTTAAATACATTATTCTCTGTCTCTTCATCCAAGTCATTAATACAGAGTGTAAATAGCTGAGGCCCAGCACTGATCCTTGCAGCACCCATTATTCACTGCCTATCAACTTGAAAATGCCCCATTTATGCCCACTCTCTGCTTCCTGTCTGTTAACCAATCCTCTACCCACACTAATATATTACCCCAACACCATGAGCCCTTATCTTGCCTATTAATCTTTTATGTGGCACCTTATTGAATGCTTTTTGAAAATCAGCTATACTACATCTACTGGTTCCCCTTTATCTATCCTACGAGTCGAAGAGACTTAGTAGTTGGCAGGAAAAAAGACAGAGGCGCAAGGGGAGAGCCAACTGTGCAACAGCCCCAACAAACAAATTTCTCTGCAGCACCTGTGGAAGAGCCTGTCACTCCAGAATTGGCCTTTATAGCCACTCCAGGCGCTGCTTCACAAACCACTGACCACCTCCAGGCGCGTATCCATTGTCTCTCGAGATAAGGAGGCCCAAAAGAAAGTTACATCCTCAAAAAACTCTAATAAATTTGTCAAACAGGATCTCCCTTTAGTAAAACCATGCTGACTTGTTCTAATCATACTGTGTTTTTCCAAGTGCAATGTTAAGCCTTCTTTAATAATAGTTTCCAGCATCTTCCCAACGACTGATGTTAGGCTAACTGGCTTGTAGTTCCCTGTTTTCTCTCTGCCCCCTTTCTTGAAAAGCGGCGTAACATTTGCCAACTTCCAATCTGACGGGACAATTCCTGAATCTAAGGAATTCTGGAAAATCATAGCCAGCGCACCCACTATCTCTGCAGCTATCTCTATTAGAACCCTAGGATGTATGCCATCTGGTCCCAGGTACTTGTCAGATTTTAGTCCCTCAAGTTTCTCCAATACTTTTTCATGACTGATCAATATCCTTAATTTCCTCACTCTTTTTAGCCCCTAGGCTACTGCCTATTTCTGGTATGGAACTTGTGTCTTCTACTGTGAAGACTGACAAAATAGTTGTTCAATGCTTCTGCCATTTCCTCATTCCCCAGATGATTTCTCATGTCTCTGCCTTTAAGGGACCAACATCTACTTTAGCTACTCTCTTCTTTTTGATGTACTTATAAAACCTCTTACAATCTGTTTTTATATTGCTGGCTAGTTTACTCTCATTCTATTTCTTCCCTTTTTATCAATTCTTTGGTGGCCCTTTGCTGCTTTCTAAAACACTCTCATTCCTCAGACTTGCTACTATTTTTTGCAACATTGTAAGCCTCTTTTTTAATCGAATACTCTCAACTTCCTGAGTGAGTCACGGATGGGTCTGTCTGGATGAGTTTTTGTTTTTGAACGGAACGTACTTTTGTTGAACCCTTTGAATTGATTTTTTAAATGTTCCCCACTGTTCATTTACCGCCATACCTTCCAGTCTATTTACCCAATTAACCTTTGCCAGTTCTCCCCTCATACCTTCGTAATTGGCTTTGTTCTTGTTTGTGATTGAAACGTGTCGCTTTAAAACGTAACATGAAATTCGATAGTGTTACGATCACTATTTCCCAGTGGATCTTCTACTATAACATTGATTATTAACCTTGCTTCATTACACAATACAAGATCTAAGATAGCTATATCCCTAGTCGGTTCGACAACATATTGCTCCAAGAAACTGCCAAGAAAGCATTCTACAAATTCATCTTCTAAACCACTGTTGCCAATTTGATTGTCCCAGTCTATATGCAGATTAAAGTTCCCCACAATTAATACATTACCTTTTTTACATGCTCCAATAATTTCCCCTAATGTTCTGTCCTATAATATAACTACTGTTAGGGGGTCTGTAAACTACTCCCACCAGTGTTTTCTGACTCCTGCTATTCCTACTTTCCACCCAAACTGATTCTACGTCATGATCTTCTGAGGCCAGATCCCTTCTTATTAATGTCCTTATGCCATCCTTTACAATCAGGGCTACCCGTCCTCCTTTGCCATTCTGTCTGTCTGAAATATTGTGTACCCTGGAATATATTTCCCAACCTTGATCTCCTTGTAACCATGGCAATTAGATCTAGATCATTTACCTCTATTCGTGCCACTAGTTCATTCAGATAAAGGAACTTCAATTTCATTTTTTTTACCTCTATTCCCTGCAACGATCTTATTTGCTAATGTACACATTTTGTTAAACACTCGGTCCCTTCCTGTCCCATTCTGTTGGGAGTTACCCACATCACTATCCTGCTCAGATGCTCTGACCTCTCTTTGGATTTCTAAATTTCCCTTTACCCAAACCCTCCACTGCGCACCCACCCCCCCCCCCCCCAGACGCCACTTTTCGTTTAAAGCCCTGTCCACAGCCCCAGTTATGCAATTGGCCAGGACACTGGTTCCAGCCCCGTTCAAGTGAAGCACATCCCAATGGAATAGCTCCCTCTTCCTAGAGTACTGATGCCAGTGCCCCAAGAATTGAAATCCCTTCTTCCCACACTACTCTTTGAGCCACGCATTTAGTTCTCTAAACTGCTTGACCCTGTGCCAATTTGCACGTGGTTCAGGCAACAATCCGAGATGATTACCTTTGATGGACCCTAACTCTTCAAATTCCCTAAGCAGAACATCATTTCTGGTTGTACCTATGTCATTGGACCACGACAACTGGATCCTTCCCCTCCAACTCCAGGTTCCTCTCCAGCCGCGAGGAGATGTCCTTAACCCTGGCACCAGGCAGGCAACACAGCCATTGGAGCTCCCGGTTGCAGCGACAGAGAACAGTATCTATCCCCTGACTATACTGTCTCATATCACTACCACAATTTTCTTCATTCCCCCCACTGGAATGGCATCTTTCACCATGTTGCTATGGTCAGTCTGCTCATCCACCTTGCAGTCCTTCACTTCATCCATACAGGTAGCAAGGACCTCATACCTGTTGAACAAGGTTAGAGGTTGAGGCTCCTCCATCACTACATGCTGATTCCCCCCACCTGCCTCACTTGCAGTCACACCCTCCTATCCCTGACCATTGGCCATCTCTAACATTCTCCCTCATCTAAGGGGAGTGACTGCCTCCTGGAACAAAGTGTCCAGGTAACTCTCCCCCTACCTGATGCTTCGCAATGTCTGCAACTCAGTCTCCAGCTCAGCAATTCTGAGCTGAAGTCGTGCAAGCTACAGACATGGTTGACCGGAATTGCAGTACATTCCACAGATTCCCACCTGCTGCAGTTGCAGCACACCACCAGCCTTGTCATCTCTGTACAATCTTTTGAGTCAATTAGTTAATAATTCAAGCTAAAGTAATGGAAAGTTGCACTCACCTACCTTGTAGTCAGGAAGAAGACTCACCAACTGCTGGAGGCTGAAAAAGATAGGAAAAGGAGCCCCTCTTTCCCAATTTACCAGAACTTACCACGTGCACCAAATTTCCAAATTCATTCTGGCAAATGTCTCACTCAGGCAACTGTCTATTCTCAACCACATTCAGCTAAGAAACTGGTCTGCTTTATATAAGGATTCTGATCCTTATATAATGGCTTGGCCATGTGAGCCGCATGGAATATGGCAGGATCCCCAAAGACACATTGTACAGCGAGCTCGCCACTGGTATCAGACCCAACGGCCGTCCATGTCTCCGCTTTAAAGACGTCTGCAAATGCGACATGAAATCCTGTGACATTGATCACAAGTCGTGGGAGTCAGTTGCCAGCGTTCGCCAGAGCTGGCAGGCAGCCATAAAGACAGGGCTAAAATGTGGCGAGTCGAAGAGACTTAGTAGTTGGCAGGAAAAAAGACAGAGGCGCAAGGAGAGTGCCAACTGTGCAACAGCCCCGACAAACAAATTTCTCTGCAGCACCTGTGGAAGAGCCTGTCACTCTAGAATTGGCCTTTATAGCCACTCCAGGCGCTGCTTCACAAACCACTGACCACCTCCAGGCGCGTATCCATCGTCTCTCGAGATAAGGAGGCCAAAGAATGAAGAATGACGAGCTAGCTCAGCTTTCTGCGAACAATAGTTAACACCTATTGAACCTAACTACTTCCCGCTAATTTACAGATAACTGCCACTGCTGACTGCTTCTTGTTTAACAAGGCTATTTACCTAACCAGCAGATTTAAAGCCTGACTCTTAATCTAAAATTTAAACTGGACAAAAACTTACCAGAATTTACCACCAAATTTCCAAATTCACTCTGGCAAATGTCTCACTCAGGCAACTGTATCTTCTCAACTGCATCCCCTCACTGCCTGGAAAGTCAAAGTCAAGTAAAGGAACAGCTTTGTAACTTCTGCTTCAAAACACAACACAATTGGTTCAAGCAGCCAATCAAAAGTCATGTCTTGCAATAGCTGCTGAAACTTTGATGTTACAGACAACATGCTTGGACAGTGAGGTTCTGGTGTAGCAGCAGATTTTCCTAGCCTTTCTGTACACCCTTCATTTGTTATTTCATTCCCATTCATGATTCTCCATCCTCTGACTCATTGTAAAGTGACTTTTCTTCCACCTTCTTTAACTGCACCTACACCAAATACCAGATCCTGACCCCAAAGGCAGGGAGGGAACTTGCTCCTCAGCCTAAGTTGATGCCAAGTTAATGCTACTTTTTAATCTGGTCATTCAGAGAGGCACAAGAGTATCTCATGAATTAAAAACAGAAAATGGCGATAACACTCAGCAGTTCAAGCAGCATCTGTGGAGAGGGAAACAGTTAACATTTCAGGTCTGGTACCTCATAAATGATTGGTTCTCTTTTCCTCCCTTTTTGCCCAGTGACTGAAGTTGGGAATTCAGCACAGGGATAGATTACAAAGGCAAGCTCACATCCTCCAACTCAGTGACTGAGTACATTGGTACGTGGACTGGCTGCAGTAGCACATTAATGGGTTTATGTGGAGAATGCTGTGACACGTTGGGGATGTACCAGAATTCTAACATACCAATGTCACAATGGAAGTGCAAATAAGGATGACGGTTGATGAAGAGCACAAGTCTGTTCTGTCAAAACCTGAAATTAAGATGAAATAAGATGATAACTGCAGACAATACTGTTTCTGCTGGGTTATTGTTTTCTGACTCACTGAGAGTCTTTACTACAGTGTTCACATTAATTCATTCAGATGGGCATCAATGTTAAAGTGACAGTTTGGCTCAGAGGATCAGGTCCTAACCAGATTCCCAAAGCATGCTATTGCCGAGCAAAGTAAGGCTTCCTCTAAGGTTGGGGGGTGGGCAGTGGGGGGTGCAGTATGGTTTTACACCTGTAACGGAAACCCCACAAGCCAACTGGAAATATTAATTTCATTGTATGGAACTTTGCCTGAGACTTTTACTGGACATTATTACAAATAACTTTTAAAAAGCAAAACAGAGCAGCTAAAGATGGTCATGCACGAATTTGCACCTGAAAAGCCAAAAGCTGACTGGAGGCAGAGGTGATTATCTAGTCTAGCTAGAACAATGGGGTGCTCCCTGATTAAATTACCTAGAATGGTTTTGTCAATGTTGATCATCAAAACCAATCGACACTATTGACTTTGAAAGAGCCAAACCACCGCTCCCCCCAACCAAGTATATCTGAACAGCCTTGAATTTCAAAGATCATTCCAGAAGATGCTGTTTCAAACAAAGAGGTGGTCACATGACATGACAACCTGTGTAACTCTGAGAGTTTGTGAATTGTGCCTCAGAAAACCAGTAACTGAACTCCAGGGAAGGAACATCTCCTCTCTCGCTCTCCAGCAGTCCCAGGGAAGCCTCGGTGGCAGCTACTAAGCTTCAAGACTACAGATCCTTACAGTCAACAATCAGAGGACATGGATGATGCCCCTCTCCTGCCTTCCGGAACCAGAGAAGCAAGCCCGAATTGTGCATGAGGCCCAGTGAGGACTTCAAGACTTTAACTTCAACTAAAGACACTGAGATTCAGTATTTAAATTCCATTTATTACAGACTTTACTTCAACCAGGGAAAGAGTAGGGCCCATTAGGGACCACAGTGGCAATCTGTGTGTGGAGCCGGAGGACATAGGTGAGGTTTTAAATTATTACTTTTCATCTGTGTTCACTATGGAGAAGGATGATGTAGGTGTAGAGATCAGGGAGGGGGATTGTGATATACTTGAACATATTAGCATTGAAAGTGAGGAACTATTAACTGTTTTAGCAGATTTAAAAGTGGATAAATCCCCAGGCCCAGATGAGATGTATCCCAGGCTATTATGTGAGGCAAGGGAGGAGATAGCAGGGGCTCTGACACAAATTTTCAAATACTCTCTGGCCACAGGAGAGGTACCAGAGGATTGGAGGACAGCGAATGTGGTACCATTATTTAAGAAGGGTAGCAGGGATAAACCAGGTAATTACAGGCCGGTGAGTCTAATATCAGTGGTTGGAAAACTATTGGAAAAAATTCTGAGGGACAGGATTAATCTCCACTTGGAGAGGCAGGGATTAATCAGGAATAGTCAGAATGGCTTTGTCAGGGGGAGATCGTGTCTGACGAACTTGATTGAATTTTTTGAGGCGGTGACGAAATGTGTAGATGAGGGTAAAGTAGCTGATGTAGTCTCTGGACTTCAGTAAGGCTTTTGATAAGGTCCCGCATGGGAGATCGGTTAAGAAGAGCCCATGGGATCCAGGGCACTTTGGCAAATTGAATCCAAAATCGGCTTAGTGGCAGGAGGCAGAGGGTAATGGTCGAGGGCTGTTTTTGCGAGTGGAAGCCTGTAGTTGTGTACCGCAGGGATCGGTGCTGGGACCCTTGCTGTTTGTAGTGCACATTGATGATTTCTTCTTTGGCCTCGCCATCTCGAGAAACAATGGATAAGCGCCTGGAAGTGGTCAGTGGTTTGTGAAATAGCGCCTGGAGTGGCTATAAAGGCCAATTCTAGAGTGACAGACTCTTCCACAGACGCTGCAGATAAAATTGGTTGTTGGGGCTGTTACACAGTTCGCTCTCTCCTTGCGCTTCTGTCTTTTTTCCTGCCAACAGCTAAGTCACTTCGACTCGCCACTCTTTAGCCCCGCCTTTATGGCTGTCTGCCAGCTCTGACGATCACTGGCAGCTGACTCCCACGACTTGTGGTCAATGTCACAGGACTTCATGTCACGTTTGCAGACGTCTTTAAAGCGGAGACATGGACGGCCGGTGGGTCTGATACCAGTGACGAGCTCGCTGTACAATGTGTCCTTGGGGATCCTGCCATCTTCCATGCGGCTCACATGACCAAGCCATCTCAAGCGTCGCTGTCTCAGTGGGGTGTATATGCTGGGGATGTTGGCCACCTCGAGGACTTCTGTGTTGGAGATACGGTCCTGCCACCTGATGCCAAGGATTCTCCGGAGGCAGCTAAGATAGAATGAATTGAGACGTCGCTCTTGGCTGACATACGTTGTCCAGGCCTCGCTGCCATAGAGCAAGGTACTGAGGACACAGGCTTGATACACTCGGACGTTTGTGTTCCGTGTCAGTGCGCCATTTTCCCACACTCTCTTGGCCAGTCTGGACATAGCAGTGGAAGCCTTTCCCATGCGCTTATTGACTTCTGCATTGAGAGACAGGTTACTGGTGATAGTTGAGCCTAGGTAGGTGAACTCCTGAACCACTTCCAGAGCGTGGTCGCCAATATTGATGGATGGATCATTTCTGATGTCCTGTCCCATGATGTTCGTTTTCTTGAGGCTGATGGTTAGGCCAAAATCATTGCAGGCAGCCGCAATCCTGTCGATGAGTCTCTGCAGACACTCTTCTGTGTGGGATGTTAATGCAGCATCATCAGCAAAGAGGAGTTCCCTAATGAGGACCTTCCGTACTTTGGTCTTCGCTCTAAGACAGGCAAGGTTGAACAATCTGCCATCTGATCTTATGTGGAGGAAAATTCCTTCTTCTGAAGACGAATTCATGTGAGAGCAGCAGGGAGAAGATCCCAAACAGTGTAGGTGCGAGAACACAGCCCTTTATCACGCCACTCAGGATAGGAAAGGGGTCTAATGAGGCACCGCTATGCTGAATTGTGCCTTTCATATTGTCATGGAATGAGGTGATGATACTTAGTAGCTTTGGTGGACATCCGATCTTTGCTAGTAGTCTGAAGAGACCACATCTGCTGTCGAGGTCAAAGGCTTTGATGAGATCTATGAAAGCAACGTAGAGGGGCATCTGTTGGTCGTGACATTTCTCCTGTAGCTGGCGAAGGGAGAACAGCATGTCAATGGTGGATCTCTCTGCTCGGAAGCCACACTGTGCCTCAGGGTAGACACACCCAGCCAGCTTCTGGAACAAAAACAAGAAATGCTGGATTCACTCAGCAGGTCTGGCAGCATCTGTGGAAAGAGAAGCAGAGTTAACATTTCGGGTCAGTGACCCTTCTTCGGAACTGACAACTATTAGAAAAGTCACAGATTATAAACAAGTGAGGTGGGGGTTAGGCAAGAGATAACAAAGGAGAAGGTGCAGATTGGACCAGGCCACATAGCTGACCAAAAGGTCACGGAGCAAAGGCAAACAATATGTTAATGGTGTGTTGAAAGACAAAGCATTAGTACAGATTAGGTGTGAATATACTGAATATTGAACATCAGCAAGTGCAAACCTGAAGAAAAACAACCTGAAAAAAACAAGCTTCTGGAGTCTGTTTAAAACGACTTGAGCGAAGACTTTCCCCACTATGCTGAACAGGGAGATTCCACAGTAGTTGTTGCAGTCACCGCGGTCACCCTTGCCCTTATAGAGGGTGATATTGGCATCGCGCATGTCCTGTGGTACTGCTTCCTCATCCCAGCACAGGCAAAGCAGTTCTTGGAGTGCTGAGTGTATAGCAGGCTTGGCATTTGATTATTTCAGTGGTAATGCCGTCCTTCCCAGGGGCTTTTCCACTGGCTAGAGAATCAATGGCATCACTGAGTTCCGATTTTGTTGGCTGTACGTCCAGCTCATCTATGACTGGCAGAGACTGGGCTGCAATGAGGGCTGTCCCAGTGACAACATTTTCCCTGGAGTACAGTTCTAGGTAGTGCTCCACCCAGCGGTCCATTTGCTTGCGTTGGTCAATGATTGTGTCCCCTGATTTAGACTTGAGGGAGGCGATCTTCTTGATGGTTGGCCCAAAAGCTCTCTTAATGCCATCATACATTCCTCTAATGTTTCCGGTGTCGGAGGCCAGCTGAATACAACTGCATAGGTGTTGCCAGTAGTCATTTGCACAGCGCCTGGCTGTTCTTTGTGCAGCGTTACTGGCTACTTTAAGTGCTACGGATGTTAACTCGCTGGGGGCTTTCGTGTAGTTCAGCAGTGCAATGCGCTTAGCAGCTATGACAGGTTCCAGCTCTTCAAAGTGAGATTGAAACCAGTCTGCATTCTGCTTGTCACGTTTGCCATAGGTGGTGAATATAGGCAGTATGATCAGTAAGTTCGCAGATGACACAAAAATTGGTGGTATCGCAAATAGTGAGGAGGAAAGCCTTAGATTACAGGATGATATAGATGGGCTGTAAGATGGACGGAGCTGTGACAAATGGAATTTAATCCTGAGAAGTGTGAGGTGATGCATTTTGGGAGTACCAACAAGGCAAGGGAATATACAATGGAGAGTAGGACTCTAGGAAGTATAGAGGGTCCGAGGGACCTTGGTGTACTTGTCCATAGATCACTGAAGGCAGCAGTACAGGTAGATAAGGTGGTTAGGAAAGCATATGGGATACTTGCCCTTATTAGCCAAGGCATAGTATATAAGAGCAGGGAAGTTATGATGGAGCTGTATAAAACGTTAGTTAGGCCACAGCTGGAGTACTGTGTACAGTTCTGGGCACCACACTATAAGGAAGGATGTGATTGCACTGGAGAGGATGCAGAGGAGATTCACCAGGATGTTGCCTGGACTGGAGCATTTCAGCTATGAAGAGAGACTGAAAAGGCTAGGGTTGTTTTCCTTAGAGCAGAGAAGGCTGAGGGGAGATATGATTGAGGTATACAAAATTATGAGGGGCATTGATAGGTTAGATAGGAAGAAACTTTTTCCCTTAGCGGAGGGGTCAATAACCAGGGGGCATAGATATAAGGTAAGGTGTAGGAGGTTTAAGAGGGGATTTGAGGAAAAAAAATTTCACCCAGAGGATGGTTGGAATCTGGAACGCACTGCCTGACGAGGTGGTAGAGGCAGGAACCCTCACAACATTTAAGAAGTATTTAGATGAGCACTTGAAACACCATAGTATACAAGGCTACAGACCACATGCTGGAAAATAGGATTAGAATAGTTAGGTGCTTGATGGCTGGCGCAGACACGATGGGCCAAAGGGCCTGTTTCTGTGCTGTATAACTCGATGACTAACCTCCCAACCATGTTTTTCCCCCTCTGTAATCTATTTTGTGTGTGTGTGTGCTTTTCGTGTGAATGTGAGCGTGGATGCATCGCATATTTTAGTAATTTTAACCAGTTTAGAGTGATAAGGTGATAAAACTTACAGCTTTCTTGTTTAAACTCAAGAAAACCTGTCTGATTGGTTCATTTGCAAGTAACAGGAGCAAGTGTTCACTGAGGTGGTATTAAATCACTGTGTTATAAAGATAAACCCTGTTGCGGTCAAACCAGAGAAGGGGCAAAAGGGGAGCCTGAGACTCCTTCCTGACCTGGTGCAGTATAACTCCAGTCCAGTGCAAAGCCTCTTTTGGGCAGTCACACTCTCCTAACATGAAATATGAAAGGAAAACATTTACAGGGCTATGGGGAAAGAGCAGGGGAATAGAACTAATTGAATAGCTCTACCAAAGAACTGGCACCGGCACGATGGGCTGAATGGCTTCCTTCTCTGTTATATCATTCTGTGATTCTCTGACACCTAGCTAGGGGAAGGGACTCTGAGCGCATATCGAGTTATACACGTCTAAAACTGCTTGGTATCTGATCTCAATACAACCCACAGCAGTGCACCATCCAAGTATAACAGCGCGTACCAATATCTACAAGACAATCGGAAGGATCAGTATAGCAGCAACTGCAGGGGACTGGAGATAGTTACTGGGCTGGATGGAGGCGAGCTCATAACAAAAATAAAGCATTAGTAGTTCGAGCAGGACTTTAAAACACTCTCTAAATCTGCGGAATTATTAAATACAGTCAAATCTTATTACTAACCTACTCAAGGCGTTCGGGGAGTTTACATATAGAATAAAAGATAATGGAGAGTGAGTTACTGGAAAATTGAGGGGTTCAGATGACAGTGAGGCAGAGCTGGATTACTTTTTACAGTGAGGCATACAGAGGCAATTAACCTTCTTTAATCCAGAAGCACAGGGAGTGCAAAAGCAAATACGTGAGGTTTGACGGGTCAAAGCTGCTTCATTGAGGAATGCACAACACTGTTCACCCTCCTCCTGTGGCAGGGCACCCTTCACCTGAGTTTCACATCAGGCTTATTCGCCACACATTTCCCAGAAATGACTTTGATTGAAGTCCAGGATCCCACATCCTGCATTGTTCTCATTCTCTGACTGCTGCTTGTTCAGGCGGGTTACTGGAGGTCACACCCCAAGTAGAGCTGGTCATAAGGAACTTACTGCGACTATTCTATTGCCACATAACTGACACAGGCAAAGCACATGAATCACTAAAGGAACAAGGTGACATTCACCAGAATATAAATTCCAGTCCTGCAAGCCATAGTCGAATAGAACATTAAAGGGACATTTGCATTCAAAGAGGGAATGTTTCCATCAGTACGCCTCTTAAAGCTAGCTCTAACGTGGTTCTCTGCCACTTTCTATTAATTGTTTAGACCACTGAGTGTTGATGGGATCATTAAGATGGGAGGGAGAGCTTTAATGCGGTTTAGCAAATCAACCAAAGGACAATATCATGGTATGACCCTAGGTCACTGACAGACTTCATCTACTGATAGTTTCCCAGCACTAGTTACCTTGAATTTGCAGCACAGAAACAGGCCATTCGGCCCAACTAGTCCATGCTGGTAGTTCTGGCCCACACGATCTTCCACCCCTCTTCATCTTACCCCATCAGCATAATCTAAAACAAAGAAAAATACTGTGAATGCTAGAAGTGTAAAACATAAACAGAAAGTCTGGAAATAGTCAGTAGGTCAGACAGCATCTGTGGAGAGTGAAAAAATTTTTTTATAATTAACTTCGCTTCCTCCCACTCCACTTCCTGTAAGGACTCTACTCCATTCTCCCAGTTTCACCTTCTCTGTCATATTTATTTATTTATTTATTATTTAGAGATACAGCACTGAAACAGGCCCTTCGGCCCACCAAGTCTGTGCCGACCATCAACCACCCATTTATACTAATCCTACATTAATCCCATATTCCTATCACATTCCCACCTGTCCCTATACCGCCTACCTATACTAGGGGAAATTTATAATGGCCAATTTACCTATCAACCTGCAAGTCTTTGGCATGTGGGAGGAAACAGGAGCACCTGGAGAAAACCCACGCAGACACAGGGAGAACTTGCAAACTCCGCACAGGCAGTACCCAGTATTGAACCCGGGTCCCTGGAGCTGTGAGGCTGCGGTGCTAAGCACTGCGCCACTGTGCCGCCCCATTTGTTCTGACCATGCAACCTTCATTACCAGCTTCCATTATGTCATCCTTTTTCCTCAACCAAGGGTTTCCCTCCACCATGGCTGACAACTCTGTCTATTCCATTTCCCACACTTCTGCTTTCACCCCTTCCCCTCTGTCCCAGACTTCATTAGGGTTCCCCTTGTTCTCACTTCCCACCCCACCAACCTCCACATTCAACGGATCATCCTCTGCCATTTCCACCACCTCAAACGTGATGGCACCACCAAACACATCTTCCCCTCCCTCCATTTTAAGCATTCCAAAGGAGCTGTTTCCTCTCTAATACCCCTACTCCGCTTTTCCATCACCCAAAACACCCACTCTCCTTCGCACGGCATCTTGTTATGCAAACAGAGGAGATGCAGCACCACACATTCAGATCCTCCCTTCCTATTGGCCAGGGCCCCAAACACTTCTTCCAAGTGAAACAGCAAACTACTTGTTGTTCTTTCAATTCGGTATACTGTATTCACTGCTCATGATGCCGTCTGCTCTACAATGGGGAGACGAAACCCAGATTGGGTTATCGCTTTGCTGCACATCCATTTATTCCACAACCATGACCCAAGCTTCCGGTTGCCTGTCATTTTAATTCTCCACCCCACTCTCACTCTGTTCTCTGCCTCTTACACTGTTCAATTGAAGCTCAATATAATCTCAAGGAACAGCACCTCATCTTTCGATTAAGCACTTTTTAACCTTTTGGACTCAACAATGAGTTCAACAACTTCAGATCATAACCTCTGCCCTAGTTTTTTGGATAGCAGCTTTTGGTAATGATTCTGCTATTCCCATTTACAGCTCATCCAGGCTATCTTTTCATCCTTTACTTGTCTCATTACCATCCCCTTTTGACTTGCACCATCATCCATTTAATCATTTAATCTCTCCCGCCTTCCACCCTATCACAGACCATCCCCTTTTGTTCTTTCCCATCTCCCCCTATCTCTGCTCCTGAAACACTAACTGTTTCTCTCTCCACAGATGCTGCCAGACCTACTGAGCATTTTCAGCATTTTCTGTTTATATTGTCATACTCACGCAAGGAGAAATTATGAACTATATAATGAACCTATGAAACAAACGTAAACAGACTTGCAGCACGCCAAAGCAACCCAGATTCAGAATGGCCAATCAGAAGAAAAAATTGTGACCGGCAACAGCGGCGCAAGAGCGAAGTGGCAGCATGTTCTGGAACAATTGGAGCAGAATCATTGTCAGTTTTAATTCCGTTATTAGTTCAAAAAGTGAGAATTTCTTCTTTTCCAGTGAAGGGGGAGGACCCTGCCTAAGATCACCATCTTTAAAATACATGTAGGCAGAGACAGGAATTAGCCTTAACTCCCTACTTGAGAAATCTAACCAGGCTTTCACCATTGAACTGTGACCGAGATATAACAAGAGAAGTCTGCATCAATGCATTCATCCACCTGAACCTTCCGAGTTTTTCTCTTTTTTTCAGTGAATCAGAGAAAACGGAAAACCAGGCCTGTACCGTTTCAAGTCTTCACCCCCCCCCCCCCCCCCCCACCCCCCCCACCCCCCGGGAAAAAGCTAGTTTTACAGTGAACTCTTTTTAAAACTGTTACGACCAGGTGGTGTGACGTGGGTGGTTCCCACTGTTCAACTCCCCACTTGACTGCAGCAAGTGTATTTGTATTATAGTTTAGCCCCTTGGTGTTTTATTTTAAATAAACAGACAGTGATAGGATTTCTTGTAGGTTTTAAAAACAAAAAGTCAATTGTATATTGATCAATACACCTTATCCCAAAATTGTCACAACTGCATCCACTCACGCGTTTGCTCACACTCACACACACACATGCAAGAAGAGATAGAGAAGGGAAAAGGGAAGGTAACTTTTAGTGGGGGGGTGGGGGGGAGATGTTTACAATAAACCTGCTGAATTCTCTTGGAAATCAAGTTCCCAATGGATGCATGCCTGAGATGACGGTAAATTTCTCTCTTGATTGAAGGTTCCATTGAAAACAGTGAACAAAGAACAAAGAACAGTACAGCACAGGAACAGGCCATTCGGCCCTCCAAGCCTGCGCCGATCTTGATGCATGCCTAAACTAACACGTTCTGCACTTCCGGGGCCCATAACCCTCTATTCCCTTCCTATTCATGTACTTGTCAAGATGTCTCTTAAACGTCGCTATCGTATCTGCTTCCACCACCTCCCCTGGCAGCAAGTTCCAGGCACTCACCACCCTCTGTGTAAAAAACTTGACTCGCACATCCCCTCTAAACTTTGCCCCTCTCACCTTAAACCTATGTCCCCTAGTAACTGACTCTTTCATCCTGGGAAAAAGCTTCTGCCTATCCACTCTGTCCATGCCGCTCATAACTTTGTAAACCTCTATCATGTCGCCCCACACCTCCATCGTTCCAGTGAAAACAATCCGAGTTTTTCCAACCTCTCCTCATAGCTAATGCCCTCCAGACCAGGCAACATCCTGGTAAACCTCCTCTGTACCCTCTCCAAAGCCTCCACGTCCTTCTGGTAGTGTGGCAACCAGAATGGCACGCAATATTCTAAGTGTGGCCTAACTAAAGTTCTGTACAGCTGCAACATGACTTGCCAATTTTTATACTCTATGTCCCGACCGATGAAGGCAAGCATGCCATATGCCTTCTTGACTACCTTATCCACCTGCGTTGCCACTTTCAGTGACCTGTGGACCTGTACGCCCAGATCTCTCTGCCTGTCAATACTTCTAAGGGTTCTGCCATTTACTGTATACTTCCCACCTGCATTAGACCTTCCAAAATGCATTACCTCACATTTGTCCAGATTAAACTCCATCTGCCATTTCTCCGCCCAAGTCTCCAATCGATCTATATCCTGCTGTATCCTCTGACAATCCTCATCATTATCCGCAACTCCACCAACCTTTGTGTCGTCCGCAAATTTACTAATCAGACCAGCTACATTTTCCTCCAAATCATTTATATATACTACAAACAGCAAAGGTCCCAGCACTGATCCCTGCGGAACACCATTAGTCACATCCATCCATTCAGAAAAACACCCATCCACTGATACCCTCTGTCTTCTATGACCGAGCCAGTTCTGTATCCATCTTGCCAGCTCACCTCTGATCCCGTGTGACTTCACCTTTTGTACCAGTCTGCCATGCGGGACCTTGTCAAAGGCTTTACTAAAGTCCATATAGATAACATCCACTGTCTTTCCTTCATCAATCATCTTTGTCACTTCCTCAAAAAACTCAATCAAATTAGTAAGACACGACCTCCCCTTCACAAAACCATGCTGTCTCAAGCTAATAAGTTTGTTTGTTTCCAAATGGGAGTAAATCCTGTCCCGAATAATCCTCTCTAATAGTTTCCCTACCTCTGACGTAAGGTTCACCGGCCTATAATTTCCTGGATTATCCTTGCCACCCTTCTTAAATAAAGGAATAACATTGGCTATTCTCCAGTCCTCTGGGACCTCACCTGTAGCCAATGACGATGCAAAGATTTCTGTCAAGGTCCCAGCAATTTCCTCCCTCAGTATTCTAGGGTAGATCCCATCAGGCCCTGGGTGGGTGACTTTTAGCTTTCACTGCAGTATAATGTAGATGTAGGATTCTGTAGCAAGGCTGGTGTGCTTTCTAGTTTGGCCAGAACACAAGCTGTTAGGATGTTGCTTCATTCACTCTCTCCCTCTCGCTCTCTGGCTGTTTTATTAAAGACAAAGCTGTTATCCTTCACCTCCTGAGGAGATGCTTTGGTCTCATCCCCATGGTGATCGCACAATGGCCCAGGACATGGCTACTTCACACTTCCTTTGTTTCAGAATAAGACATTCAATTATGGAATGTTTTAGGATAGGTGTAGGATGGGTTCAATTGAAACCTCTCAGATTTGAAGATTTATCCTTTGTCTTTGTCAGACAGTTTGAAAAGGCCAATCCCTTTTTCTTCGGTGGTCATTTTGGACCATTGTTCACTTTTAAAAATAAAGGTTCATTCTTTAAAGACAAAATCAGTTTTTCATAACTCTTCAATGTTAGTCCATGATTGTTGTATCATCACACTTCCAGTGTGTGTAACAAAACCGTCAGACCTAAATACATGTTATCTTTTAATCTCTTGTCTTTCCGTGCGTGTATCTGTATGCGTGTGAGAGCTGGTGAAGTTGCATATATTTTCAGATGTTAAATAATAAACATTTATCTTTCTTTTAAACTTATGAGAAAACTTGTCATTTTTCTGATTGTTGACCATTAAAACCCTCAGGGATTAAAACATGTTTTAAAAACATGCTGTCTTCGGTCAGTTGAGAGGTGAGAAAAGGAGAAACCATCCCTATCATCTCCCATCTGTCCATAACAATATATATAGCATATTCTGTTCCTTTCTTCCCCAAGTGCTTAACCAGTTTCCCCTTAAATACAGCTACGAGGAGTTCAGAAATCCCTCACAGCCATTGCTGATGGGAACTCAGAATTTGAACAGATACTGAAAAAAATCAACAGAAACAGAAAAATCACAAAGATGTAAAAGCTAATAAAGGTGTGAAAAGTGGTGGTTCCCACTGCACTGCACTGGTTGATTTCCATTTACTGTGTTTGCAATCTGTGCCACCAATGGGAGGGAGGTATTGACTGCAGAATTCCTTACCACTTTGCCAGTCAGCAAATACTTCAGAGACCTAAAAGGCAGAGGGTGTAAGGTGTTAGGGTCTGAAGTTCTGTTAATGGATGATAAATACTGGTAGTTCAAGATAATGGGATGAACAGGTGTTGGATGTTAATTAGTTAATTGTATTCAAGTGTGTTTATATAAAGAAGAGCCAGCCAGCACTGCTGGGGGTGTTGTTAGGAGAGCAGAAGTAAGCTCTGTGGCAAGCAATAAACAATCTCCACCAAATCATCCTAGTCTCAGTGTTTTTTTCACACACAGGCTTGGAAGTTTCTCTAACATAAGGAGGTAGAATGTCTGGCATGGGATGGGGCTCAAATCCACAAGCTGTTGACCCTTAAGTGGGGGCCCTACTCCTAACTGAGACAAGCTGACACACGGACAAGGTCACCAACTCTGGCTGAATGTATTCCTGTAGGTTTTGCCACACTGCCTCCAACAATGCACCTCCACACTCCCACCATTGGTCCATCCTCAGAGTGCACTACCATCCCATGACTGATCAGAAAGCAAACAGGCTCTTCGTTACCTGATTGGATGATGCTTCACTGTCAGTCAAACAATCTTTTTTATCCCAAGTCCAATATTTTTATAACTAATAAATGTTCAGAAAAAAAAGAAAAAAAATCACACATTTTCTTTTAATGTCCCCATGATATTTTCCCCAAGGTTGCTCCTAGTAGTGTCCTGGAGATTAACCTTTAATTCCTGGAGAATCCATGACAATACTGGAGGATTGTCATCCCTAACACAGGGAGGAGTAACCTGGAAGTGGGATGTAGATTTTCACTGGGTGAGGTTCCTATTATGGAGGATAATTGGAGGTGTGATTTATTTAGGATTTAATGAACATGTTCTTATTCCTCTGGCCAGTATGGGTTCATCACTTGCATATGGGAGCTGCTGGCCTCCAGGTTCCTGGCTGACCATGTGCTGCATGCTTTCCTCAGGCCAAGGATACTCTAGGAGCAGAATTGTGCAGTGGACAGCTACCCCGTAACTACGAAACAATGATCGACAGGAAAAGACTCACTGGTCCCATATAATAGTGACGCCATGATACAGGCACTCCACACCGCACCCAGGCGCCAGATAATCTGCCAGGAGAGGCAGAAAACCAGATATAAAGCCCAGGCCAATTAGGGAAATTAATCTGAAAATTCCTCTGCAATGATTTCACAGATTTTACGTAGCACATTTCACTGATTGTATCTGTATTCTACAGAAGATTCTGGACTGTTTAATGCTGCCATCAACTTTGAGCTAAGACTATATCCCTAATCCTGTTAGTGCTGATTACACACATCTCATCTGCCTCTGATTCAATTATGCCTTGCACTGGATGTGGATTATCTAAGTATTTGATCCATAATATATAATTGGCTTCTATTAGTTCCTCAGTGATTTGTTTAGTCGATATGATAATGCATTACAGCTACATTGAACAAACTGGGGAATTTACATACATGTAGCAGTTACAGCAAAAGTAGAAAAAATTCCACTATGACTGCTAGCCTGAGTATCATGGTACTGCGACGATGATTATTAATAGTGAAATACTGTCTATCACCTTGTTCATGAGATAAGGTCGGTGTGGTTGTTGCAGTCAACAGGATATAGATGGGCCAACACTGTATTTAGTCCTGCATCGTTTCACATTTACAAGTAAGAAATAAATTGTCAATTAAAGCACCATGGGATGTTTTACTATGTTAAAGGTGCAAGTTGTTATTAGTTGGTTATAAAAGCCTGATGTTTATTACCGTGTAAGAGTCACGTTGTGTACAGATTCATTTCCCCCCCCCCGCATTTGTAACTACAACGATGACAATCAAACCTCATCTTTCTACAACATAGATAAAACATCCAAAAACATTTCATGGGGAAAGAAAGAAATTGACACCTTGGTGAGTGAAGAGCTGACTAAAGGTTTAGTTGAAGAATAGAGTTTTTAAGAGGCTCTTAAAGGTGCAGAGAGGGGCAGGGGTTTAAGGACAGAGTTCCGGAAAGCAGGGGCAAGGCTGCTGAAGGCCCCAGCACTGAAAATAGCAGGGAAGAGAGACACGAGTTCTGATGAAAGGTCACAGACCTGAAACATTGGGCTGAATTTTATGCTGCCCCAGTGGGTCGGATGGTGGCGAGGGGCAGCGTAAAATTGAGCAGGAGGCTCCGGGAGGCCTACCCGCCCCGCTCCCGTCTCTGGTCAACTTTACGGCGGTCAGGCGGTGAGGGGGGGGAAGCATGGCCCGCCCGTCCAAGGTCAATTAAGGCCCTTAAGTGGCCACTTAAGGGCCCTCTCCCGCCTCCACGGGTATTTTACCCGTGGAAAGCGGGTGTGCTGGGGACATGAAAGGCTGCCCAGCGATAGCTGCCGGCCTTTCCGCGCCCCGGGGGGGGCCCATGGCAGTTGGGCACAGGTTGCCTGATTGAGGGCCGCCCTTGCCTCCCAACCCACCCCCGGGACCCGACGACCCCCTCCCCCCAAACAACCACTCCAGCCTCACCAGGGAAGGACCAATTCCCCCTGGTGAGGCATGCCCAACTTACCTGGTCTCTAAGCTCCATGGCATCGGCTGGGCTGCAGTCCCAGCAGTGGCCACTGCTCCCGCTGGCACTGCTGGGACTAAGAGCTGCCAGCCCGCTGATTGGCCGGCAGCTCACTGAGACAGGATTTCCTCCCTCAAGTGGGTGGAAGTCCCGCCTCAGGACAATTAAACCCTGGGGACCCAGCCTTTCCGTTGGTGGCGAATTCCCGTCCGCCTAAGGTAAAATCCGGCCCATTAACTCTGTTTCTCTCTCCACAGTTGCTGCCAGAGCTGCTGAATATTTCCGGCACATTCCATTCTCATTTCAGGGAAGAGAGGGGTATCTACAGAAGGGCACAGTTAGAGAATGGGAGAACACAAGTAGGGTTGGATGAGGTGAAAGTGAGATAATGGTGAAGTAAATGTCTATAATGCCTCTGTCTATAATTGGTGTGATGCCTGGATGTGATGTGTGCAATTCCTGATAATGTGGTTTTGTTAGTACAAGCAGGAAAATTCCAATCATAAGGCACCTATTAAAACTGTCCTTTCCATTCAGGGGTGACGTCAGGAAGCACTTCCTTGCAGCAAGAGTAGTGGAAATCTGAAAGTGTCTCCCCCAGAAAAGCTGTTGAGGCTGGGGAGCAATTAAAAATGTCAAAACTGAGTTTGAAAGATTTTTGTTGGGTAAGGAGAGTAAGGGATATGGAACAAATGCAGGAAAATGGAGTTGAGGTGCAGATCAGCCACGACATAATTGACTGGTGGAACAGAATCAAATGGCTTCTTACTGTTCCAATGTTCCAAGCAACTAATGAACTACTTAATTAGTGCAAATTTTGAAAAGTTTGTTAATCTAGGGGTGCAGTGTCCACTTATGGACAAGAACGGCTCAATGATATAATAGAAAAGCTTGTTTTGTTGATCAGTAACAAGTAACTTCTGCTGTGGAGAAAAGTGAGCAGATTTCGGATTGGAAGCTCTCAAACATGATAAAGAGGCCGAGGAAGCACAGCCTCAGTTTGCTGGACAACCTGACTGAAGGCTGGAAGAAATTATTGTCAATGTCAGCCATGATTCAGTGGGTAGCACACTCGCCTCTGTGTCAGAAGGTTGTGGGTTCAGGTCCCACTCCAGGACTTGAGCACAAATATTTAGGCTGATACTCCAATGCAGTGCTGAGCACTGTCAGAAATGCCATCTTTCAGATGTGATGGGACCCTTTCTGCCCTCTGAGGTGGCCATAAAATATCCCATGGCACAATTTTGAAGAACAGGGGATCTGGCCAATATTTATCCTCAATTAACATCACAAAAACAGATTTTTTTGGTCATCATCACATTGCTGTTTGTGAGAGCTTGCTGTGTGCAAATTGGCTGCCGAGTTTCCTACATTACAACAGTGACTACATATAAAAAGTACTTCATTGGCTGTAAAGCGCTTTGGGACATCCTGTGGTCTTGAAAGGCGCTATATAAATGTAAGTCTTCCTTCCTTTTTGAAAAGATCCTCCCTAATAAACTCACTTAACTCCAATCTGAACCTGAGAAAATTATTGAATTTTTGCTGTGACTGTTCAGCTGTGCAAGGCTGCATGAGTTTATCAGTAGTAGACTTTAACAAGCAAAACAAAATCAGCTTATTAACCTCTCTGTTCACCAATGTTCATGAATCTATTGATGCAGGGGTAGTAATCCCCAAAGCATTACAAAATACAACAAATCATCTGATAGCACTTTCTACTAGAACTAGCTCTGAAAGAGATACATTCTCACATGAATGGACCAGGTCATCAGTACAGAAACAGGTCATTTCACCGAACTGATCTATTCCAGTTTATGTTCAACATAAGCCTCCTCTCACTCTACTTCATCTAACTTCATTAACAGACGCTTCTATTCCTTCCTGCATCACGTGTTTATCTACCTTGCCCTTTAAATGCATCTTTGCTATTCACCACAACCAATCTATGTGGTAGCAAGTTCCACATTCTCACCACTCTGAGTAAAGAAGTTTCTCCTGAATTCCTTACTGGATTTATTAGTCACAATCTTATATTGATGATCCCTCGTGTTGGTCTTCACCATAAATGGAAACAATGTCTCTATGTCTACCTTATCAAACCCCTTCATAATTCAAAAGACCCTATCAGGCCATCCCTCAGTCTTGTCCTATCTAGAGAAATGAGCCCCAGCCTGTTTGGTCTTTCACTTTCACCTCTGAACTTGGCCATAGTCCGGTGACTTGAGCATAAAATCAAGGCTGACACACCAGTGCAGTGCTGTCACTGTCCGAAGTACTGTCTTTCAGATGAGATGTTAAACTGAGCTCCCATCTACCCTCAGGTGCACTTCAAAAATCCCAAGACACTACTTCAAAGAAGAGCAGGGAAGTTCTTCTCAGTGTCCTGATCAAGATATATCCCTCAATCAGCATTACTAAAACAGATTATCTTGCCATTATCTCATTACTCTTTATAAGAGATGCTGGCTAGATTTTCCCAGCCCCGTGGAGACCAGGTTGGAGGCTGGGGGGATGCTGGAAAAATAGGGGGGAGCCACATCAGATGGCGCTCTGACACATTCCTGTTACTAGGGAATTTAACCCGGGTCGAGCTGGTATCAGGATTGGCTGCCTGTTCCAAGGAGGTGGGCAGCCATTTAGGGTGGTTACAGGCACCAATTAGGGGTGATTTTGCGGTGTCACCATAACTTTTCCACCAGCAGAGCAGCCCTCCGCCTTGTGCAGAGATTGCTAGTTCATTGGAGCGGAGGCTCCATGCCCCAATTACAGGATTGCAAGGATAAAAGGCCTGTGGAGGGGTTTCCCCCTATCCCGATGTCCCTCCCAGCTTTGGGAATCTTCAATGCAGCCCTTCCGTGTTGGCCAGCAAGGGCTCCTTCATGTTAAGGTAATCTTGTGGTTCCCAACCTGCCTCAGCAGCACCCATCTCTCCCAGTGGGGCTGCCGAGGCTCCAGAACTGTCGGCCCTCAGATTGGGCCTGCCATCCGTAATAGGATGGCAAGAGCGGAGACGGTCAATCAGAAGGCCACTTTCCGGAAGATTTCTGAGCTCATCCTGCTATCAGCAAGTGCGGGCTCAGGAACCACCCCCCCACCCCCACCCGTTGGTCCCAATGTCGTGGTCCCAAAGCCCACAGGAAAATCCAACCCAGTGTGTGCAAATTGGCTGCCTGTTCCCAACATTACAACAGTGCCTGCACTCCAAAGTATGTCATTGGTTGTAATGTGCTTTGGGACTGTCCCGAGGTCGTGACAGGTGCTATATAAATACAAATCTTTCTTTCTCTGTTTTCTCTGGTAGTTTATAGCCTCAGGTTCTGCTATCACCTTTAAGGGCATCTCCTGCTCTCCCTGCTGGTCAGGGAAAATTAGCATCACACAGTTCTCTCCCTGCTGTTTCTTTCCTATTTTTCTCTACTTTTCTTAATCTCTTTTTCCAATCCACAACCTCAACAGACCACTGACCTGGATTTGTTGCGCACTATTGTGGATCACAGGCTCTTTCTTACTGTTCATCAGTGTTTGCACTCCCATCATTTGAAATGGGAAATCCACCTCCAATCTGCATCCTGTGCAGGAGTCCTATATAATGTGAATTACTGTAGCAATGGAATTGCTCAGAGTATCATAGAAAAATTATGGCACAGAAGGAGACCATTCAGCCCATCGTGTCCGCCCAAACTAATCCCACCTTCCAGCAATAGAGGCCATGAGATCAATCTGGGATTTTATTCTCTCCCCCACTCTCCTCGTGTAACAAAGTGTCCGGGATTGCACTGCACCTTAGTCAGAGAAGTACATAAGAAATAGGAGCAGGAGTAGGCCATACAGCCTCTTGAGGCTGCTCCTCCATTCATTAAGGTCATGACTGAACTTCTACCTCAATTCCACTTTCACATCCTATCACAATATCCCTTGACTCCTTTGGTGTCCAAACGCTGCTTTGAATACACTCAAAAACTAAGCATCCACAGCCCTCTCGAGTACAGAATTCCAAAGTGAAGAAGTTTTCCCTCACCTCAAGTTCGAATGGCCAACCCCTGGTTCTAGACTCTCTGGCCAGGAGAAACAGTCTCTCAGCATCTACCCTATCAAAGAATCACTATCTTGCACTTTCAGAATTTTTTGTCAGCTTTGTAGGAGTGAGACCGAAGCTTGTAGGGAAATAAAACAGGGCAGCACACCAGCTGAGACCACTAGCAGAGAGGGGAATTATTGGCATAAAAAAGAATTGCCCAAATGCTGAAAAGTATTGTCAGAAAAAATATTTTGACTTACAAAGAAAACACACCCTTGGCATACAAAAAAAAATCCTGTCTTATACAGAAACTAGCATTGGTGTGGCATTGGTTAATAATAATTTAATTTAGTTATAATTTAATTTAATAATTTTAATTTAGAGATACAGCACTGAAACAGGCCCTTCGACCCACCGAGTCTGTGCCGACCAACAACCACCCATTTATACTAACCCTAAAGTAATCCCATATTTCCTATCACCTCCCTACACTAGGGGCAATTTACAACGGCCAATTTACCTATCACCTGCAAGTCTTAGGATGTGGGAGGAAACCGGAGCACCCGGCGAAAACCCACGCAGACACAGGGAGAACTTGCAAACTCCGCACAGGTAGTACCCAGAATCGAACCCGGGTTCCTGGAGCTGTGAGACTGCGGTGCTAACCACTGCGCTGCCCATAAGTTGGATGATGTACTGTTTAAGATGACAAGAGTATTACACCATGTAACAGACAATGGATTACTCTGGATTAGTCTGCAGCTAGAGTGGACCTTTGTTTTCAAATGACTTGGCCCTTTTAAGGTCCAACCACTGTAAGTCTGCACAACCGAAGGTCAGAGTTTGATTGGCTTTTGGTGAGGGAAATTTGCAGTTTGGAAAGTGCTTAGTAACTTAGGAACAAGAGGAGGCTGTCCAGCACCTTGAGCCTGCTCCACCAATTAGCTCATGGCTAATCTGCACCTTAACTTCATTTACCTGCCTTTGCTCCATGTGCCTTGATATCTTTACCTAACTTCAACTGACTCCCGGCATCCACAATCTTTTGAGGAGAGTTCCAGATTTCCACTACCATTTTGTGAAAAAGTGCTTCCTAATTTCACCACTGAATGGCCTCCCTCTAATTTGTTGAATATGCATCTTGTTCTTTCTCTGTATCTACCCTATTAAATCTTTTTAATAGTTTAAGCATCTCACTGAGATCATCCCTTAATCCCTTATACTCAAGGCAAGCTTGTAAAGTTCTGATGAAGGGTCACTGACCTGAGACGTTAACTCTGCTTCTCTCTCCACAGATGCTGCCAGACCTGCTGAGTATTTCCAGCATTTCTTGTTTTTATTGTAAAGGTATAAATTGCCTGCCTTTTATGTGGGTACAAAGAGAAATATAATAGTGCACCTGCTATGAAGTGCTACAGGAAACAATGAGCACCAGTTGTAATATCATCCATGAGCATCATTCCTCCATCTCCCTCCCTCGTGTTCAGTGCAGTTTACACAAGTGTTCACCACACTCCCAGGGGCCACAGGCTGCGCTGTACCTGGGAGAATGCACACTTGTAATATCACGGTTTTGTGGCACACACACGTGTGGACCAGTCCATTTTCTTTCTGTGAGAGGTGTCCCAGTGCAGCCTGATCTTACCCTTGCTCGTCTTTCACACACATGCACTGGCTGATTTCCCCTCCATACACCCAACTGGCACTGAGGTCGGGTTGCCAACTCTGGTTGGAAGTGTTGCTGATGGTTTCAACACATGACCTCTCACTGCCAACCACCATGCCCAGTCAAACAACATTTTTTCCTATCTTCAATATTTATATAAATAAGCAAAAATATTCAAAGAAAATGAGAAAACTTTTCACAGGTTTGATTCTTCAAATCCCAGACATCCTAAGACAAAGCTGGATGGTCAGCAACCCTAGGTTGAGGCCAATTTAGCACTACATCCACTGGTAAATCAGATGGGTGCATATCAGGTAGCCCATCCAACATTGTCCATTTTATACTATTGCCAACATTTGGGTCAGAAGGCCAGTTGTGAGCAAGCTTTCCTGGGGTGAGGGATGGGAGGTAAGAAAGGGAGGGGACAGTACAGGGCTAACCGGTGTCAAAGTTGTCCCAGCTCACTCGTGCAATTCCAGAAGGGCCTCAGCAGAGAACCTGCCCACCCCTCTAAGGGTGGTGTTGCGGGGAGGGGGGTGCTGCGAGGGAACAAGGGCTGATTGGTGACAGGGGATATGGGACCTCGAGGCAAGAAAAGATAGCCAATAAATGGGAATGGAAGTAAAACATTAGAGAAAACCCACAGGGTACAAGATAAAAGAGGACAGCTTGAAAGGTAAATGTAAAACTAAAAGCAGAATAACCTCCCTTGGAAGGGAGATTAAAATAATTCCAGCAACCTACCAGCTTTAAACAGCCATGGTAAGTAGATTCGTTATGTTTATATACAGTAAAGTTGTAACCCCATTCCTTTCACACCTACTTACCATTTCATTGTAGCTGACCAAGTGATAACTGTGCTGCAATCTGCTGCAGCTTGGCTCTGGGCCACCACGTGGGCAAAGGTTCATAAAACAAACTACATGATTAGTTTGAGCTACTTAGCACTAAACTACCTTTATTGCAACTGGGAAAAGTATCTACACTAGATTAACTACATAGGCCCGGATTTTGCAGCAGGAATATCAGTGAGGCTATCAGTGCACACCATTATTAAAGAGTAAATCAGACAGCAACTGTCAGTATCCGCACGTGCTCAGTTAAATGCAGAACGGTAACATAGTGGCTATGTCACTAGACTAGTAATCCAGAAGCCTGGAATAGTAATCCTGAGACATGAGGTTAAATCCCACCATGGCAACTGGGGAATTTAAATTCAGTTAATTAAATATATCTGAAATTAAAAAGTTGGCACAAGTAATGGTGACCATGAACCTTCCGGATTATTGTAAAAACCCATCTGGCTCATCAGCCATCCTCACCCAGTCTGACCTATATGTGACTCCAGACCCACAGCAAGGTGGTTGACACTTAACTTCCCTCTGAAGCCATTCAATTATCCAGAAAGTGGCTCACCACCACCTTCTCAAGGGCACTTCGGGATGGTCAATAAAAATCTTCCTAGCAATGGCCACATCCCGTGAATGAATTAAAACAAAAAGTGGAAATCAGGAGGTTGCTGCTCGAGTTGGCTTGCTCCTTCACAACCTTTGCTACACCGGTACCTCACTGAGAGACTCGGCATTCAAATACATAGAGAAGGACATGAAGTTACACTAAAAATGCAAGAAAGAGGACAGGTGCATTCGAGTGTCTCTGTCACTGAAAAGTTACATTTACAAGTATGGAATATCATTCCTTCAGATTTTAATTATTATTGGAGATCTCCTTAAAAATCCTTCAAAATAGTGCTGTGGGATGTTTCATGTCCACTTGATGGGGCAGATGGCACCTCGGTTTAATATCTCATCTGACACCTCCAACAGTGCAGCGGTCCCTCAGTACAGCACTGAGAGTATCATCCTGGATTATCTGCTCAAGTATCTGCAATGGGACTTACTCATGACCTTCTGACTCAGAAGCATGAGTGGTACCACTGAACCACACTGATACCATTCAGCATGACGTATCTGCCCCCTGGCTGCCTCTAATCTGTGGTTCTACCAAGAGGTGACTCACGATATGTGACACAATCCATTTCACAGCCCCTCACAGATTCACTGCATCACCTGCTCTCACATTGAACGTTGGTATGAGAACAGAATTTTTAAGAACAGAATTTTATGGGGACATTTAAGATGAAATAATTAATCAATCATGTATTGCTAACAAGCTAATCTCAGAGCTGCAGAGACAGCTTATCAGAAATGACGTCATAACTTCAGGGCTGCAGAGGCAACTTATCAGCAGAAAAAGACTAACAAGCAGAAACTAACAGGAATCTCACCATTGGCCTTGCAGCTGGTACAGCGCAATAGCAGAAAGAGACATTATGCTTCAACAACACTCTTCTTATCTCATCACCCAGACATGACACATTCCTAAGGAACAGTTAGTGTGAGAAACATACTGACCAGGCAAACCCACGCCCCTTGTCCGAGGGTGGCTCAGCCTAACGGTCCGAAGAGATAGGGGAATAAGAAACTGCTTGAGGAGAGGATGACAAGGCAGTACCCCAATCAGACCCTGACACCAAGAAACTGCAGAAGTTTGTAGACAAATTGGGAACAAAGAGTAGGTGTTACTGATTTGTATGAATAACTATAATAAGGCTTGATTTGGTGCGAAGAGTCAGTTCAGGGTTAACTTAGTGTGTGTGGTGCTTTTAGCTTTAGGTTAGTTCAGTGTATGTGTTGCTTTTAGTTTTAGTTCAGTTCATTGTTAAGTTTTCTGAAGATGTAACAATTAAGTACTGCAATAAAGTTTCTTAAAGCTACAGTCGGACTTCATCTCTTTTTGGTGTAACCAATGAGAACAGGAAAATTGAGATCCAACAACTTGCCGTAGTCGGCAGGATCGCTGGAGGATAGAGACCAAAGCATTGGACATCGGACCGTTATCGAGCCCGAGAGGTAAGGACTCCTCGTTGTTTTAAAAATCCTTGGCCGTTGTCTAAGCTCAGTACTCCACCACACGATCCCAAACCTGTTTGTTCAGTAACTCGAGTCCATTCGGGGGGAGTACGGAAGATGGAAACCCCATATTTAGGTGCCTGATTCGGTGGTATTCGGCATAATACCGGCCCACGGGCTTCGACGGAAGCTCCATCGGCTTGAGTTTATCTGTAGAAATATCTGGTTATACCGACCTTACGGCATTGATAAAATGACCGACGAAGGTAACCGACAGTTACCAACTACTGTCAAAGGTGGGCGGGCCCCACCTGACGTTCCCGAAGATGAAATACTTCGGCAGTTAAAAGAATATGTAGAGCAACAGTTTAATTTGGCTAAAACGTACATTGAAATTGGGCCAAAATATGGCACCTCCATGGGACAGTGGTCCCTGGAAGATATAAAGAGAGTTTGGGTAAGGATAAAGAATGGACCCAATGGTCCTTGGCTGCTAAAGGGCAGAAGGCTCCATGACAAAGTTTATGGCAGAGTGACATAAAAGACTATGTTTTAGAGTAAAATCAAGTTACTGTGTCTTTGATTTGAATGTGTGAATGTTGGAAGCTTCCACGAATGAATTGAATGTCCCTGGGATATACAGCTTGTGCTCTGTAGAACTGACTGTCGTTAACTCTTTGTTGTCTGACCTTAATGATGAAAGAATGAGTCTGTTACTTTTTCTATTTTTACAGCTGTATATTTTGTGGGAACCTTGAGTCATGTTTTGGTTGTGAATTAGTTGAACCTGTGTGTGTTCCTTGACATCGGAACAGGGAATTTGAAAGAGATTTGGTATTTTGAATTCATAACCCATTACAGGAATCAATTTTCTGAGTTGTTTGGAATTGAATGAGTGTGAAAAGTGATTGTTGAGTGTATTCATTTCAATTTAAGATTGTGCACCCAGGAATGGGATATAAAATTGAATTATATTTTAAGTTAAAGTTTTATTTTTATTTTAAAAGTTGGTTTTGCAACTGTGAAGAGGCAATGAACAATTTTGTAAGAGATAAGCTTCAGCCTGGAAGGTCTGAAGATGTTTGGCAGAAATCCAATTTGAAGTTTAAAACACTGCTTTAATTGGAGCTCCAATTTCAAATCTGTTCTTGTTTTTTTTGGAGTTTAAATTAAAGACATGTTTTACTGACTGTATTTAAGTAGCAAATGTCAGGAATTGGATATTGGTTTAAGGGAGAGAAGGATAAACAAAGGAGATATAGGAAAGATTCTCTCTGTTTAAAGTTTGTGTAAGGAGTTGGTGTTAAATCTTTTGTGTTAAGAATGTTAAATAACTTTTCCTTTAGTTTTTGGTTTTATTACAGGCATTTGAAAAGGCGCCTGAAGAACAAGGAAAATGACGTAATTTACCTATCTTTTAAAACAAAGCACGTGCTATTCTGTTCTGTGTGTAGTTATAAAGTATTGCAAGTTAATAAGTCTGAGTTAAGTTTATACTATTAAGGTTAATTGACCTGTTAAGTTGAAAAACTGGAAATTTCATTTGTGGCCACAATGAACTTTCAAGTTTATTATTGTCAGGTTTTGGAGGAGTCTTCAGTTCCGGACACGAGACTCGTTCATATAACATTGGCAGTTTTGGTTTTTAAATATTTATTGCAGTAAATTGGAATCATCTTTGTTATAAAAAAATCCTGGCATTAGAAACCTCTTACAAAAGATGCTAAAAATTTGAAAACAATTGCAGTTTGATCTAAAATGCTGTCTTTCCTGATGGAGATGTTTTCCTTTGAAGTTGATAATGTTACTAATGATTTTGTTGGTTTCAAATCCTAAGGATACCAAAAGGATTGAAAAAAGTTCAAAATGGACAGTAGTTCTTTTCGATCAGAAAAGAAAGGTTACGTAAAGTGACGCAGCTGAGAATGTTTTGCTCCGCCCCCTTGGAGACAAACAAAGAACTTAACCCTGCTGCAGCTTTTTGCATTGCTGAAAGTAAAATTTATACATATTGGACATTGTTAAATTTTAAATTTCTAAATTGACAGATATAAGTGGACAAATTAACCCATTGGGCTCAGGGGCAGAGCCACAATGGATTCTTTGTGGGTTTTTTTTTTTTTTAAAGCAGGTGACGGCAGGTTCCAAGGCCATGTGAGAATTGATGCCACAGCGAGAGATCCAGCAGCTTTGAGAATTTAAGAACTTAATTGCAGACATCAAATGTCACAGCATCTTTATCAATGAGACAAAGTGCTTGAGAAGGAGAGATAGTTGCAAGCACTTCTGTCTTTAACGTACAAAAAATACCACCAAGTCTGGGCATAGGAAATTGGAATCAATAAACAAAATTTAATTGATATGAGTGGTTATTTAAAGCACTCAAAGGGAAATTTATCTGATATTTAAGAGGACAATCCCAAAGTTTTAGAAAGTAAAAAACAAAACAGTCTAAGTGGTTTACTGTGTTGGACATTAGCAATGGGTCTTGGTCCATACCGTTGGCACAAGAGTGTCAATATAAATTTGCGTTTACGTTCAAGGGATAACAGCACATCTGGACGTGTCTCTCCCAGGGATTTTATAATAATCCATCGATATTCCGCCTTCCTCCAGAAGGTCAGAGTGAAAGTTAAGTTGAAAATGGCACAGATAATGAAGGGAAAGGTTTCTTATTTGGGAATAGTAATAACACAGGGAAAGCATGAGACAGAGCAAAAGTGAGTGCAGACAATCCTCGAACTCCCCCTAGCGCAAGATATTAAAGCTCTAAGATAAAAAAGGACAGTTCCTATTCCAGGTTGAGAGATTAAACAGACAAGAAGCACCAACCCCCACGGTTACCCCCACATCCAAATTACCGACGAGTAAGGTTACGACCCAGCAGTCACAAGTGACTGGTCTCCCTTGCCCTGCCTTAACTGCAGGACCAAAAAATGGACTTGCAATAATAAAAACTAATAAAATTGCATATGATAATATAAAGCTCGAGTTGGTACTGGTAACATTGAATATCTCAGATATCCAGCTACCTGGCTGGTGCCCTGAGAAGATCTGAGAGTTGTACAAGGTATTACTGCAACAATTGCTGAGACAGGAATTTGGTAATGAGGGAATAATAAAGGGAAAGAGACATAAACGTAGTTTAGTGAATGACGCAGCCACAGTCCTTAATACGGGAACTTCAATTGTCAATACTATAGATTTGGAAAATGTGGACCAGAATGTTAGAACTCTTAGTCAGCTAGTAAAGGATATTTTGAAAAAGGAACAAAAAGGGACAGAGTGGTGTAGCTAAAGTAGACTTAATGAATACAGTGACAGGAAGGGTGATGAGTATGTCGTAGCAGGTAGTAAGGAAGTAGGACCCATGAGAGAAAGGGTTAAAGATTTGTGAAGGAGCTGTGCAGACAACTGTATGAGCTGAGGCAGGAGATTCTATAGAAACAGACATGAAAGAGGAACAGACGAAGGTGCCTGTTGTGGGAGACAAAGTAATGGTAAAAGGGAAGGGCCGATGGAAACACTGGTCCCAAATGAAGGTATATAAAGTCAACAACAAATGACAGACTCCAAAATAAACACCACCTGGTATGCAAAGAGATACCGGGAATGGAAGAAAATGTGATTTGTTACATGCAGAGCAACTGAACTAATTACAGGACTGATGAGAGTACTAGAAGGTCATGCTCATACTATTAATGACATAATTTCAAATAATGAAAGTGTCTGTAGTACATACAGTTCGTGAATGTTAGAACAAATTCGAGAAAATTTGAGGCAAATTGATGCAGGACAGGTGCCAGTTTGGATCAATGACACCCAGTTGGAATACTTAACTAGTCACATGAATGATAAAATTACCAGGTGCCAAATCAGAAAACTTAAGGTATGGAAAAGGTCAGGAATGTGTAAATACAGGATCTATGAGTATTGGAGTAGTGTTGGGAATACCTGTAATTCTGAGAGATAAGTTAGGGATGCAATTATACAAAGTAGAAAATATAGGGGTGATAAGGGGAAAAGATTACATAAAACACTGATATATTACCCTATGTTATGGAAATGTTGTGGAAATTGGAAAAGAGGTAATTGAAACAACATTGTCCATTGTCTGAGTGTAGTCTGGAAAACCAGGTGGTCATATGTCCTCATCCTATAGATAAAATGGCAGAATCAAAATGTTGATTTAATGCCACTGTAAATTGCACCATGAAGACTAGGAAAGCATTGTCAGGGCTAACCCATGTGGCCTATATGGGAAAGGGGAGATATTGCTTAACCACCACAGCGAAGGAGTACCAGTATGGACATAAAACGGACTTGTCCGGTGAGCAACAGTACATTTTGGTTCAACCCACAAATACCAACCCGAATAGGGAAGATGGAGTTGGTAGAGATACATAAACAAAAGACAGAAACAATAACTGTAACAAAAAGTATTAAGGAGGATTTGACAAATTACCTCCAGGAATATGAATACACTATTCAGCGATTGCCCATACGCTTGGGTAAAGAGAGACAGCAGCTAGAAGTCATTGCTGTAGTGTACTACAATCTGGAACAACAGTCAAAGATGCTACAAGATGAGATTGACGAGATAAATGATTCTACCTGGCAGGAGGACTTATGGAACTGGGGGTCAGACGTGCAGATACACCCCTGGTTTAGAATTATCTCCCATATCCTGATAGTGGTTTTGGGTATCATGGTGTTAGATGTGACATACTTAATTTGGCAACTTAAGAAATTAATTAGGCAATGTAAGAGGATGTATGAACACAGGTTGGACAGTTACCCGAAAAGCAATTAGTGTTCGAACTTGCTCTATAAAAGGAGAGACAATTAGTTATGCCATAAAAGGGTAATTGTATAACCTTTTCATATATACTTAAAATGAGTTAATGAATGATCAATGTACTTTAAGAATGAAATTGTATTATGTTTGTACAATCGATTATGTAACAGTGAAGCTTAAATGAAATTGTAATTGTACAAGTGTACCACCTTTTATGTTGTAAACAAGTAACTGAAGCCCCTGCAAAACTTATGATTTTACAGAGTTCCCGCAGGCCCCTCCTGTGGCACAAGCAAGCAACGTATTGAGTGTGACTCCTCCGGGTGTTGAAGGCTGTTTCTAAACAAGTAGAGACCATCAAAGGCACCTAGGTGGGATCAAGGGAATGATTCTTAAATGTGTTTTGAAGAATCAAAGGGGGGACTGTGAGAACAGAATTTTTAAGAACAGAATTTTATGGGGACATTTAAGATGAAATAATTAATCAATCATGTATTGCTAACAAGCTAACCTCGGAGCTGCAGAGACAGCTTATCAGAAATGACGTCATAACTTCAGGGCTGCAGAGGCAATTTATCAGCAGAAACAGACTAACAAGCAGAAACTAACAGGAATCTCACCATTGGCCTTGCAGCTGGTACAGCGCAATAGCAGAAAGAGACATTATGCTTCAACAACACTCTTCTTATCTCATCACCCAGACATGACACATTCCTAAGGAACAGTTAGTGTGAGAAACATACTGACCAGGCAAACCCATGCCCCTTGTCCGAGGGTGGCTCAGCCTAACGGTCCGAAGAGATAGGGGAATAAGAAACTGCTTGAGGAGAGGATGACAAGGCAGTACCCCAATCAGACCCCGACACCAAGAAACTGCAGAAGTTTGTAGACCAATTGGGAACAAAGAGTAGGTGTTACTGATTTGTATGAATAACTATAATAAGGCTGGATTTGGCGCGAAGAGTCAGTTCAGTTCAGTTCAGGGTTAGTTTAGTGTATGTGTTGCTTTTAGTTTTAGTTCAGTTCATTGTTAAGTTTTATGAAGATGTAACAATTAAGTACTGCAATAAAGTTTCTTAAAGCTACAGTCGGACTTAGTCTCTTTTTGGCGTAACTAATGAGAACAGGAAAATTGAGATCCAACAGTTGGGTTTTGAGTTTTTCTCCACCTGTTATTATTTCCTCATTAAAACCAGAGCTTTTTCAATCACAAACATTATGTTCTAGTTTTGAACTGGTAGTTGACCGATTTGTGACCCAAATTCTGGAGAAAAAACCCAAACTCCAACAATTCATATACTGTAATAGTGAGTTATCTGATAGAGATATTCAAAATCATGAGGGGTTTGGACAGAGTAAATAGGGAGAAACTGTTCCCACCCGTGAAAGAATCAAGAACGAGAGGGCAGATTTAAGGTAATTAGCAAAAGAAGCAATGGCGATGAGAAAAGACTTTTTGACGAAGTGAGTGGTTAGGATCTGGAATGCACTGCCAGAGAGTGTAATGGAGGCAGGTTCAATCGAGGCATTCAAAAGTGTTACGAATGCGGTGGGAGCAATGCACTGTCAATTCAGTTCCGTCACTCCACAGGTCACAGCATATTATTAAATTTTTCCCACCCAACCGCAAAACACTCTAGTAACCCCCAGAATAAAAACATACCAAACCAGGTATCTTTAGGCAACAACAAATTAATTATTTATTAAAACTAAATCTTAAACACTATTAAGATACTAACAGTAGTTAACCAGTTTTAAAAGTGGTGTTTTTTTTCGAAGCTGTTTCTTAAGAATAAATAAGTAAGGCTTTGTGGGTTACGTTCCTGATGGATGAGGTATTCTAATGTGAAAATAATCAAAGGCTACTCAAAGTCTTCACATGGATTTGATGAAAGAGTCTGTTTTTGATCAGCCTTCAAACTCTTAGGCGACAGCAGGCATCAAGACCACTGGCGAAATCCAGAAAATACAATGAGTCAAGAGAGATTAAATCTTGAAGTAAATAGTTCCTGGCTCAGAAGTAAAGGAGTTTTGCTACCTTCAACAATACAAAAATGGTCTCTTTTTTAAAAAAAAAGGCTTTTTTCTTTCCTTAGGCAATTAACTTGGCCTGTAGCTCCTTGTAGAATTTCTGCTGACAGAGAATAAACATATAATTTCTCCAGTAGCGGGCTTCGCTGTTTGCTGGTTCAGACCGGTTTTTGCCAGTTTTACACAGTCAAATTGAAACATTATACCATTTGACCTCTCTCCTACTGTGGGTTAGGAACAGGTGCAACTGCCACCCTGTGCTCAGTCTTAAAGACACACAGTTTTTAAATACAGTCTTTTTTTTTTATAAAGAGATACAGCACTGAAACAGGCCCTTCGGCCCAACGAGTCTGTGCCGTCCATCAGCACCCATTTATACTAATCCTACACTAATCCCATATTCCTACCACATCCCCACCTGTCCCTATATTTCCCTGCCACCTACCTATACTAGGGGCAATTTATAATGGCCAATTTACCTAACAACCTGCAAGTCTTTGGCATGTGGGAGGAAACCGGAGCACCCGGAGGAAACCCACGCAGACAAGGAGAACTTGCAAACTCCACACAGGCAGTACCCAGTATTGAACCCTGGGTCGCTGGAGCTGTGAGGCGGCGGTGCTAACCACTGCGCCACCCTATCTTAAAGGCACACTGTTTTTAATCCAAGGAGAAAAATAATTACAGTTCTCTGACAAAAGGGAATTAGATAGTTACCTAAAAAGGAAGAATGTAGAGGGTTATAGGGAGAAGGCGGGGGAATAGCACTAAGTGAATTGCTCACTGGGAGAGCCGGTGCAGACACGATGGGCCGAATGGTCGCCTTCTGCAGTATAACAATTTTGTGATTTGTTTCAGATCATATTTTAACTCTGCTGCTTTCCTTTGTTTCATTTAATGAAAAGCAAGTCTACAGGAGGGCAGGGAGACAGAAGGATCAGTGCAGTTTCCTCAATTGCAGGATATTTGTACAGTTAATTCAGGACGTGGGCATTGCTGGCAATTATTGCCCATTCCTAGTTGCCCTTGAGAAGCAGTGGTAGACTTTCATCTTGAACTGCTGCAGGCCACGTGGTGAAGGTGCTCCCATAATGCTTGTAGCGGTTTGATATGGCTGACTGGATCATGAAACCACTCTAGAGAGGGTAGTTAAGGGTCAACCACAGTGGTATGGTCACTGGAGTCACACATAGGTCCAGGTCAGGCAGGGACACGTTTCCTTCCCAAAAGGATATTAGTGAACCAGTTAGGTATTTATGACAATCCAATAGTCACATAGTCACTTATTAGTTCCAGATGGTATTTTAAAAATTGAACGATAATTCTCAAACTACATTGGTGCGATTTGAATGCAGGTTTTCTGAATGACTAATCCAGTAACATATGGGCAATGCTACGGCCCCCAGAATATTAAGAGACTCTCTTAGATGCCAGCTCTAGAGGAGATGCTGCCATTACATTGGGCCAGATTTTGTTCTCATCCTGACGGCAGGTTTTGTGGCCGGGGGAGTGGGGGCCGAAGAATCGGGGCAGAATCGCCCACCACGGAACCCGATGTCAGGATTCCCAGTTCTGATTCTCCTGGGAGGGGGATTGGCCGACGGCGACGTTCCTACCTAGGAGGATAACTTGGAAAACCAGGCACCCTCCCTGCGGGCTTGGTGGGGGCAGGGGGCCAGGGGGGAGACCCTCATTCGTGGGCAATTTGTGGGACACAGAGAACCCCCACCGGGAACAACTGTACCCCACAGCTCCCCCCACCCCCTGGCCTGAATGACCTCCCCCTCCACCCCCCCCCCCCCCACTTAACAGGGCCTTCCAGACTGGCTCAGCGACCCCATCACACCTACCTCTTTTTCCAGGGTTCCAGCACTGGGCCTGGGTCCGAGGCCTTCACAGTACCAGCAGTGGCCACCGCTCCCGGTGGCGCTGCTGCTACTGCTGAGTTGCCAGCCCTGCTTCTTGAATGGGACAGGGATTCCGCCTCCTTAAATTTTGACCCCAAAAGACTGGAGGATTGCTCTGGGGGTCTGAAAAAAAATGCAGAGGTGAGGCTCCCCCCAACTCTTCAGCCCAGTGCCAGGAACCCTGCCCCCAGCACAAAATCCAGCCCATTGAGTACAAATCTATGCCTTGAATACTTTGGTCCTCTTATCATTACAAATTAGTTGTGTTCTGCAGCTGGCGTTTTAGTTTA